>NC_080391.1:52960245-53267383 GCF_028751815.1 Salvia miltiorrhiza
AAATGGCTCTCGCTCGAGCTCCCGATGTAGTAGTACTGATCGTGATCGTACTTGCTCAAAACCCTTACCAAATTCTCCGCCACGAACACCGTGTCGTCGTCGCCCATCACCAGCCACCGCACGTTCCCCGTCATCTCCGCCGACCTCAGGGTCTCCGAGACGATCCGAGAGATACGGATGGCGGAGCGGTGCCCTCGCTTGTTCCTGTACGCGAAGTGCGACGTGTCGCTCGAAACCCTAAGCCGCGGCAGCCTCTCCGTCTCGTTCCTGTACGCCCTGACGCGGTGATCGAGCCACACGATCCCTCGCATTCCTTGCTGCGGCTTCCACCACAGCTTGATGTACTCCTTCCTCCTCCCCCACAAATTGGCCGACGCGGCAATGCCGAAAACAATGTGCTCCAATCCCGTCTTATTATGTTTCTCGGCGCGCGAGCTCGATTCCGAGGGCTTCTGAACCGGCAGCGTCGTCTCGTTTGCGGCTAGGGCGACCGGGAAATGGCCAGCGGCGAAGATTTGGTCATCGCAGGAGCTGTGAGCAGAGGAAAGCAGCTTGGTTGTGTAGACTAAGAAAGTGGCGGACACCAACAGAATCAGCCACACCATTAGCTTTGGAAAAGCTTTGCGCATCGAGTCGCGGATGAGATTTTCCGAATTGTTTTGGGCAGCTTTCATCGCTTTTAGCGGTTGGCCGGAAATAATGATATTCCGGCAACTTTCAGGAATGGGGGAAAATCGAATCTTTGCACTCCATAAAGTGCAAAAGGTATCTATAATTTAACAGGCTTGTGAAAATTCTGCATATGAATATGATAGGATTTGAAGGGGAAGGAAAGTGTGAGATCTGAAGGAAAGGGTTTGGATTTGTAGAAGAAAAGGTAAAGTGGGAAATGAAGGGAAAGCAGAAGAGAAGAGAAGAGAATCGGGCGAGCATGCACAGGTGGCAGCTTTCCACACTAATATCGATGAAGACAACAACATCATTTATTTTCAAATTTCTCTTTAAATTATTGCATTATTATTCCTCAAAATTTATCATGGGCTGATTTACTTTGGGTAGGTGCTTGGAGAGGACAAGTTGCAACTTTTGATATTCACAATAATTAGGACGAAATGAAATACTAAAAAATAATACTGCCTCCGTCCTCCAAAAGTGGACAACTTTTACTATATCGGGTGTCCGCAAAGAGTATACTACTTTCATTTTATAGAAATGGTCTCACCATCCACTTTAATCTTTTATCCTTACAAACACTCTTTATTTACAAAAAAATCACCTCAAATTCAATCTCAACCACACATCTCATAAAGAAAAAACTCACCTCAAATTCAATCTCAACCACACATCTCATAAAGTGGTGGGACCATTTCTCCACTACATCAAAATTATCACCAATTTTATAAAAAATCTCGTGCTCAGTCAAAGTGGTCCACTTTTGACGGACGGAGGGAGTAATAATAATTAGGACGAAATAGATCTTGTAAATATTTTTTTATTTTTCTTTTTTTACTTTTATTGATAGTCGTCTAATTGTTCGATTACAAGCATTAAAAGAAATTATATTAGGAAAAAAGTTATACGGCCCACATGTTTAATGTTATTATTAATTAATCTTAAATATTGTTAATAAACCCTCTCTTAATAAAGAGACTCAAAAACGAAAACAACAACAAAAATCGCAAAAGAGAAAATTTTCAACAAAACTAAAAACAAACTAGTTTAGGGAAACAGTGGAAAGGGATGAAATGCAAAACAATTGAGGAAATGAGAGCGCCCTAATTTTTGGCAGTGGGTGGAGGCGAGCGAAACAGTGGAGGAGAGGGGAGGCGGCCGACGACGAAAGGTGGCATGGGAAGAAAGGCGGTGAGTGAAGAGAGGCGAGAGGCGGAGGGCGCTCTCCATTGTCGCTGCAATGAATTCACGAAGGGGAGGCGGTGGAGGAGAGGCAAGGTGGTGTAGGAGAGACAATGGAGGCTTTTAATTTGCAGCGTATCACTTTAGATTTTAGGCGATGGTTTACAGAGGCAAAATTGCAAGGTTAATTCGTCTTGAGATTTCTGAGGTGATTCACCTTTTCGTTGTTGGTGTTTTGCTTCTTTCTTAGTATCCTCTCACCTTTGGGTATTCCTAATACCCCCTTCTTTTTAATATATTGCTCCTTTTCCTGATCAAAAAAAAAGGAGAGACAATGGAAGAGAGGGAAAGCAGTGAAGATGACGCGAGGGTGGAGGCGGCAAGAAATAGTGGGGGATAGGGAAGGCGGCGCGAGGGTGGAGGCATGAGGGCAGCGGAATGTGGAGAAGTGAGGGGAGGCGCGAGAATGTGAGAGAGAAATAGGCACCATTTAATTAGGATTTAAAATGGTTTAGTAGGTATATACAGGAGGATAAAGTTAATCCTAAATAAGTCCTAATTATGTCCCAATTTAGAAACATGTCATTATCTTGAATAATAATTTTGCATGGATAAGAAATTTTGGAAGTTTGAAAAAATATTCTATTAGAATATATCCATAGGAAAAAAGAGAAAAATGTAGTTTTGGAAAATGAAGTCGATGTTATATAAAGAGAAGAGTAAAGAGTTGTGTTGTGTATACAACTATGACAATATTAATGTATATTTATAGCAAATGAAATTTACACACACACACACACACACACACACACACATATATATATATATATATATATAGGGGAGGGCTAAAATAAAAACACTTCTTAAAATATAAAATATAAATAATTTTCAGTCCTTAGATCATCAAGATCTACGATTGATTCGTAACCCTATTGGATGAATTCATGATCTTGAGTTCGAATAAATATTTTTATTTTTATTTTAAGAAGTGTTTTCACGGCATATATATATATAGGGTGGGGTTAATATAGAAACCCCCCTTAAGATGAAAACTAGGAACCTAATCTAAACCATTCATTTAGAAAAAACAGATGGCTAAGATTAAATTACAAATGCACAATTTAATTAATAATTTAAATGAAATTAAAATTGAAAGGGTAAAAATGTGATACTAGAATTAACAATTACTCACGAATTTCTAATTACCAATTCAGTTTCACTTTTTTCACTTTTCATCTAGGGTTCCCGGCGCCACTATGCACCTAGAATACACCAATCAAAACTGTTAGTCGACGGAGCCTCCGGCGGCGGCGAGTTTCTTCTCGTCGGTCTGTAGCACGCGGAGGCTGAGAAGAGACTGTTGAAGGCGGCGACGATCGAAACTATTGGTCGCCGAAACGGTGCAAGTCGAAGGCGCAGCGGCCGATCTGTGCAAGGTGACGAAGTTTCCGGCGGCGACAATATTCTTGCTCGTCAGTCTGTAGCAGGAGGCGGCAGAGATGAATCTGTTGAAGGCGGCGGCGGAGGCTGGCCGATTTGTACAAGGAGGCGACAGCACAGATTTTTGCTGAACTCGATTTTTCTTCAGGCGATTCAAAATAGGTAATTCAATTGCATAAATGTTGGATGTTGTTGCATAGTTGTTAGGTTTTTGTTAAAAAAATTTAAATTGAATAGACGATGGGAGTTGTTGCATAGATGTGAGATGTTGCTGCAAAAATATAAAATTGCTTGCGATTCTTTGTTAAATTTTTTTAGATTGCATAGATGTTGGATGTTGATTCATAGATGTCAAATTTCCTACGATTTTTTTTGTTATTTCCTTCGGCCGTGACTGGAATTTTCGGAAAATCAATCGACGACAGCGTCTATTGCACGGTGTCTATCGTCGGCAGCGGCTGCGTCGTATTTGAGAAGTAACCGACGACATATTGAAGGAATCTTCGGTGGTGATGAGTATTTCTGAAAAAATCAATCGGCGGCGGCATCTATTGCACGGATTCAAGCGATATCAAGCGTGTTCGTCTATTGCACAGTTTCCGGCCATCATTTTCAAATCTACCGCCGATAGGTAAACGGAAGCTGCCCTATTTCTTAGTAATATGTTATTGCTGCACAATGGGATTTGTAATTGCATAGTTATTTTATTGTATACAATTGTGTTGCATAGTTGAAAATAAAAATGCATAGATTGATTTGGTGCATTAAACGATTTCTGTATTTGTATTTGAGATATTTCTAGTTAGATAATGTTAATAGTACACACCAAATATTTGTAATTGCATAGTTATTTTATTGTATTGCATAGCTGAAATTAAAAATGCATAGATTGATTTGGTGCATTGAACGTCTTATATATTTGTATTTGTGATATTTGTGATGTTTTTTTGAACATTTTAGTTCATGACTTCATGGTATTTATATTTCTTGGACATTGAAATTGTGAGAATTTATATTGCTCGAAATTTATATCTTCAATGAAATATAGTACTGGAAATTTTTAACTATAATGATTTGGTGTTTGCATAGTTAGATCATGTTGATTGCACATATATGTCATTGTTGATGCACAATTGAAATTTATATCCTTTTGTTGTTGCACAGTATATATTTTTGTGTAGGATTCATTATTGTTGCACAGTTTAAATTGTATTTACATAGATTAAATTGGTGCAAAGGAATGTCCTAGTTGCACAGGAATACACATCGTGTGCATATTTGTTGCACATATATGTTTTTATTGTCCATTGGGATGTCAATTACGATTTTTTTGTTGTATCTAAATATTTAGATACTGTTATAAACTAGAGAGAAGCGAGAGAATAGAGAAGAGAATACGAATGAAGTGTATTCAATATGAGGGCCAAAGGCCTCTATTTATACAAGTAGGAAGCTAGGGTTTTAGGGAGGTTTCTTGGTCAACACACATAAGATATATCTTATAGATATATTTACAACACTTCCCCTTGATTGACCAATCCCTAAAACAAAAGATGTTGCCTCATTAAAACCTTGCTAGGAAAACCCAATGGGACAAAACCTAGTCGAAGGAAAAAGAGTACAACTGCTTCCCCTGAACTTGAGATCATTGAATATCTTTGAGTCGACGCATGCCGATCTCGTGTACCAACTTTCTGAATGTCGATGTTGGTAATGCCTTGGTGAATAAGTCCGCCAGATTTTCACTTGAGCGAATTTGTTGCACGTCGATATCGCCACCCTTTTGAAGGTCGTGTGTGTAGAAGAGCTTGGGAGAAATATGCTTCGTCCTATCGCCTTTGATGTATCCTTCCTTGAGTTGCGCGATGCAAGCAGCATTGTCTTCATATAAAACAGTTGGTTTGGCCTTTGATGAAGCTAACCCGCACGACTCTTGGATATGACTCGTCACATTTCTCAACCATACACATTCTCGGCTTGTTTCGTGGATTGCAATGATTTCAGAATGATTTGAGGATGTTGCAGTCAAGGTTTGCTTCACAGACTTCCATGATATAGCAGTTCCACCACATGTGAAAATATATCCAGTTTGTGACTTAGCTTCATGTGGATCGGATAAAAATCCTGCATCCGAATACCACACTAGAGTATTATTAGAATTTTCTTGATAATATAGTCCAAGGTCAATGGTACCCTTTAGATAACGTAGAATGTGCTTAACACCATTCCAATGTCTCAAAGTGGGTGCAGAGCTAAATCTTGCCAGAAGATTAACGGAAAAAGCTATATCCGGTCTAGTATTATTAGCCAGATAAGTCAACGCTCCAATTGCACTTAGATATGGTACTTCAGGACCAAGTATCGTTTCACCCTCTTCAATTGGTCGAAATGGATCTTTCTTAGTATCAAGAGATCTAACGACCATTGGTGATGCTAATGGATGTGCATTATCCATATAGAAGCGTTTTAGCACTTTTTCTGTATATGTGGATTGATGGATAAACGTTCCTCCACGGATACGTTCCATTTGCAAACCAAGACAAAACTTTGTCTTTCCCAAATCTTTCATCTCAAATTCTTTCTTCAAATATTCAGCAGTTTTATTGAGCTCTTCAGGAGTCCCAATTAAATTTAAATCATCAACATAAACTGCTATGATTGCAAATCCACTTTCGGTTTTCTTAATGAAAACACAAGGGCAGATATCATTATTCTTGTATCCTTCTTTTAAAAGATACTCGCTCAGTCTATTGTACCACATACGACCAGACTGTTTCAACCCATACAACGATTTTTGCAGTTTAATTGAATACATGCTTTTGGGTTTTGACTGCAATCCTTCAGGCATTTTAAATCCTTCGGGAATTTTCATATATATGTCATTATCTAATGACCCATATAGATAAGCAGTCACTACATCCATAAGGCGCATATCAAGCCTTTGTGACACAGCCAGACTAATCAAAAATCTAAAAGTAATAGCGTCCATTACTGGAGAGTATGTTTCCTCATAATCAATTCCTGGTTTTTGTGAGAAACCTTGTGCTACGAGTCTTGCTCTATATCTCGTAACTTCATTTTTCTCGTTTCTCTTTCTAACAAAAATCCATCTATATCCAACAGGGATTTTAGATTCCGGAGTTAAGGCTATAGGCCCAAATACTTTCCGGTTATCACAGGAATTTAATTCCCTTTCTATAGCTTCTTTCCACTTTGGCCAATCAAGTCTCTGTTTGCATTATGCAACAGATTTTGGTTCATGATCCTCATTTAAAACTTGAAGAGCTATATGAAAGGCAAATATATCATCAACGATGATATTTTCTCTCTCTAGTATCTGATTCGAATGTAAATAATTTATTGAGATCTCATGATTTTCAGATACTTATAATTCTTCAGGAATTACATCGTTTTCATTTGATTGATTAGTCGTTTTCGTCATTGTTTGGTTTCCATCTTGCCCCTTTCTTTTTCTAGGCATAGAATCTTTGGAACCAACCGGTCGACCACGTTTTTGACGAATTTTGGACTCATTTGCTGCCAAAGCTATTTGTCCTTCAGGGACATCAATTTTAGCTGGAGTATTTGCAGCATGTATGTGAGATTGTGTCACTTTTCTTGTATCTACAAAAGCATCAGGAATTTGATTTGCAATCTTTTGCAAATGAATGATCTTTTCAATTTCTTGTTCACATTGATTTGTTCTAGAATCAAAATGTGATAAGTTTTTCTCATTCCAAGAGATTTCCTTGTGCTTTTCTGGATGTAAATTTATTCCTCCTAATGTTGGAAATGTCATTTCATCAAAATGACAGTCTGCAAAACGTGCAGTAAATAAATCACCCGTTAAAGGTTCTAGATACCTTATAATTGATGGTGAATCAAATCCAACATATATCTCAAGTCTTCGTTGGGGACCCATTTTTGTTCGTTGTGGGGATGCAATTGGGACTTGAACCGCGCAACCAAAAGTTCGTAAGTGAGAAACATCGGGTTCTCGGCCAAAGATAATTTGCATTGGGGAGTATTCATGATTAGCTGATGGCCTTAGTCGAACTAATGTTGCAGCATGTAATATGGCATGACCCCAAGCAGTAGTTGGGAGTTTTGATTTCATAAGTAATGGTCTAGCAATAATTTGAAGACGTTTAATGAACGATTCTGCTAAACCATTTTGAGTATGGACATGAGCTACTGGATGATCAATCTCAATTCCAATAGCCATACAATAGTTATCAAATGCTTGAGATGTAAACTCACCAGCATTATCAAGACGAATTCTTTTAATTGAATTGTCTGGGAATTGAGCTCTTAATTTTATGATTTGAGCAAGTAGTCTAGCAAATGCTGCATTTCTAGTAGAAAGCAAGCATACATGTGACCATCTAGAAGAAGCATCAATCAATACCATGAAGTATCGAAAAGGTCCACAAGGTGGATGTATAGGTCCACAAATGTCTCCTTGAATTCTTTCTAAGAAAGATGGAGATTCAATATTAACCTTCGTATATGAAGGTCTAATGACTAACTTGCCTTGCGCACAAGCATCACATGGGAATTCATTTGTAGAAAGAATCTTTTGATTCTTTATGTTGTGCCCATATGAATTATTGATTATTCGGCGCATCATAGTCGCTCCAGGATGTCCAAATCTATCATGCCAAAGCTTAAAACTTTTTGTATCATTGAACTTTACGTTCATGACATGGTTTGTCTCAATTGCTTTTATGAATGTGTAATACATTCCAGAAGGTAGTGTTGCTAATTTTTCTTTTATCAGCTTATAGCCTGAAACAAAAGAATTTATGTAAAGATATTCATTGCTACCTTCTGCAATTGTCTCGATGTGGTATCCATTATTGCGGATATCCTTGAAACTTAGTAAGTTCCTTTTGGACTTACTAGAGTACAGGGCATTTTCAATATCTAATTTAGTATCATTTGGTAAAATGATACAAGCTCTTCCGGAGCCTTCAATGATGTTTGATGCACCTGATATTGTGTTGACATTATCCTCGGCTAATGTCAACTTAAGGAAATACTTCTTCTTTTGAAGAATAGTGTGTGTGGTGGCACTATCGGCAAGACAAATATCACAAGATTCCATTTGATTTTCTGAGATATTTTTGAAAAAAAAAATCAATTATTATTGAGTAAGCATTTCAAGATAAGGAAATAAGCAAATGTTCTAATCAAAAAGAAAAACAACATCTTGAAAGTAAATGGTAGAAATAAGCAATGTCATCTTAACAACTAGAAATAAAAGATTAAAGACTAAATAGTGTCCATATTATTGTCTTCAAGCACACCACCACCGATCAACTGATCTATATTATCTCCTTTTGGGTCTTCAAAGAAGTTGGAGACATCTAAATGAGTAATATCAATTGGACCGTCAAAGTCAACATTATTGGACTCCTTCTTGCCTTTTCCCTTGATTGAATCTTGATATAGATCTGCAAGGTGTTTTGCTGTTCGGCAAGTACGTGCCCAATGTCCTGTCATACCACACCTTTGGCATTCACCTTCCTTTTTGTATGAATTGTGCTCGTTGGATGCTTTATGCTTTTTGTTGCTAGAGGTTGCATCATGTGGTTTACCACGTCCATGACCGCGACCATATCCACGTCCACGTCCACGTCCACGCCCACGTCCACGTTGGTTCCCACGACCACGTCCATTATCATGGTTGAAAGTTGCATTGGCTTCAGGCAATGCAGCGGAACCGGTGGAGCGGAGTTCGTGATTTTTCAAGAGCAATTCATTATTTTGCTCGGCAACCAACAAACAAGATATTAATTCTGAATACTTTTTGAAACCACGCTCTCTATATTGTTGCTGTAACAGCACATTAGAAGCATGAAAAGTGGAGAATGTTTTCTCAAGCATATCAGCATCACTGATTTTCTCTCCACAAAGTTTCAATTTAGAAACAATTCTAAATAATTCAGAATTATAAGCACTCACAGACTTAAAGTCTTGTAGTCTTAGATGCATCCACTCGTAACGAGCTTTAGGAAGGACGACAGTATTTTGATGATCAAACCTTTCTTTGAGGTTCGTCCACAATTCTTGTGGATCTTTGACAGTCAGATACTCTGTCTTAAGGTCATCATGAAGGTGATGACGAAGGAATATTAGTGCCTTAGCGCGATCCTGGTCGGACGCTTTGTTTCCTTCTTTGATAGTTTCTCCTAGACCCCTTGAGATCAGGTGAATATCAGCATCAAGAGTCCATGACATGTAATTCT
This sequence comes from Salvia miltiorrhiza, assembly GCF_028751815.1. Lineage (NCBI taxonomy): Eukaryota > Viridiplantae > Streptophyta > Magnoliopsida > Lamiales > Lamiaceae > Salvia > Salvia miltiorrhiza. The sequence continues at coordinate 52,969,791 of NC_080391.1, forward strand.
TGCCCGAGATGTCAAGGGCGATGAACTCAAGTTTGGCTATGTTTGCCATCCGTGCAATTCTGCACAAAATAATCAAGGATATGTTATCCAAATGTTTAATTTATTTTGCTCATAGAGCATGTAATATTCTTCAGGAATATTACTTGTGCTACTTTAATAGCATCAATTTAAGATCTTGAATGTAATATTCTTCAGGAATACTACTTGTGCTATTTAAATAGCATCAATTAATTTTTCAAGATTATTTCGGAAAATATATATATATATATATATATATATATATATATATATATATATAATATATTTCAGAATATAACATGTCAAATAACGAAATTAGAGCACAAAAAAAATCCGAAATTTGACATAAAAAAAATTGATAACAATAAACTTCATAGTAAATTGATTTAATTTATTTTAATGAATATCAATTCGTCGGGTTGAAGAAAATTATAAAAGAACAAACTTGATATGTGATGTGTATCTTTAATATTTTATCTTCTGTTAAGCTAATCTTGTGTCTAGGCAGAATCGATTGAAAATAAATGATTGAAAATAAATAAAAAGTATTTGTCTTCTTTTCAGTTTTCTAAAACATGCAGTAGTCAAGTAAATAGATTGAAAATCAAATCGAAGTATGACAATCACATTACACAAATCAGAATTCATTAACATATCCTAAAAGTAACAAATCAGAATTCATTAGCATATCCTAAAAGTAACGTGGGACTAATTAAACCAAACATAATCAGAATTCATGCGCTACTTTAAACAAAACTAATACGTTTGAGGATTTGACATTGTATTGAATAATTAATATATATATAGATCTGTCGGAAAAATATTTAAATTGAGAATTTCGTGGAATTAAATAGAGATGAAGTTATTTAATTAACTACACTCTTATATGATTCACATAAAATCAACACAAAGAATAAAATAAAATTACCTTTTATGATCGAAGGGAGATGATGAGAGAACTAGAAACTATCGTGCTGATAACGTGTTATAAACTAGAGAGAAGCGAGAGAATAGAGAAGAGAATACGAATGAAGTGTATTCAATATGAGAGCCAAAGGCCTCTATTTATACAAGTAGGAAGCTAGGGTTTTAGGGAGGTTTCTTGGTCAACACACATAAGATATATCTTATAGATATATTTACAATAGATACAACAATGGTATATATTTTGTTGCAAATGTATATATAAAAACATAAATTTACACGTTATGCACAATAAATACCAATGATAAGCATCTTCAAGTACGTAATCATATTCCACATTTGTGATATTCAAATCAAGTTGCGTAGAATCTGTATGAATTAATAAAATATGATAAAACATTAATAATATATGTGCAAGAAGAATATGATGTGCCAAAAAATTTAACATATCATTATAAAATCATCTGTGCAATTTCGACACATATTTGTGCAATTATAAGCATTACAATATCTATGCAATGGTTCTTATTCACTGTGCATCCCAAATCTACATATAATCGTAATGAATGACATAATTAATTATGCAAAAAAAAAAAATTGTATGCAACACAAAAATGATTTGTGCAACATTGATCAAATAATTATGCAACACAATAATATGTTATACTACTATATATTTACTGTACAATTGTATGCATTCACAGATCTGTGCAATGATTTTAATTTACTGTGCACATGAAATCTACATATAATTATAATGAATGATGTTTAGCCCTATTTTGTGATGAATCTCTGGGTGTTTACGTGTTATATTGACTTTTATTTTGGTCTCTTTCACTTAAGAGTTGAATGATTTGAGCTTTTGTGCTAATTTTGTTGTCTCAGGATTTTGTGCTCACATTGATTGATATGTGAACAAAATTAAAGTCAGAATTTAGTTGAATGGTCTGAAGAAGAATCAAAGTTCGTCTCGATACGAGTTCGTAGGCGAAAACGGATCTAAAATCCGACTTGAAACGAGGGAGAACGGACCAAAACAAAAACGCTGCGCATTGCAGTCTGCGAAAGGCATACACGGCGGCGCCGTGGCACGGCGCGCGCCGTGCACGGCGGCCGCCGTCCCACGGCGCCGCCGCCTCTGTTCAGATCCGAAAGTACGATTTTTCGATTAAAAACCCCTTTCTAGGGTTTTACTTTATCATTCTCGTCTCCAGCAGCCTCCATAGGCGATTTTCACCTCTTTCTTAAGGTTTTTAGAGTTCCACAACACTTACTTTCAATCTTGGATTCATTGGATTGCTTTGGATGTCAATTAACACTTCATCGGATTGGTTTTCCTTGGATTGCTATGTTTTGTAAGAACTCCCTTTGATTCTCTTTGTTTATGAATCCCTTGGTTATTTAAGTCTTTGTTTCTTGTCTTTAATGAATATGATGATTGAAGATTATTGTTGTTGATTCTATATTCTCTTGGTTTTATGAATCTTTTGGTTAATTGAGTTTTGTGTTTTATGTATTTGATGAATGTGAAGATTGAAGTTCATTGTTGTTGATTCTAGATTCTCTTGGTTTTCTAAATCCTTTAGTTTATTTGAATCTTTATTTTGTGTTTTGATTAATATGATGATTGGAGATAATTGTTGTTGAGTTTAGATAATCTACGTGATTCGTAGTTTGTTGCTATTGTTTACCCTTTTCCTTTCTTGTTGATGAATATTTAGAGATTTCTTTTATGGAGATTAAGATTTTCTTGCATTCGAATCTTATGCTTGATTGAGTTTCTTGCCTAGGTAGTTATTAATCTTTGATGTTTACAAGTTTATGATCGTTTGGTTTAGTGTTGGAGTTGGAAACTCTAGTTGATTTCGTTAATGTTCAAATGCCATGTTCTAGTTAGTTCGTCGTTGAGTTGCTTGCGAAATTATCTTTGATTGTGTGTGTTTGCTCAACATTCATTTGATTAAATGTTAATATGTTATTTCGCCTAGATAATCGTTGTTTATGGTGTTGAATTGATGATTGCTTTCTAGATTGCTAGTTTAGAACCCTAGCTTTGTTTGCCTTCTTGCATTCTTATTGGCTTTCTATCTTTTGCCTAGTTAACTTTATATGCTTTATTTTAATTACGCATTAGTTAATCGGAGAGAAAGTGTCAGACCCAAACTTCTGATTAGAGTGTTTAGGTTTATTTCATGTTTTCTGTGCGTAGCATGATCAAAGCCCTGTTTAGCCTTCCTTGAGAGACGACTTGGGTTAGCTTATTACACTAGGACGACCTCGTACGATTGTGAGTCAATCCATTAGGTGTTTTGGGTTGAGTCAAATTTTGGCGCCGTTGCCGGGGAAGGCTTTAGGCATTTGATTGTGTTGCATTGTTTTCCGTGTTTTCTTTTGTTTATTTCTTTTGACTCGGTTATTTTCTCCCTCCGGTGCGTTTGATTTGGTTTGCTAGTGTTGTGTATGCAAGGTCGTCGTAGCTTGAAGAGAAAGCTAGTGCCTTACTTTGACAACATTCATCGACCTCGTGAGGTCCTTTCAAGCCTGGAGAAGGAGTCCGAGTCCAGTTTGAGAAGCCTTGTGGAATCACAGTTTAGTGAGGAAAACTGTGAAGAGAGAATTGCTTCCAATCCCATTCTGGAAGCCGTTGAGGAGACACTTTCCGTGCATTCTGAAGAAGAAGAAGAAGCTCCGCCCAATCCTGACCAAGAAGCAATGGCAGAGCAGAATGTCCAGTACATGGGAGATTTTTCCAGGCCAGTTATTGGGACCACTAGCACTTCTGCGATAGTGTTTCCCACGGCGGTCCGGAATTATAATCTGAAGCCCAACGACTCAAACCTGCTGCCGCTCTTTCACGGGATGCCCAGTGAGGACGCCTTGCAGTTCATCCGTGATTTCTGCACCCAAGTGCAGACCTTCCCACTGCTGGAGCTCACCGAGGATCAGTTGAGACTCAAGTGCTTACCTTATGCACTCAAGGACCGGGCGAGAACGTGGTTATTGTCCTTGCCGCCGAACTCCATCACCACATGGGGAGAGGCAAGTGAGATGTTCATGCTCAAGTACTACCCTAATCACAAGACTCAAGAGATTAGGAGCCAAATAATGAACTTCATGCAAGGAGCTGACGAGCCTTTCCACGAGGCTTGGGAGAGATTCCAAGAGCTCCTCCGCCAGTGCCCACAGCACCAGTTACCACCTGTCATGTTGATGCAGTTCTTCTATGACGGATTGATTCAGACGGCACAGTTTATGGTGGACAGTACAGCAGGGGGCAACATTGTCCGGAAGACAGCTGATGAGCTCAAGGAGATTTTCAACACACTTGCAGCGAGTTCTCAACAGAAATCAGCTAGAGGAAGGAGGTTTGAAGCCAATGCAGTAGCTCCCAACAATGAGCTTCAGAAGCAAGTAGCAGAATTGATGAGGCAAGTTCAGCACCTCAAGATGAACCAGGCAGAAGCCCCACCAGTTCACGCGCCACCAGCAGAAGGATGTGGAATTTGTGGCGATTTTGGTCATGGAACCAACGCGTGCCATCGCATGGGGGGATTCACACCTGAAGGAGAAGCAGAGGTCTATGCTGTTCAGAGCTATCCGGGGAGGCCTCAATTTGAACAGAGGCCTATCTTTAATCAAGGGCAACAAAGCTCCAATTCGGGTTGGAGAGCTCAGCAGCAGAACTACACTCAAGTTTATCAGCAGCAGCAGCCCCCGCAGTATCAGCAGTATCAACAGTTCCCTATGCAACAAGGGAATTTTCAGCAGCAGCAGCAATACCAGAATGCCTCCCAACAGTGTCAGAAGCAAGCTCAACCGCAGAAGCCGTCTCTCGAGGACACCATGCAGTCCTTCATGGAGATGACCAAACAGAACATGGAGTCTCAGAGTGCTACCATCAAGCGCCTCGAGACTACAGTTGGGCAACTTACAGGAGCCCTAAATCAGCTGCAGCAAGAACAGCCAACTGGGAAGTTCCTAAACCAGGACAAACAGCCGCGTCAAGCTCATGCCGTGGCGGTAATCAAGGAAACTACCCCAATAACCACGGGGAAATGGAGAAGCAGAACCGTGCAAGCAATCAAGGCAACCCAATGCCCCAGTGAGCCACTGCCACCTGTCACTGTTGCACCAGACCAACCACCACCCAAGCAAGGAGATCCAGGTAGCTTTATCGTTGATATTAGCTTAGGAGGGGTTGAAAAGGTCTTGGGAATGCTTGATTTGGGCGCGGCAGTCAATTTGATGCCGCTTGATATTTTTGAGAGGTTGGGAAATAAAGAGCTGAAATGCACGAACATTAAGATAGAACTAGCTGACGGCTCCATTAGCAGCCCACGAGGCCTTGTCGAGGATGTTGAGGTAGTCGTGAGGGGGATTAGTGTTTTAGCTGACTTTGTTGTACTTGATGTGGGAAAAGGGATTAGAGGCGAGAATGGGCATCTCGTGCTACTTGGCCGACCCTTTATGGCTACCACCCATACTCGCATCGATGTGGGTACGGGAACTGTAAGTATGGTAGGGGCAGGTAGAGCGGTAACATTCTCAGTTTTTGATAAAAAACCTACTACCCCCACTTCCTTAATTCAAATCTGCTCTTATGTTGAAACATTTGATGCTTTGGATGAGGATTGTATTGTGCAGGAATTCCTTAATAAGTTTCAGGAGGAGGACGAGATTGTGGAGGAATTCCTTGCTACCTTGCAGGATGAAGCTGACATTGAGCAGGAATCTCTGGATAAGCTGCACGAGGAAGGTGATATTGAGCAACGCTTTCTGTGTGCCTTGCTCCTAGAAGAGAAGCTTGACGAGGTTGGGTCATTCAATATCGTGGGATGTGTGGATAGAGGGCCATCCCAGGATACGAGCATGGAGGACTCATTTGGAGGACCCGCAGCTGCAATTCAAGAAGATGTGTTTACAAGGGCGCTAAGGCAGCTGGATCTTCAATCGGATTTTGGTTAAGGGGTTCTCTTAGTCGGGCTGACGACTTAAAAACTAGCGCTGCATGGGAGGCAACCCATGTTTTCTTGCTTTTTCTTGTTTCGTTTTTCTTTCGTTTTGTTTGTGTTGTGTTTTGTTGCTTCTGCTGTTTGGTGCAGGTTGTTGCGTTGGAGACTGCTTGTTCTATGGATGAGAGAGAGGCAGACATCGTGGGACACTACAGACTCACCACTGGATCGGTATTTAGGGAAGTTTCCTCTTTCACCTCTCTTTTTGTTTGCACTGAGGACAGTGCCAGATTTTAAGTGGGGGGGGGGGTGTTTGTTGGTAGTTGTGAATCCTGTGGGTGTCTTTTTGTTGTGTTCTTGGGCTTTCTTGTGTGGGGCAAATGGTCTCCTTTATCTTGATTGTTGTTTGCCTTCAAGTAATAATGCACACTTTGATGATTTGTTCACAAGTAAATTTCATGCTTTGTGTTGGCTTGGTTGCTATCTTTGTCTCTCAGGCTATGCATATTCCTCTCTTGATGTAAGTTGTTTAATGTTTTGGATGCAACACCCTTATGAGCTATTCTTGACGTGATTTGTCCGGTAGATGCTAGAGGGAGTGTTTTCATTGTGATAGCCTACGATCTTATCCCTTGAGTTTGAATGTTGGTTTGTTGTGAAGTTTTCTATAGCTTTGGGTCTCTGCTCCTCTGACAGTAGTGTTATGAGCATGGAAAACCACGTGAGAACATTTTGGATTACCTCCAAAAGTGTTGATCTCACGAAAGTTGGCCCATCTATTGAGAATGGAATAACATCACCTTTAAAAGAAAGATGTATAAAATTTGATTTGGTTTGATTGTTTATCATCTTCAAGGAAAATGAGATTTGATTATAAAGGCAATCACATTAGGGAATTCACCTCTAGCGGAGAATTGGGTCTGATCGGATTGAATTGTATCATGTGGTTGTTGCTTCTTAAAATCTTAACAATGAACATCTCGTGAGGAATGTGAAAGGCTAAGAGACTTAGATTGGTTGGAGATGTGAATGGTGAGGAAGTTTTCTTGTGAACTATCTTTTGGTGTCGTGACTTTGCTTGAGGACAAGCAAAGGATCAAGTGTGGGGGGGTTGTTTAGCCCTATTTTGTGATGAATCTCTGGGTGTTTACGTGTTATATTGACTTTTATTTTGGTCTCTTTCACTTAAGAGTTGAATGATTTGAGCTTTTGTGCTAATTTTGTTGTCTCAGGATTTTGTGCTCACATTGATTGATATGTGAACAAAATTAAAGTCAGAATTTAGTTGAATGGTCTGAAGAAGAATCAAAGTTCGTCTCGATACGAGTTCGTAGGCGAAAACGGATCTAAAATCCGACTTGAAACGAGGGAGAACGGACCAAAACAAAAACGCTGCGCATTGCAGTCTGCGAAAGGCATACACGGCGGCGCCGTGGCACGGCGCGCGCCGTGCACGGCGGCCGCCGTCCCACGGCGCCGCCGCCTCTGTTCAGATCCGAAAGTACGATTTTTCGATTAAAAACCCCTTTCTAGGGTTTTACTTTATCATTCTCGTCTCCAGCAGCCTCCATAGGCGATTTTCACCTCTTTCTTAAGGTTTTTAGAGTTCCACAACACTTACTTTCAATCTTGGATTCATTGGATTGCTTTGGATGTCAATTAACACTTCATCGGATTGGTTTTCCTTGGATTGCTATGTTTTGTAAGAACTCCCTTTGATTCTCTTTGTTTATGAATCCCTTGGTTATTTAAGTCTTTGTTTCTTGTCTTTAATGAATATGATGATTGAAGATTATTGTTGTTGATTCTATATTCTCTTGGTTTTATGAATCTTTTGGTTAATTGAGTTTTGTGTTTTATGTATTTGATGAATGTGAAGATTGAAGTTCATTGTTGTTGATTCTAGATTCTCTTGGTTTTCTAAATCCTTTAGTTTATTTGAATCTTTATTTTGTGTTTTGATTAATATGATGATTGGAGATAATTGTTGTTGAGTTTAGATAATCTACGTGATTCGTAGTTTGTTGCTATTGTTTACCCTTTTCCTTTCTTGTTGATGAATATTTAGAGATTTCTTTTATGGAGATTAAGATTTTCTTGCATTCGAATCTTATGCTTGATTGAGTTTCTTGCCTAGGTAGTTATTAATCTTTGATGTTTACAAGTTTATGATCGTTTGGTTTAGTGTTGGAGTTGGAAACTCTAGTTGATTTCGTTAATGTTCAAATGCCATGTTCTAGTTAGTTCGTCGTTGAGTTGCTTGCGAAATTATCTTTGATTGTGTGTGTTTGCTCAACATTCATTTGATTAAATGTTAATATGTTATTTCGCCTAGATAATCGTTGTTTATGGTGTTGAATTGATGATTGCTTTCTAGATTGCTAGTTTAGAACCCTAGCTTTGTTTGCCTTCTTGCATTCTTATTGGCTTTCTATCTTTTGCCTAGTTAACTTTATATGCTTTATTTTAATTACGCATTAGTTAATCGGAGAGAAAGTGTCAGACCCAAACTTCTGATTAGAGTGTTTAGGTTTATTTCATGTTTTCTGTGCGTAGCATGATCAAAGCCCTGTTTAGCCTTCCTTGAGAGACGACTTGGGTTAGCTTATTACACTAGGACGACCTCGTACGATTGTGAGTCAATCCATTAGGTGTTTTGGGTTGAGTCAAATGACATGATTAATTATGCAATAAAATAAAATGGAATGCAACACAATTAAAATAGGCGTGGAAAAACTAGGCATGTTTAATTAGATAATGTTAATAGTACACACCGAATATGTCATATCCCAGCTTTTAATCACTGATTAAAGGCTTAATTATTAGTAATTAGGGTTCAACATCCATTAATAAAATACGAACTTATATGAATTTGATGATTTATATATGTGATGATTTATTTTTATTTTTATTTTCAATGGACGATGCACTCAAAATATATTGAGTCCATTAATTTTTTTTTATGAGGATTTAACATTAGAGTGTTAGATATGAATTTTTATTAATTGTAAAGTGAGCCTATGTGGTTATTTAATTTAGCATTCAAGTATTTTCACGAGTTTTTAATTAGCCAACCCTGAAGAATTTTTACAGTTTCGATAGTTTTATCCTGAGGAATTTTATTTGTCAAAACAACAAACCTCAACTACCCATACCCCTATGATATCCATCAGTCACCCTACTTACCTACTACAACCCAATTCCAGCCACAAAAGTCAGGCTGTCAATCCCAACTTTTCTACCAAATCAAATGCAGATCCTAACTTTTCTACCAAATCAAATGCGCCATATTAGTTTGACATTTCCCACAACTCAAAGCTCTCTCTTTTATACCAAGCAAAACACCACCGAACAAGGTAAGCTGTGAACTTTGATTTCCTTCCATAGTCCATCTTTCAGATTTCAAAGAAAGCAATATGTGAGATCCTTTTTCATGCTCCACAACCTCAACGGAAAGCTCTCAATGTTTCATCTACAAGTCACTCTGCCCATTTTATCTCTATTCACGGTTAGCACCCCAAATTCAGTAAAGCATTTTTTTTCCAGTATTCAAATCTCTAATGGATAGCAGGCAACAATTTTGCTCTTATGTTATATTCACATATGGATTGAAAGACTTTTGAACAAATGACAATTTCATTACAAAATACATATGCATACAACCTGTTCTTGTATATACATATATGTAAAGCATGTTTATGAAGAAAGAAAAGAAAAGGTTGAGTCTTGAACTATTTTGTTGTGTGGATTGAGGGCCGGTACCGTTGTCTCTATCGTGAGTGTGAAGTCGGAGATGGAAGGGAGCGACGGTGGTGGCGGGAGCTGCTACTGTTCGGCCTAGAGAGGGAGGGACACGGCGGTCGGCGGCGGTTCATCACTGCTGTCTGTTCGGCGCGTAGAGAAAAAGAAGGAGTAGGCGGCGGCGCACCGCGGTGGGGCGTTTGCTGTCCTGTTTCCGGCGGCGGCGCGGCTTACGCCATGTCCGTGCGCGTGTGAGAGCATGAGAGATGAGGGCGTGCATCGTGGGGGTTGCAGAGGGCTGCTACTATTCGTCTGTCAAGGAGTCGGCGGATGGCGGTGGTGGCCGTCTGTTTTGCTTGCTGGAGACCGGAGAGGGTGGCGGCCGTGGCTCCGCCGCGGTTGCTGGATAACAGAGAGAGAACAAAGGCTGAGGGGCGAAGGTCTTGCCGGAAAGTAAAGGGAGGAGGCGGTGATACTTTTCGCCGTCGTCAAGGTGAGGCGTCGCGGCGTCTTTGTCGCCGTCGTCTGCCGGAGAGAGAGAGTGAGACCAGCGGCTGTCTGTGTGTTTTGGGAGAAGAGAGAGAGACGAGAATGAAGGGGGAGGGGCGCAGCTTAGGTAGAAGAAGGGGGAAGAAAAGAAGAAGGGTTTGGGTTAGGGTGTTTGAGGTTGGGCCGGGTTTTGGGCCGTTTTTAATAAGTATTTGGGCTTGTTTTTATAGGGTCATGTTCTATTTATTTATAATGGGCTTATTTCATTTAAAAGTTTTGGGCATTTGTTAATTTTTAAATGTTTGGGCCTTGATTAAAAAAAATATATATATATAATGGACCTAATTTATCTAATTAATTTGGGCTTGTATTTATTTAAATCATTTGAGCTCTTATTTATCTAATTTAAATTGAGCTTGATTAATTGATTAATTTAATTACATATGAACCTTTAAATTAATTATTTAAATGGAGTTCATTTATTTCAAGTATTTTTTTTATAAGTGGACTTTAAAATAAAATATTTTTGAGTTAAACTCTTATTTAATGAATTCTTTTCAAAAGGCTTATTAATAAGGTTTATTTGAAAAAGATTACATTGTTTTAAATATGAGAAAGCATGATCTATGATGACATAATTTGTTTATGTAATATTATATGATTTGTTATTAAATGACGGAATATCTGACTTGATGGCGTGAGTAGAATGAGTTATGGTTGATGCGCATGTTGATATTCGAATAAATAGTTTCGAACCTAAATGTTAGTTATGTGATAAATGTTTTGAGTTTAAGGTTTTGAACGAGACGAGACAAGATTAATATGGATGCTAGAACCCTAAAATCATTAAAGGAGATAGTTTAGTTTAAGAGATCAACCTCCATCTTTCACGACTTCTTCTCGAAACTTATCGATTCTTCGTCAATAAAGGTTCAGGCGGGAAGTGATAGCTAAAGAGGGAAGTAACTCTACGCCCGTTGTGGGAACGAATAAGGTGGGCATTACTTTCATATATATCAAATGAGTTTAAATGTTACGTTCAAGCAAGTTATTTCATGACAAAATCTCTGAGTTAAAGTTATTTCAAGTATTGTCTTGCCATAAAATGTTTAAATTTTAGTATGATATCTATCTGCTTTGGCTTTGCCAATGATGCAATCGAATTCGGGTCCTGAGCAGTTGATAGCTATCCTGCCAGGGCTAGTGTACACCAGTGACCGTGAGTCATCTAGCGGGTTGGCCGGTCAAGTGACCGTGAGAGGTGGCCACCTCTCCGGCACAAAGTTCCAGATATGATAGATTACAAGAGAACTTAGTCTGCAGACGAACTTTAAGAATCACAAATGAATTTAGTAAGCTTGGGCCTTTTTAGCGAAAAACTCCCTTGCTGTACTGTTTATGATGGCATGACAATTTACAGTTTTGAAGCATGTATTTTTATACCTAGGCATACGTGCCCACTGAGTATTTTTATACTCAGCCCTGCATGTATTTCTAAATGTGCAGGTTGAGCAAGCGATGGAATGGATCGGTGTTGAGCGGATTTTCCTTTTTATGGTTATGTAATGAAACCTTGAGTATGCATCTCCATATGCATAACTCACACGTTTTTCCGCTGCAAATACTCTGACTTATTTATCATTTCTACTTGAACTTATTACTACTTCATCTTGATTAACTTTCATTTGAAGTCTAGTCGTTATGGTAGGCTCGTTTGTAAATTACCCAAGCGATTATATATATATATATATATATATATATATCACTAGTTTGTTGTTGTTAATGTTGGTTACTTAGCAAATCCCTTAAATTTCTGTTTCTTATTGTTCACCCCAAGTCATAACCCCGGTTAACCCGTCATTGGGATAGTGGGCTGTGACAGAATATTTGTAATTGCATAGTTATTTTATTGGATTGCATAGCTAAAATTACAATTGCATAGATTGATTTGGTGCATTGAAATAGGCGTGGAACAATGAACAAATAAAATTCACTACTAATAGTGGCTCTTTAATTAAATAAGAATATTATAAAAGACTTAACTAACCTTCTAATTAATTGAAAAAGAAAAAAAACGGAACCATCAACTTAATCACTACAAAATAGGTGTGTTTTTTTTTTAATAAATCCTAACCACTAGATCTAAAATTTAAAAGGCCAAGATTAGGTTCCTAGTTCTCATTTTAACAGAGGTTTTTATTAGAACCTCTTCATATATATATATATATAGGGTAGGGTTAATATAAAAACCCCTCTTAAGATGAAAACTAGGAACCAATTTAAAGCCATTGATTTAAATAAAATAGAGGGCTGAGATTAAACTACAGATGCACAATTTCAATTGCATAGATGCACAGTTTCAATTGCATAGATGCACATAGACTGCTGGATTAGTAGGATATCTCTACAATCTAGATTCTTGAAGTAATGATTTAGAAGAATGATAGAGAACTTAGAGCATTTCAGCTTCCACAAGAAAACAATGGTTCTTTTGAACTACAAAGAGGAATGAAAAGACATGTACGCGTTGAAGGAAAAGCACGGAATGATGATACAAGATGAATTCAAGGCAAACGTTGCATCAAAGGTTTAAGCATAAGTCTCTACGTTCGAATGTTTACCCACGATGGAACATCGAATCGACTTATGTTACACGATAGATTATAAAAAGGGCGTGAATTGATTGTCTGCGGGTTATATATATATTTGTGACATACATGGGAAATGGGATCCGAGTCCACTAGAATAGAAGACCTTAAAATAAGTTTAGTTGTCTTAATGAAACTTATGTTTTGTTATGCGTAGTATGTTCATAACCGTGTACCTTTAAGAGTTTTGCGTCTACTTACGTATAAGAAGACTCAGACTTGCCCTTATCTATTAAAGATAGTTAAGTTCAGGCTTATTCCGATGGTTAGGAGAGCTCCGTGTTTGACCCCAGCAGAGACTACCCGGGCATATCAGGATTTTAGTATAGCTTTTGACAACGACATAAGAGTTGTTATAGCTCAGTATACACGCCTTTGGACTGTTGCTCATGTCTTTAGGACTACAAGTTATATAAGAAAATATGGTTCGACTGTCTGTATGTAGACCTTGGGGAATAAGAGTCTAGTTCAATAGGACTAGAACCTTAAGTTTGAGCTTTAAGCTGCCACTACGAACTTGAGTTTTATTATGAATAGTTGTCCACGGCTTTCTAAGTTCGGGACGATGTTTTCCGTGTGACTGGGAGATGATGATGTTGGACCTGGCCAGTCCACATGATCCAGATCTCAGTAGACGTCTTTTGAGTTTATAAACTCCTGTATTTCAACTTCAGTTTAAAAAATCAGATGGGTTCTCACTCTAGGTCATTTTGTTCGACCTGGTAGTTACTCTCTTCTACCCTCTGGTTATTTATTTGAGTCTCTTGAACAAATTTTCCGCAACACTTTATTATGACATCATTTGAGATTTGAGCTTTTGCAACTTTTGAATTGCCCTAGTAGACTCTTTTGAGGTATACGACTAAGAAGTGTTAGTATATTGACTTAGTAAGTCACCCAAACTATAGCTTGGTAAACTGTCCATCAGTTTGTGTCTAAAATTAGTTGATATTAGTTCTTCTCCTATGATTATTATCAACCATACATTTTGTTAGCAATTTAGAGTACAAACCGTAATGTAGGGTTTCAGTACAAGGACTTGAGTTGTTTTGTCTATGATGATTTTATGATTGAATCCTTACACATGTAATATGTGGCAAGGAGTGTGTTGATTATCGCTTTTCTCTTGAAAATAGAATGTCGTGTAGACGAGGAACTAGAAACAAGGTGGGGACAGAAATGAACCATTACGAAAGGTTGAGGAACTTTTTCTCGAGTAAAGCTTGTTTTATTTATTAAAACAAAGAATCTAGTTGAGGGTAAACTCTAGATTAAGACGATGAAGAGAACCTTTGATTTTCCTTGTACCGCACGAAAATGACTTCATGTGTCGCATTCCAGTTGACTAGATTTACAGATTTTGGTGGGAGGCCAAAAGAAAGGTAATGACTCCTCAATAGTTGGCAAATTTGCCTTGGGAAGACTTTAAGACGGAAATATATGACAAGTACATTCCAAAAAGCTACCGCAAGAAAAAGAAAAATGAATTCTACAACCTAAAGCAAAACAAGATGTCTGTAACAGAGTATGATCGTGTTTTCTGCGACATGTCCCGCTATGCTCCACAACAGGTGGATACTGATGAAAGGATGTCGGAGAAGTTTTGTTCTGGTCTTAGACACGAGATTAAAATGGCACTCGCCAGTCACGGTGATCTTACTTACTCTGAGGCGCTCAGCAGAGCTCTGGATGTCGAGGCAGCTATGCCCGAGGATCGCCCGACACAAACTCAACTCAAGAGCAAATGATCGAGGAAAAAGGTAATAAAAAGGAAACAACAACAATAGATACTACTATGATAGTCAAAATGACAAAAAGACTTGGTAGGAAACATAGTGCCCAAAGGCAGGGGCAAGGACGTCAAAAGAACGTAGTACCTGCTAAGGATAATCAGGGCCAGCTTGGGACACCTCTATAGCCGAGTTTTCCAAGTCATATTATGGTGTATGTTTGGATGGTAATAATACCTGCTTTAAATATAATCAGAAGGGTCATTTTGCTAAAGATTGCCAAGTGAGGCCACAAGGATAAATGTAAAGATAGAATCAACTCGGGTCAAACTCAACCTTTTAGGATCATTCTAGGCCAACAACTATTATATCCACCACAACTCCCTTAAGTTAGAACCTATGCCGTGCACAAGATTAAACAAGGAAGCAACCAAGGAAACCTGATAAGTATGGATACGCTACTCAGCACGCTTGTTATACTTTTGTTCGACACGAGTACTTCACATTCTTTCATTTCAAGTGCATGCGTCGACACTCTAGAACTCAAACAGGAAAGTGCTAATCAGGATATGAGAATTTCTTCACCAATAGGAGGGGTGACGACAGTTACACACGTTTGCTCGAACTTAGATTTGAACATAACAAGAAAGACTGCCGAGCTTTTCTTGTGTACCTAGACGGAGAAGCTGGAACAGAAGGAGCAATCGAAGATGTGAAAGTTGTACGAGAATACAATGACGTTTTTCCAGATAACTTGCCAGGACTACCACCAAATAGGCAAGTGGAATTTACCATTGACTTGGAACCAGGATCAGCACCAGTTTCAAAAGCACCCTACAGGATGGCTCCAAAGGAATTGGAGGAGCTAAAGATCCAATTACAGGAATTATTGGACCTAGGTTTCATCAGATCTAGTGTATCTCCATGGGGAGCGCCAGTTTTGTTTGTCAAGAAGAAAGACGGCACTTTGAGAATGTGCATCGATTACAGAGAGCTGAATAAGCTAACGCTCAAGAATAAATATCCTTTGCCAAGGATAGACGATTTGTTTGATCAACTCAAGGGCGCGAGCGGGTTTTCAAAAATCGATTTGAAGTCTGGGTATCATCAGTTAAAGGCTACATGAAGATATACCCAAAGCGGCTTTCCGAAAAAGATATGGCCACTATGAGTTTGTAGATGTGCCTTTCGGATTAACAAATGCGCTAGCTGTATTCATGGACCTCATGAATAGAGTATTACACCCTTACTTAGACAAGTTTGTCTTAGTATTCATAGATGATGTCCTCATCTATTCCAAGAACGAAGAGGAACATCAAGAGCACTTAAGGACTACCTTGCAAACACTAAGGAATTAATGACTTTACGCCAAATTCAGCAAGTGTGAGTTATGGCTTAAAGAAGTTACTTTTTGGGACACATCGTATCATCAGAATGAATCAAAGTAGACCCCGCTAAGGTGGAAGCGGTGCAAGGATGGAGGTCACAAACAACTCCAAATGAGATAAGAAGTTTCTTAGGATTGGCTGGCTACTATCGAAGATTCATTGAAGGATTTTCAAAAATAGCAAGACCAATGACGCAGTTACTTAGGAAATGAATCAAGTATACTTGGACTGATGAAGTGCGAGAGGAGTTTTCAGCAGCTCAAAGACATGTTAACCACTGCACCAGTGCTAGCAGTTCCAGAACCAGACAGGGAATATGTGATCTACACGGATGCGTCGGAAAAAAAATGGATTAGGTTGTGTGTTAATGCAAGAGGGAAAGTTGATAGCA
Organism: Salvia miltiorrhiza; assembly: GCF_028751815.1. Lineage (NCBI taxonomy): Eukaryota > Viridiplantae > Streptophyta > Magnoliopsida > Lamiales > Lamiaceae > Salvia > Salvia miltiorrhiza. Next base: position 52,986,072 of record NC_080391.1, read on the forward strand.
TATGCATCAACTTAGACCACATGAACTGAATTATCCAACCCATGATTTAGAATTAGCTGCAGTGGTGCATGCACTGAAAATCTGGAGACATCACCTATACAGAGTTAGGTGTGAGATATTCACCGATCATAAAAGCCTGAAATACTTTTTCAAGTAAAGGGATCTGAACATGAGACAAAGAAGATGGCTCGAACTAATAAAGGATTATGATTGTGGTATTAACTACCACCCAGACAAGGCCAATGTAGTAGCCGATGCATTGAGTCGTAAAGTCTCGTCTAAGTTAGGATACTTTCTCACGAGGGAAGATGAACTCATTAAAAAAAAAAACTTGACAAGATGAGGATAGAAGTGATTAAACCACCTAATACAATAGAGAGTGTTGTTGCGACAATAACCAGTTTGAGAAAAATGGTGGTAGAAACACAAAGGAAGGACGAAAAGATGGAGAAGCTACGAGGAAGAATAAGGATAAGAAGTTTCAAGAATTACAACGACGAATCAGATAATGCTATCTTCTTTGAAGGGAAGATACGCATGTCCATGACAATAAACTTAAGAATAAGATAAAGACATGGCACCCATATACTGTTACCAGAAAGTACTAAGATGTATTAAGATCTAGAAAAATTCTAGTTAGGAGGAATGAAACGAGATGTAACCTCATTTGTTGAAATATGTCTTGCGTGATAGCAAGTGAAGGTTTTACAACATATCATATTGTTACTTTGAGTCTTGGAGCTCATAAAGTCAAGCTTAATGTCGTGTTTGGGACAAACTGAGCCCTTAACGAACCAATGAATTTCGTTGTCGAGATGGATTTTTTTTCGAATCCGTCAGACTTAAGCAAAGGTTGTCACGAAAGGGGGCAGTCAATGCCCACATGACTCGAGATTCCTTCGATGAATGAATAAAAGTTTATAACGGCGTTTTAGGCTGACTGCCTACATGCTCGAAATGGTTGGTCTCCTTACAAACTGTTTAAGTTGCCTTAAGAATGCTCTATAGATATTAGTCATTATAGTTCATCTTAAACGACATAGAAATTACTAATAAGGTATGTTGGGGACGACCGAGCTAAACCGGGGTGAAAGCTGATAACATGTTTTTGCCACTCATTGTGAGACATATAATACCAGTTATAAACCGACTATCGATAGGTTGGCAAATGAGGCGTTATACCTGAGGAAATATAGATCACCACCTTGTTGGGATGAAATGGCGAGATGATTGAGATCGTCCGTCAAATCAGAAAAATGAATCAAGGAAACCCAGGATAGATAGAAGTCATATGCTGACAAACGCCGAAAGGACCTACAGTTTGAGGATGGAGAGAAAGTTTTTTTTTTTCAGAAGGTTTCTCCATCAAGAGGAATCGTTAGATTTGGTGTAAAGGGTAAACCTAAACCCCGTTTTATAGGACCCTATGAGATCCTAGAAAGGGTGGGCCCGGTAGCGTACAGGCTGGCGTTGCCGCCAAGTCTTGAGAATGTGCATAATGTGTTTCATGTGTTGAAGTTAAGGAAATATGTTTATGATCCAAAACACGTGATCCAAAAGGACGACGTTATCCTTAGCCCAGATATGAGCTATGAAGAGAGACCCGAATCTATTCTACATCGGAAAGTTCAAGTACTAAGGAATAAGTCGATATCCTTAGTAAAAGTCATTTGGAAGCACCATGATCAAGAAGAGGCGACATGGGAACTCGAGTCTAGCATGAAGAAGAAGTACTTAGAATTATTTCCTGAGGTACAAATTTCGGGACGAAATTTTTTTTTAAGGGGGATAGTATGTCATATCCCAGCTTTTAATCACTGATTAAAGGCTTAATTATTGGTAATTAGGGTTCAACATCCATTAATAAAATACGAACTTATATGAATTTGATGATTTATATATGTGATGATTTATTTTTATTTTTATTTTCCATGGACGATGCACTCAAAATATATATTTTGAGTCCATTAATTTTTTTTTATGAGGATTTAACATTAGAGTGTTAGATATGAATTTTTATTAATTGTAAAGTGAGCCTATGTGGTTATTTAATTTAGCATTCAAGTATTTTCACGAGTTTTTAATTAGCCAACCCTGAAGAATTTTTACAGTTTCGATAGTTTTATCCTGAGGAATTTTATTTGTCAAAACAACAAACCTCAACTACCCATACCCCTATGATATCCATCAGTCACCCTACTTACCTACTACAACCCAATTCCAGCCACAAAAGTCAGGCTGTCAATCCCAACTTTTCTACCAAATCAAATGCAGATCCTAACTTTTCTACCAAATCAAATGCGCCATATTAGTTTGACATTTCCCACAACTCAAAGCTCTCTCTTTTATACCAAGCAAAACACCACCGAACAAGGTAAGCTGTGAACTTTGATTTCCTTCCATAGTCCATCTTTCAGATTTCAAAGAAAGCAATATGTGAGATCCTTTTTCATGCTCCACAACCTCAACGGAAAGCTCTCAATGTTTCATCTACAAGTCACTCTGCCCATTTTATCTCTATTCACGGTTAGCACCCCAAATTCAGTAAAGCATTTTTTTTCCAGTATTCAAATCTCTAATGGATAGCAGGCAACAATTTTGCTCTTATGTTATATTCACATATGGATTGAAAGACTTTTGAACAAATGACAATTTCATTACAAAATACATATGCATACAACCTGTTCTTGTATATACATATATGTAAAGCATGTTTATGAAGAAAGAAAAGAAAAGGTTGAGTCTTGAACTATTTTGTTGTGTGGATTGAGGGCCGGTACCGTTGTCTCTATCGTGAGTGTGAAGTCGGAGATGGAAGGGAGCGACGGTGGTGGCGGGAGCTGCTACTGTTCGGCCTAGAGAGGGAGGGACACGGCGGTCGGCGGCGGTTCATCACTGCTGTCTGTTCGGCGCGTAGAGAAAAAGAAGGAGCAGGCGGCGGCGCACCGCGGTGGGGCATTTGCTGTCCTGTTTCCGGCGGCGGCGCGGCTTACGCCATGTCCGTGCGCGTGTGAGAGCATGAGAGATGAGGGCGTGCATCGTGGGGGTTGCAGAGGGCTGCTACTATTCGTCTGTCAAGGAGTCGGCGGATGGCGGTGGTGGCCGTCTGTTTTGCTTGCTGGAGACCGGAGAGGGTGGCGGCCGTGGCTCCGCCGCGGTTGCTGGATAACAGAGAGAGAACAAAGGCTGAGGGGCGAAGGTCTTGCCGGAAAGTAAAGGGAGGCGGCGGTGATACTTTTCGCCGTTGTCAAGGTGAGGCGTCGCGGCGTCTTTGTCGCCGTCGTCTGCCGGAGAGAGAGAGTGAGACCAGCGGCTATCTGTGTGTTTTGGGAGAAGAGAGAGAGACGAGAATGAAGGGGGAGGGGCGCAGCTTAGGTAGAAGAAGGGGGAAGAAAAGAAGAAGGGTTTGGGTTAGGGTGTTTGAGGTTGGGCCGGGTTTTGGGCCGTTTTTAATAAGTATTTGGGCTTGTTTTTATAGGGCCATGTTCTATTTATTTATAATGGGCTTATTTCATTTAAAAGTTTTGGGCATTTGTTAATTTTTAAATGTTTGGGCCTTGATTAAAAAAAATATATATATATAATGGACCTAATTTATCTAATTAATTTGGGCTTGTATTTATTTAAATCATTTGAGCTCTTATTTATCTAATTTAAATTGAGCTTGATTAATTGATTAATTTAATTACATATGAACCTTTAAATTAATTATTTAAATGGAGTTCATTTATTTCAAGTATTTTTTTTATAAGTGGACTTTAAAATAAAATATTTTTGAGTTAAACTCTTATTTAATGAATTCTTTTCAAAAGGCTTATTAATAAGGTTTATTTGAAAAAGATTACATTGTTTTAAATATGAGAAAGCATGATCTATGATGACATAATTTGTTTATGTAATATTATATGATTTGTTATTAAATGACGGAATATCTGACTTGATGGCGTGAGTAGAATGAGTTATGGTTGATGCGCATGTTGATATTCGAATAAATAGTTTCGAACCTAAATGTTAGTTATGTGATAAATGTTTTGAGTTTAAGGTTTTGAACGAGACGAGACAAGATTAATATGGATGCTAGAACCCTAAAATCATTAAAGGAGATAGTTTAGTTTAAGAGATCAACCTCCATCTTTCACGACTTCTTCTCGAAACTTATCGATTCTTCGTCAATAAAGGTTCAGGCGGGAAGTGATAGCTAAAGAGGGAAGTAACTCTACGCCCGTTGTGGGAACGAATAAGGTGGGCATTACTTTCATATATATCAAATGAGTTTAAATGTTACGTTCAAGCAAGTTATTTCATGACAAAATCTCTGAGTTAAAGTTATTTCAAGTATTGTCTTGCCATAAAATGTTTAAATTTTAGTATGATATCTATCTGCTTTGGCTTTGCCAATGATGCAATCGAATTCGGGTCCTGAGCAGTTGATAGCTATCCTGCCAGGGCTAGTGTACACCAGTGACCGTGAGTCATCTAGCGGGTTGGCCGGTCAAGTGACCGTGAGAGGTGGCCACCTCTCCGGCACAAAGTTCCAGATATGATAGATTACAAGAGAACTTAGTCTGCAGACGAACTTTAAGAATCACAAATGAATTTAGTAAGCTTGGGCCTTTTTAGCGAAAAACTCCCTTGCTGTACTGTTTATGATGGCATGACAATTTACAGTTTTGAAGCATGTATTTTTATACCTAGGCATACGTGCCCACTGAGTATTTTTATACTCAGCCCTGCATGTATTTCTAAATGTGCAGGTTGAGCAAGCGATGGAATGGATCGGTGTTGAGCGGATTTTCCTTTTTATGGTTATGTAATGAAACCTTGAGTATGCATCTCCATATGCATAACTCACACGTTTTTCCGCTGCAAATACTCTGACTTATTTATCATTTCTACTTGAACTTATTACTACTTCATCTTGATTAACTTTCATTTGAAGTCTAGTCGTTATGGTAGGCTCGTTTGTAAATTACCCAAGCGATTATATATATATATCACTAGTTTGTTGTTGTTAATGTTGGTTACTTAGCAAATCCCTTAAATTTCTGTTTCTTATTGTTCACCCCAAGTCATAACCCCGGTTAACCCGTCATTGGGATAGTGGGCTGTGACAGAATATTTGTAATTGCATAGTTATTTTATTGGATTGCATAGCTAAAATTACAATTGCATAGATTGATTTGGTGCATTGAAATAGGCGTGGAACAATGAACAAATAAAATTCACTACTAATAGTGGCTCTTTAATTAAATAAGAATATTATAAAAGACTTAACTAACCTTCTAATTAATTGAAAAAGAAAAAAAACGGAACCATCAACTTAATCACTACAAAATAGGTGTGTTTTTTTTTTAATAAATCCTAACCACTAGATCTAAAATTTAAAAGGCCAAGATTAGGTTCCTAGTTCTCATTTTAACAGAGGTTTTTATTAGAACCTCTTCATATATATATATATATATAGGGTAGGGTTAATATAAAAACCCCTCTTAAGATGAAAACTAGGAACCAATTTAAAGCCATTGATTTAAATAAAATAGAGGGCTGAGATTAAACTACAGATGCACAATTTCAATTGCATAGATGCACAGTTTCAATTGCATAGATGCACAATTTCGATTTGCTTGAGTATTTTGCATTGTTGGTTTCAATTGCATAAATTGCATATTTTTTAATTGCACAGTAAAATATAATAGATGCACAGTTTCTTTTGTTGACTAAATCCTAACCATTAGATCTAATATTTTAAAGGTTAAGATTAGGTTCCTAGTTCTCATTTTAACAGAGGTTTTTATTAGAACCTCTTCCTATATATATATATATATATATATATATATATATATATATATATATATATATATATATATATATATAAAAGCACATGTGTTATGGTCAAAGGGCACTTTAGAAATACTCCGCAAATTTTTACTAGACTAAGAGGGTGTTTTTGACTAAGCTTATTTTAAGGAGTTTATAAAATGTTTCAAGAGCTTATAACTTATGAGTTGTCAAAGTGTTTGGGTAATTGAACTTATAAGCTAAATAGAGAACTTTTAATTAGTGACGGAAAATCTTTGTTAGAGAGAGAAAATCGAAGAAAAATGAAATTAAAATGATATATGATGAAAATAAAAAATTATAGTTGAGTTATTTTGTAAAATAAGAGTTGCTTATAAGATAATGAGAAAATAAATTGGGGTAGATGAACTTATTTTTTGGGGAGCTCATAAGCTCTTAGAGCTTATTTTTACGTCTTATAAGTTATTTACTAGGAGCTTATTTTGTCAAACACTTTGAAAAAGCTTATAGCTCCTAAACAGCTTATAAGATGTTTTAAAGAGCTTATAAGCTCAGCCAAACATCCTCCTTTCACAGGTTTTTCAATTACTATATTTTAACATCTACATAATAATACTACTACATTTTAAAGTTGCTAAAATATTTTTCAAACTTATTACAAAATTAATTTTTCGATGCTAGATTGGTAACATGACGTGTCGAAAGTGTATGTGTAAATTATGTTTTAAAAAGCTTTTAAATTACATGTCTCTACGTCTCTACTGCTCTATCTATTTTATAATAACAAGTGTCCTACTTTCCTTTTAAATTGTTCCATAATAAGTGTTCTCCTTTTAAAGTAAGAAAGTGAGACCCCTTTTATCTTTCTACCTCCACTTTAATTCTATTTATCTTATAAAATAAGAATGGATTTCACTAGTAGTCCCTCCGTCCCATGAAGCATGGCCTAGTTCTTTTTGGAACAAGAATTAAGAAATTGTTATTTTGTATGTTAAGTGTGGTAGGTGAAAAAGTGAAAAGGTGAATAAAGGGTAAATTTTTTGTCATTTTTAGAAATAGGTCAAGCTTCATAGGACAAACCAAAAATGAAATTGGATCATGCTTCGTGAGACGGAAGGAGTATTTTTTACTCTTTAATCATATTCACTTAAATTTCCGCATCAAAATAAATTAGGATATTTGTTATGAGACATTAAGGAGAGAGGGAGGAAGAGGGAGTACTAGTATTTATTCACATGTCAAATGACTCGTATCATCAATTTACACCAAAAACTTGATTTGATAATAAATTTGAAAATATTTTAAAATTTAATAATTATAGCTATGAGTAAGTTTCGATCGAAAGGGTCCTAGGGGTGGGTAGCTAACGTTTTCATTTTGAGTAATGCTAAACAGCCACATTGTGGCTGCCCACAATTTACTTAAGTAGAAAATAATTTAATTTATTTAACTTATTTTTTAAAATAAAAATAAGATTTAGTCATTTTATCATATTCTCTACGTTATAGTAATTTTTTTGCAATTTTTTGGTAACTTTTTTATTTTTATTAAAAAATAAATTAAAAATAAAAAATGCAAAAAAAATTTTAAAAAATAAGTACAATATAGAGAATATAATAAAATAACTAAATCCTATTTTTATTTAAAAAAATAAATTAAATAAATCAAGATTATCCTTATTATATTAGTGTGTGGGTGGCCACAATGTGACTGCATAGATTTATTGTTTCATTTTCCCCCATAAAGTGGGCTATAAATGTTTATTAAAAATTCAGTCTGAAAGCATTATATATGTAAAGTGAAAATGTAAAGTGAAAGTACGTATGATTAATTCGATCTTAATGGCTATAATAAGCTTTAACTGAGGGTTAATCGTCCGTTCTAACCGACAGTTCCAGTTCCCCACACAACACTGCATATAACTAGGATTATTGGTGTCCAAATACACAAATTTTAAATTCATTTTTTTTTTCATAAACTTTAAAAGTTGTCAAAATAATATATGAACCTTGACTCATTTTATTTTTTCTACGAATTTTAAAAATTATAAAAAAAATACACGAATTTTGTCTCATTTTATTTTTCCCCACGAAATATATTATTATAAAAATTATCTAAATAATTCTTTTATAATTAACAATAAATACCGATTCACTTGAAATTAGACATTGGAAAGTTTCTCAATCACGTGATCATATGAATATTTCACGTCATTAATTGGATCGAGAAATTCTAATTAGAATTATACAATTGGGCGATAGGTAATCATAAAATTTAAGTCAAAATTAATTCTAAAATGACGTCGACGTGACACAAGTCACACAACTATAATCAAAACGGCGCAATTTTGATTAGGAAATATATTTTAATTTTTTAGCATTTTCCAATCCAATTAATGATGTGGAATATTCATCACATGATCATGAGATTGAGAAACTTTTCAATGCTCAATCTCAAATGAAGCGGTATTTATTGTTAATTATAAAATAATTATGGATAATTTTTTTATAACAATATATTTTATAGGAAAAAAAATAAAAGTAGCAAAAGTTCGTATATTTTTTGACAATTCACAAAGTTTGTGGGCAAAACAAAATGAGTCAAAATTCGTGTATTTTTTAATAACTTTCAAAGGTCGTGGAAAAAATCATAATGGTCCCAAACTAGGAAGTCATTGACAGAACTATGATAAGTGGCGGACACATACGAGGATGATGGAGGGGCTTCAGCCCCCCACACCACACGTAGCAAAAGTTTAAAAACACGAAAGAGTAAGCTGATATTATATACTCCCTTCGTTTTTTTTAAGTGTCCCATGGAAAAAAATACATATATCAAGGAAGTTGGAGTATTACTTTTGTGCCCATATTTATTATTTTCAAAGTGTAATAAATTTATTCTCAAATTTTGAAATAGGACACTTAAAAAGGGGTAAAATAGGAACTTTGTCATTTTTTATTCTCAAATTTTGAAATAGGACACTTATAAAAGAACAATAAATTTATCTTAATAGGACACTTAAAAAAAAACAGAGGGAGTATTTTCTACACTTTTTACTGGAAAAAAAAAAAAAAAAAAAAGAAAGAAGAAGAAGAAGCTGATATTATGTAAACTAGGATGCCTCTAAAGTTTCAGATCAATTTTCAAAACAATTCTCTAAAAGTTCAAGAAATTGTAATAAATAGGCTTCTAAGGATCCAACAAAAATTAAATAAAGCATAGGACTCTGTAAAGAGAAGAAAAATAATTAAAATTAAATTAATCACTTCTTGGGGTTGAAGACACTTCCAATTCCAAATAACATAGCGATCCCATTTTATATGATGACAAAGCCAACGAGTTGTTGGAGACTGGGCTCATGTTCCTAGATTGGGCCCAACAAGACTATAGCCCAAAATTAGTATTCACTCCCTTCTAATTTAATAGATTACATTTTTTTTATTTGAACCTTCAAATTTAATAAATCACTTCTAAAATGAAAAATTAATGCATAATAAATTTTCTTATATAATTTTCTATTACACCATATGTCATTTTAGCCCATAATAATTATCGCTTATCATTTTTAAAAATATTTTTATTTCACTTTCTTATTTTTTTGGACAAATATATCCTAATAAAAAGTTAATTTATGTTTAAACTATTTATTTCTTAATATTTGTGCTTAACCCTTATAGCCTATTAAATTGAGACAAACAGAATAATTTTTCCAAAATACTAATACACCTTCTCGGAGTTGGGCTTGAATATGACTATAGCCCCAAATAGGAAGTAAGAGTTGTAAAATGCAACTTAGTTATACATGGAATTAACGCTGGTAAACCGGTTCCAATTATTCGGTTATAACCGTAACCGAATCGGAAAAATTGGTTATCGGTATCGATAACCGATTTTTTCCAGTTTGGTTCGATTATTGGTTATCGCTTTCGGTGTTAATCGATTTTTTAATTAAATAATTTATACATATATATATATATATTAAGTTGTATTGAATTAATTAAAATTTGAGCATTCAAATGCATTTGATTTGGCAAGTTGCAAAATAAGCTGTTGTCTGATTTTCTATATATTTTTCTTGAATGTCTATATCTTATTATGCAAAATTTTAGTTAGTTTCTTCAGTAGTATTTCAAGTCTAGTAATGATTACTTACTGCAGTGTTCCCATTTTTTGCTTAATATTTCAGTTAGCAAGCAACTGCAAAAAACTATGCATGTTATACTATCGTTAGCTTTCAATTGATTTGAGAAGCTAGCATAGATTCTGCCAAAGCTTCATTACCATAGTAGTTTTGACTAACACCCCGACTTGGTGTGTTTACTGTCTCAAAGCTTTATTAGATAATTTTTTTTTTCCTGCCTTTATTGTGCTGGCATCGCATAACTTTTTATTCAATTTGGTCAGGTGAAACACATATATTGGGCAGGTAAAACACAGATGTGTATGTTTACATTTATCATGGCATGCATCTAGTCATTATTAAGCAAAATAGTGAAACAATTGTTTGAATCTTATGCTAGTTAGTAAATTCTATAGTTCGGTTAACCGGTTAACCAAATTAACCGAATTTCGGAGCGAATTTAGAAATCGGTCGATTAACCGGTTAATTTGATTAATCGATAGATCGATCCAGTTAACCGGACCGATTAATCGGTTAACCGACCTATAAATTGATTCGATTTTCGATTAACATTATAGCTGTTAACCGGTTCCGGTTAATCGGTAAATCGAACCGGACCGTTTACCAACCCTACATGGAATGGTTCACATGAATCAATTTAAAACAAAATTACAAAATACCAAATGAGCGTTGAATTACTTATTCTATCTTCTACTATCTACTATATGCTATATCCATGAGGTGCTCTTGGGTACATCCAGGTGCAACATACAATAGGGTTGTACCTTCACTTAAACTTTGGCCCACACCCTGATTTGAACCTATATCCTGACCCAATCTATATAAATAATACTATTTTAGGTATGGGTCAACCCGATTGTACGATACACCCAAGTGAACCCAAGATTTTGTGTATATCCATTCAAGCTAATCAATAAATAAACTACACATCATTAATATGCAACAATATTTTCCAATATACTTTCATTCTTCTTGTTCAATTTTGTAATTAACTCAAATATTCCTTCTTCTTTATACTCTTAAGATTGACTACATAAAATCTATGCTTATTGTAATTTACCTAGTAAAACCCCCTTATTTTCTTTAGTGCCAAATGCTTTGTCATATAACACATCCCTTTAATAATTTCTAAGCCCTATGTGTGCTTGCTAATCAAAATTTCAATGACAAATGTAGGTTCATTTATTTCTTTGCTTTTATACAATTTCTAGGGACAATTTTATAAAAAAATAAATAAAAAAATCACGAGTAGGGGCAGACTAAACCCGAAACAAACGAGTCGGACCGGGTTTAAACCGGTCAGATTGCGGATCTGAGCGGATCGGGTTTAGAACCAGAATCAGAATTATTACTCAGTAGCTCAATGAGTAATTAACGATTTCGAATCGATCCGAGTGAAACCCACCTATTGACATCCCTAGTTCATACTCGGATCCGACCTCACCCGATACTAAATAGGATTCGGCTCATTTACTTTTATATTTAATAACTGTGGCTTTTATTCATCATCAATACTAGTATAATTTTGGGTTAATTGCCGGAAAAACCATATACTTTTTCGAAATTTGGTTTTTTCCCATGACAAAAAATACCTGAACAGAAATCCATGAATTGAACAATTTATTGCATTTTTCCCCCGCGTCTATTTTCCGGCGATCTCCGATGGAGGTCCGATCCAACGTGGCTGCCACCTAACCATAATTTTCCACCTCACCCTAACACCTAATTTTCCACCTCACCTCAACCCAAAACCCTCACAGCAGCCCTAAGCATCGAAAATTCTCCATCTTCTTGCCACGGCCTCGGCGAATTTGAGGATGTGCTTGGTGATCCCGCAGGTGAGGCCGCGGAAGAGGGTCTCCGAAATGGTGGGGTGGGCCGGGAAGACGGAATCCAAGAGATTTCGCTCGGCCGGAAACTGGTCCTTGGCGAAGGTGGTGAATTCGGATGAGATCGGAGGTGATGTCGGCATCGTCGGCGGTGTATTCCTCCAGCAGCACCTTCAATTCCCCCTCCAAATACGACATGGCGCGCTGCACCACGCTGCCGGCGCGGTTGATCGTGTAGGCGTACCTGTAATCGGATGCCAAATTGGCCAGCGAATTCGACAGTGATGTCACGCGATCCACGGCGTCCAGGAACCACGCCGCGTCTTCCTCTCTCAGGCGCCTCCATTTCACGTGGCTCTCCATCGAATCGTAGCCGTCCATTTTCTCCTCCACAAGCATCAGGAATTTCTCCATGACGATGGGCGCGGCGTCGCCGCCCGACTCCAGCGACGAGATGTAGCGGTCGATTTCATTGGAGATTGTGGGGAGATCGGGCGTTTCTGGGGGTGGCTCCTCTTCTTTGTCGTCCATGGGCGTTGAAGATTTTCTAATTCAACTGTCAAAAAATCATGAAACGACGACGTTTAATTGCCGGCGATGACACGCTGGAATTCCGATTGCCACCTCGGATTCAATTTCGCCGGAAAATAGACGCGGGGGAAAAATGCAATAAATTGTTCAATTCATGGATTTTTGTTCAGGTTTTTTTTGTCATGGGAAAAAACCAAATTTCGAAAAAGTATATGGTTTTTCCGACAATTAACCCTATAATTTTTATTAAAAACAATTATCACTTTTAATCATAAAATTTGTTACTTTTATCTAAAACATTATTAATTTTATGTAGATTAACGGTCACTATTATTTATAACGATTATTAAGATGAAAAAGAAATCTAAAAATAAAATACAAAAAATACAAAAAGAAATTGAAAAAGGTACAAAAATAAATAAAAAGAAAATAAAAAAGAAGTACAAAATGAAGAAAGAAGTATAATAAAGACGCACAAACATAGATGTAGAAGACAATTTATAGAGAAATTAACGGTATTAAATAACAGTAGACTCGAACCAAATACCTTTAGCCTTAGACATCTTTAAATAGATAAAATTAGGGGTGAATGGGTGATAAAACGAGTTCGGTTTTTGGGTTACAATTGTAACTAAATCGAAATGTCGGTTAATCAATTAATCGATAACAGTAATTTACGAGTTCAGTTCGGTTATCAATTATAGCAAAGGATGAAATTTGGCTAAACAGTGTAATCGATAACCATTCAGTTGAAACCGATTAACCGAATAATTTCAAAATACATTAAAATATTAATATGTTTTATTTTAAAACAAATTAATTACATATCCTATGCGGCTATGCCTTGACACAAAACACTGCCACAGCCACCTCAAACTAACTACACTAGTTGAACAATATTCTACGAGCCTAATTTAGAATTTAAGCTTTTTTTATCCATACAAATGCATAGCCTACGAAAGCCTTCATCGGTCTTTTTCTCTTCATCAGAAAGCAAAACTATCAATAATCAGAAGATGCTTAATTATGAATATTCCTGCAGCTGATTCTATTTTTTATGCTTAATTTGTGTTAACCGATTAACTTAATCGGTTAACCAAATTGATTAATCGATTAATCGAACTATAATTATGATTATTGAATTTAAATTTTTTTGATATGGTTCACCAAAATCATAACCGAACCAATTATCTATCTCATATTTTTTTATATTATTTATATTAATTTTATTAATCACCCTAGCTATTTTTAAATATGAATAGCATACATGCAGTTGCATGACAAACCATGAATTCAACTTTAAATTTGGATTGCTCCTTCCTCCTCGCCGCTTTGACGAGGTTCCTCCTCCAAGTTGAAACCCGAAAAATCGGGATGATAATCGCTAGAGAGGTCGGAGTCCAATTTAGATCGTAATAGTTTGGATTATATGGAACCAGGGGGCTTAGCCCACTGGCCACCGGGTCCTCACTTAAGTGAAGTGACCCGGGTTCGATCCCTCTTGGGAGCGAATTGGAGATTGGAGATATAAGGTGGATTTGGTGAATGGAGAGATAAGGGTGGTTCTTGGAGTGAATGGGGAAACTAATTTCTAACATCTAACATTACTTTGCCCGATCAAAAAAAAAAAAAAAAAAGTTTGGATTATATGGATCCATTTTTGTTGAGAGAATTTGAGAGAGAATGAGGAAGAGAATGGAAGAAGATGATTGTGGTGAATGCAAAAATGGTGGAAGAAGTATATAAAGAAGAGTGAAAAAAAAAAAAGGCAACGGTCGAATGATTGGAAATTATTATTATTATTATTATTATTATTATTATTATTATTATTATTATTATTATTTTAAGTCGGCAAAGAGCCGTTATTGACACTATGAAATTCTATCTTCTCCAAAAATGCCCATTGGATCGAGAAGGTGCTGAAAGTTCTTGCGAAATAATTTGCAAGTAGATTTAAGCGGCTCCTTCTTCACGTGCTCTGCGAAACAATAATTTGCAAGAAGAAAATGAAAAAAAGTACAAAAAGAAATTGAAAAAGGTACAAAAATAAATAAAAAGAAAATGAGAAAAATATAAAAAAGAAAATGAAAAAGAAGTACAAAATGAAGAAAAGAAGTACAAGAAAGACGTACAAACATAGATGTAGAAGAAAATATTCAAAAATATCTTTTGCAATGATTTCGAAAATAAACAAAAAAAATGGATATTTTGGACTTTAAAATTGTTTTTTATAATTTTTTATATTTAGGGGTAAGATTATTATAGTAATGTAGTAAGTTAATCTATAGATTAATCTATTATTCCAAACACTTACTATTTTATGTTATCTTTATTTTTATTATTGCCTATCAGATATTTAAATAGATAAAATTAGAAGTGGTAAAATGAGTTTGATTTTTGAGTTACAACCGTAACCGAATCAAAATTTTGCTTGATCGATTAATCGATAACCGTAATTTACGAGTTCAGTTCGGTTATCAATTATAGCAAAGGATGAAAATTGGTTAACGGTGTAATCGATAACCATTCAGTTGAAACCGATTAACCGAATAATTTTAAAATACATTAAAATATTAATATATTTTATTTTAAAACAAATTAATTACATATCCTATGCGGCTATGCATTAACACAAAACACTTCCACAGCCACCTCAAACTAACTGCACTAGTTGAACAACATTCTACAAGCCTAATTTAGAATTTAAGCTTTTTTATCCATACAAATGCATAGTCTACGAAAGACCGATGAAAAGCAAAACTATTAATAATCAGAAGATGCTTAGTTATTAATATTCCTGCAGCTGATTCTATTTTTTGTGTGTGTGAAATTCGGTTAATTTGTGTTAACCGATTAAACTTAATCGATTAACCAAATTAATTAATCGAACTACAATTATGATTATTGAATTTAAAGAATTTTGATATGGTTCACCAAAATCATAACCGAACCAATTATCACCTGATAAAATATCTCATATTTTTTTATACTCCCTCCGTCCATGAAAAAACTTCATAGGAGGGAGTAGCACCCGTTTTAGAAAAAAGATTGTTAGGTGTATTGAGAGTGGAAAAAAAATTGTTGAGTGTATTGAGAGTGGTGAAAATGTGTTATAATTAATATTGAGAGTTGTGAAAAAATGAAAGTAAGAGTAATTATAAGTGGTGGGGAATAATTCAAAAATAGGTAGGAAGTTTTTTTGTGGACGTTCCAAAAAGAAAAGATAGGAAGTTCTTTTATGGACAAAAAGAGTACTTATTTATATTAATTTAATTTATCACCCTATTTTTAAATATGAATAGCATATATGCAGTTGCATGGCAAACCATGAATTCAACTCTAAATTTGATCCGATGTAGAGACGTGCCGCATCACATCTCCACTGACTGCTCACGTGCCCAAACCTTAAGGGGCCATGCTTTTAAGCAATACTATTAATATCTGGGCTGAGCTCCCCACTTGCATAAAATAAAATTAGCTGAAAAGTAAAAAAGAGCGACAATTTGGTTAGAGCAACACGATGTGTGGACGTGGCACATTTAGTGTTGCGTAGCTTATCGATGAAGCTGTGGGTGCAGAGGAAGTGAACGTAGAGCCTCCGTATAACTTCCTTCATCTCTTCTTTTCTTATTATTATTAAAACCACCTTCATAATGTAGCGCACATATTCCACCACGTCTTCTTACTACACCCGTGTTCATCATTTTATCAAACTTTAAACATATTTTATTTTGTATTTAGATTAGATAATGCTGTAAGTAGCAGAATTATTCACAAGTGGCGCATCTATCTCGAGGTGAATTCCCACCGCTTAATTTGACACTATAACTACAAATACAAATACAGTTTCATGAAGAGGTGGGCCCTCACCAATCACATTCCGCCACGTCTCATCTCTTTCATTTTTACCGTCATGGATGATGCTTTTCCCTGTTTATTTCCATGCTCAACCACCAATATATATATGTGTGTCCAGTTTCATTTATGCATAAATATACAAACTAGGAGGAGGAGAAGGAAGAGTGTTTGATTAGCTCGAGCTTTCAGAATGTAACATAACAGGGCCGAAGATTGTCATTGTACACGATGATATTGTTACATTCTGAGAGCTTGAGCTAATCAGCCATTCCTTCCTCGGAAGGAAGTGCGTTGAGATCGATCGCCCGAATCTTCGTCTTGCTCCCACCAATCTGTTGTTAATCAGTGAGTTACTCAGTATGCACCATCACTTCTTTACTTCATCTGTATTGAATATCTAATATGTTCATATATCTATATACCTTCCCCAGCAACAGCATCTTCTCTTCCTCCAACATCAATTCCTGTTCAAAATCAAGGCATAAATAAGGTGACTCCTAACTTTTTCATTTATATGGTTAATGCTTAGCAGATCTCTACCTCTTTCTCAAGGCTTGATATAGACTTGAGAA
Organism: Salvia miltiorrhiza; assembly: GCF_028751815.1. Taxonomy (NCBI): domain Eukaryota; kingdom Viridiplantae; phylum Streptophyta; class Magnoliopsida; order Lamiales; family Lamiaceae; genus Salvia; species Salvia miltiorrhiza. The sequence goes on from NC_080391.1 coordinate 53,002,802, forward strand.
GCAATTGTGTCTGCATAAGCCATCAAATGAAAAACGAGATCAATCTAGCAACCATTAATGGAACAAATTAAGCACAAGAAAGTTGTAGAGTTGATATATGTAAATATATAAAGCTCGTTCCTAGCATTTATAATGCCTAAGCTGAGCTCTGTGGCGGCATCTTACAGGTGTAGAGTTGTAGAGTTGATATATATGTCAATATATAAAGCTCGTTCCTAGCGTTTATAATGCCTAAGCTGAGCTCTGTGGCGGCATCTTACAGGTGTGGAATCCAATGGACTTCCAACACAAAGACACAACAAAACAGAGCCAAGAAATATCAAAATCCGTTGGCTGGGAAGCAGCATAATACATTCCATTTCTACCTTTTTAGCAAGATTGGTAGCTTATATTAGTTGAGATTAAGAATGAGAGTCCAGTTACCTTAGTTTCTCTGGTCTGTATTAGTGCGGTCTCAAATTGTTTCTCAAGATTTATAAAGTCGGCGACGCTGAGGTCGTCGGCGGATGGCTCCTCAAGATCCCTGCTAAAATAGGAAAAACTGTTGTAGCCATTAATCCCATCTTAACAAAGTAGAATAAAGTAAAATAGAGGGAGGGCTGAAGTTGCTGCCTTTCCACAATTTGGAGGAGCTCCTTACATGTGATGAAACGCGAATATTTAGCCTGACATGGAAACACAAAACAATAACCTTCACAATGTTGAACATATTTTCATACAATTTTAGGACTATGATGCCTGTTTTCATGTTATAGGGTTAACATTAGTTAATTATTTAATTATCCCAAACTTAGCATATTTGCTTAATTTTGTCATGCATTAAAAGTTCTGGCGTCGTGTCATTTTTCTTTTCCAACATTTACTGGTGAGCTAGTCAGATATCCGACGCCCAGACAATGACCATGACATTGAATTTTGGTTAAGATGCGGACAAAATTAAACATATTGCAAAGTTCAGGATATTAAAAGATAAATTAAAGTTGAGTTGATATCGTAAATATAAAACCTCAAAGTTGAGGTCATAACTACTACTAATCCTATGCTATTTACAATTATATGTATTTTTATGTACATTTACAAATCTTTGAAACATAATTTATTTACTATGTAATACACTTGGATATATAGTTTTACTGTAAACATGTACAATTCTGTAGGAAAGAAGTGTAAGAATTAGTACAAAACATGCATAAGCATAATTACACATTGGTGTTGCATATACTGGTGTTTCAATGCAAAATCTTATACTTAGGGGACGTTTACTTTGCATGCTTGAGTACTTTTATCTTCAAGAATCAAGATTAGGATTTCTTCAATCCCGATGGAATATGAATTAAGCTAAACTAATTCAAATGACAGAAATATTCAATGACCTTGGGATATCCCAAAGTTTCAATACATCAAAGTAAACAAGTGATTAGTCTTACTATTTTTATCTATGAAGGCTAATATTCCAAAGTAAATGCCCCCTTTATAGGACTGGGTAAGATATAGTAAAAAAAAAATCTATACTGGCAAATGAATTTACAAAAATTTTGTCATCAAAGCTAAAAATATAGGTCATTTTCGTATTAACTTCCAATGAAATCACTGCGTGCATGCATGGTCCATGATATAACTATTGATTTTCAAATTGATTTATGTTAAATACTGCTCCCTCCATCCCTCAAACATCTCCCTTTTTTTTTATTTTGATCCGTCCCCAAAACATCTTCTTAACCTATTTTTGGAAACAGTCACTAACTATTACTCTTACAATCTTCACTTTTTGTGGAACCTATTCTCCACGCATCAAATACGCAACTAACTTGCCACCTTCCCTTGGGAAGATGTTTGAGGGTCGGAGGGAGTATGATCTATCTTTTGCATCTACATCTTATATATTATTGACACTCATGTAAACATCCATACATGTATTTACTTTCAAATTTATTTTCATATACAGTTTGTCCCGTGAATTATGGTAAGATGAATAGATACTTGTATACCTTCAGACAGGTTTTGGACTTTGATTTCATAAACAGATACCTGTGTCTCACAAACTTGAGTGGAGGGACCTGCATCTGTCTCAGCCCGACTATGATATCGTTGCAGGATCTCACTCAAGCTGGATAGCAATTAAAGTTGAGGTAAGTGAGAATATCATTCACAAATAAAATTGAACACCAAAAGCATGAATAATAAAGGAATCTGTCATCAACTAAGTACTAAAGTTTTGTAGACAATATTCAGTACACATTTTGAATAGCTAGTTTGAAGTGATTGATTAATATAAACAGGAAGATAATGCAGGCAAATGTGCTAGCTAGCACCAGCCTCTAGAGGAAGATTATACATCTTTAACAAAAGCATATCACCAGCAAAAATCTCATTACATTTAGCTTCAAATATTTCGAGGCCCATGAGTCGGGACATGGTGATAAAACTTGTTTTAATAGATAATCACGGATTCCAACCCATAGCAAGAGACTCCACATTATAATTTTTCATACATCACAATCATTTGTAACCAAGTGGAGAGATAGAAAACAAAGAAAAGCTACCACAACTGTGGCTTGTCTTGTCACTTGTTCTTATCTTCTGGCCTAGAGTCGCTGAATGCAGAGTTCTGTATAGGTACATGTATCTAGGTGCAACTATAGCATAGATGGGCCATGCAAAAATCTTAAAATCAAATCATGCTAGAAATTTGATTACAGCATGTAAACTGGTCGACACTTCACTACTTTAGTCATCTTCCATTGCAGAAATTATCACCAAATCTACTGCATTGTTTAGCTATAGAGGATCAATAACAATATACTTGCCAGTATACTGAGGAAAGGTCTTCAATCTAAATCTCCAAGAATAGGACATCATGAGTTGATTAACACCAAATCTTAAGAATGTCGACATTTAATGCCCCTGGGTAATGATGTCAATTCTCTTCTGGTAAATACACAATACATCAGTTTTCTTTTATTTTCTTGTTTTACTTTTGCCTAAGCATCCTTGTAGAAAAACAGATTCTTAAATCATTTAAAAGCATTTGTTCAGATACAGCCTGTAGCAATTATACTTTCAAAGATTCAAAAGGCAGTGCAAGGCATACACAGCTGGATCATTTTTTTTGAGCATATGAACAGCTGGATCATTAATATAGCAAAAGGGACATAAAGATAACTGTATCACATTAACTTAAGGAGATAAACTGTCTTTGCAGAACAGCTAGTTAAGGTTTGTAATGTCACTCTACAGTTTCTATAAATATATCTCATATTTATTATGACAACATATCATACTATATGTTTTTTTCTTCACATTTTCCATCCAACTATATTTATGAATTTATCTTCAAAAAATCTTTCAAATGGTTCAACAACCCCTTCCCTTTTTAGTTTGTGATACTTTATTAGTCAACAACTTATGACATTTGTGTGTACTTTCGTTGTAATAAATAACATGAACTCGTAAATATATAAGATGAGACAAAATTTATGCATACTGGTTAACATTCTATAACCCTAAGAGGCGTTTGGTTTGGTGGATGAGATAGATATGATTGATAAGATTGATAGGATTGGAGGAGTGATTAAATAACCCACCCATCTTTGGGGTAATAAATAATCACTCAAATGGATGTTAGATGCGGGCCGAAATATTAATCACGGGCCCAATTATGCAAATCAAACACTTGATTAAGGTGGATTATTTTATCAAACATGTCTTTATCACTCAAACCAAACACCTCCTAAGGTGTTGGTGAGATGAAGTGTTTGAAAAGTTGGATGAGAAGGATAAGGTGTTGGTGAGATTCATGAAGCAAGCCAAGGAGACGTCACGAACACAAAGACTTTTGCCATTGAAACTGGGTATTCTTCCCGTGGATATGAAACGTGATGGACCAAGCCACGTAAAGTATCAAAGGTTCCCTAGTAGGAGTACTTGAAAATTACGTGATAGGAGAAAAGGAATAGTTCGAAAAAGGCACAACTAATAAGGTGTTTGGCTGAGCTTATAGGCTGTTTAGAAGTGCTAGGAAAAATCACCCTTTTGATGGAAGGATTGTTCATGGGATTAAGTTCACCCTTTAGAATTCTTTATGAATTTTACCCAATTGTTTAAGAATGGTCACTTAGGCTGTTTGGGTTTTTCATTTAGCTATTGCTTTGTTATGTTGTCTTATCCTTGGGATATTGGTGCACTTTATGGTTCTCTTTTTCCTTTGTAAAGTTTTGCCCTGGTGGGAGGGTTTTACTCACAAAGTTTTACTAAGGTCATGAGCCTTAGTATTTTGTACTATAGTTTTTGTGTTATAAATTATATACCCACCAAAAAATAAGCTCCAAAAGTCCATAAACTCTCCAAAAACTAAGTTCTGAAATCCCATCTTAATTTTTCATGATCTTAACAAACAATCAATTTACAAAATAATTTTACTATGATTCATTATTTCCATCACATACCCTTTCAACTTCATTTAACTAGTATTTTCTCTCTCAAACTTATAAGCTCAAATATCCAAACACTTAGAAGTTCACAAATCATGTTGAATTTGCAATGAGATGATTAACGTTGAGAACTATCGTCTCCAATTGGAATGTATGTGTGGCTTGTTATCTATATTTTATAATTATATTGTATTTTTTATAAAAGATTTGTCATTATTAGTTAGTATGAGGCTTATGCCTCGGGCTGCCTCGAGGCTTACCGAGGTTCTTGTCCTTATAACTTAGTGATGATTTTCACCAGTATGAAGTGAGATGTCGATGTTCGACCCACCTTCTTGTCACCTAACTAAAAAAATCTCAAAGATTTTTAGTGTAATTATATTAACACTTCTTGATTGTTTCCAAAATCAATATCATAGGAAATCAATCAAGATCAAGATAGCTATCAATTATCTAAGTCTTATTTGATGGTTTTAGAATTAGGATCCTCGGTATATAACTATTAAAAAATTATATTGTGTTGCTAATTCCACAACTAAATGTTTTGAGTTATACACTATAGATCCTAATTTTTGGGAGATATTATGAAAATTATAAATGAGATGGGTGTGAATATTATTGATTGCTTGCCTAAACCTTATTCAAACCTTTTGAGGTAAGCACCACATCTAATTAGAAAATAACTCATCTAACTCTAAATTATAAAAAGATCTCAATATATAACTCCTAATCAGATTTGAATAGAAGACATGCTAATTGGTATCACGTACAAGATAACTTTTGTGTAAAGTAGAGAACTTTGAATAAAGTTGCTATAATGGTCATGTTGTATTGCTAGTTCCACAACATGAAGGGTTTGAAACCATCAAATAGTTATATAACGAGGATCCTAATTCTGAATGAAGAGAAAGTTAAGGAATTTGTAAAAAGATATAGTTCATGCCATCTCACCAAGCTCTATGCCAAAATTTTGTGTGTTCAGTTTGGTTGAACAAAAAATTTTGTCATACCACATTTATTCCATACAATTGTTCCCTCCGTTGGAAATAGGTTTAAATAATTATACTACCCTTATTATTTAATTGATTAGTTTATGATTTTCATAAAACACACTTATTTACTTATTTTTATCTATAACTAGTGCAATTTAAAACAAGACATTTTTAATTTTCGAAACCAAATAATTCAATATATGTAGAATCATTCATATGAATACATATATATTGAATTATGGCCTCATTCGACATTAATGAATGTGTGTACATAGGAGGGGGAATAAATAAAAACACCTCTTAAAAAATATAAAATATGAACCGTTTTCAGTCCTTAGATCATCAAGATTTATGGTTAATTAATCACCTTATTGGATGAATTCATGATCCAAAGTTCGAATCTTATAGGTAGCGAAAATTTTAATTTTCGCAATTCAGACATTTATACAACGAATTTATACGTGTTCTACAGAAAAGTCACCCATTAAATACAATTTTTCTAAGATTAAACCTCAACCATTAGATCAATGAGATAAATCTATTCTTATTTTATACTCTTAAGAGATTTTTCTAGCCTATCAAGAAAGAAGATAAGAAAGAGAAATTGAAAGGGAAGAGAGCCAAAGTGAGAGTGAAGAGAGAGAGAAGAGAAAGAGAATGAGAGGGAAGAAAGAGAAGAGAGAAAGGGTGCGAGAGGGAAGAAAGCTAGAGGGGAGAGAACAAGAGAGAGAGGGGGAGTCAAATTGCAGACACTTTTAGGGTAAACGTGAAAGATCAGGAAAATATACAATACGCGAAAATATGATCACAAAAATAGCTTATGATAATATTAACATGAATTGAAGGAAAAATATCATAAAAGGGTTGTGCCCGAGGAAAATTTTCCAACTTAGAGAACATGTGAAAAGGGTGGAAAAAAAGAGAGATGTAAATGCATCACGTCATTTTCCATGAAAGAAAACACACCCTCAGAAGCTATCAAGATTTTGTAGTTAGACTATCAGGAACTCTACGAGATTTTGCCTCTATTATAGTTGTGTTGTATCAATCTTTTAAAAATTGGCTCAGTTATTTGATTTCATGCAAAAAAATTATACTCCCTCCGTCTCACAAAAACATGAACGTTTTTCCATTTTGGGGCATCTCACAAAAACATGAACACTACTATTTTTGGAAATTATTCCCTTATTTTTCATCCCTCCTTTATACACTTATTTACAAAAAAACCATTATGGCCCACCACTATCTTTTCTTAATGAATTCATTACTCTCACAACATTTTTTAAAGTGGAACCCCTTTTCCACTCACTTTAACTCTCAACTAACATTTCTTAAGACCCGTGCCATTTTCTCTTTGTTCATGTTTTTGTGAGACGGATGGAGTAGATTCTTCACATTTTATTATTGAGTTGAGCTTTATTTACCGGACACTTTGAGACCCGCATGATGAGTTATGTATAAACAAGCTTTTAAAGTTAAATAGAAGTCAAAATGAGTAACCTATTCAACAGATATATAACAATTTTTACTTAAATTTTATCATTTTATTATAACCAATACTCCCCCTGTGTATGATAAAACTTCTTACTTTTCCTTTACGATTTTTTTAACTACACCCAACCACTTATATTATCCCATTTACCCTAACTTTCACATTCTATCACTTCTAATACAAATTAAAACAATACAACACTAATTACAATACATTTCACCACTCTCAATACACTCAACAACCTCGTCTTAAAACCCATGCCACTACCTCCTAAGAAGTATTATCATGGACGAAAGGAGTATAATATACTAAAATTACTAATTATTACAAATTAAGGTTTTAAGAAAACAAGTTATACCATGTAAATAATTTATTTTTCCATCTAATTTGCGTATCAAACTTGCTCATGAGCTATTGAATCAAGTAATATCAAGCTCCAACTACTTATTTAGTTAATGAGTTCCACTAAATGAGCTTGACTTGATAAATATATAGTCTAAGCCCATGTTTGGTTGGGTGTTTTTGGAGATTGAAAAGGGGTTCAATTAATTGAATCCATTACTTGTTGTTTGGTTTGGGTAATGAGTTAACTATTACCCTTACTTGAGGGTAACCCAATCACCCAATTTGTTACCCCTCAAAATAGAGGGGAAACAAAAGAAAGGGAATCCCTTACTCATGATTTCTTTCCATTGTTAAACCAAATAATCAATAAAAGTAATAGTCATTGTTACCATTCCACTCCTTTATTGATTCCATTCCCTTTCCATTACTCTACTTGAACCAAACGAGCACTAAGATCCAAATAGCTTGATTCATTTTACTAGTGAAGACATTGGTAGCTTGATTCATTTTACTACTTATGCCTACCTAACTTCACGAGAGTTAGCATGCGAAGTTGACACATAAATAAAAAAACAAGTTTACATCGTGATTTTAGTAACGGTATGGAGGGATAGTACAATGAACCTATACAGTATACTAGATTATTTTGATCAATCATCTCCGTGAATAATGCATAGTAGTCATGATAGAGTTAATATACAAAATATCAACTAATTTAGAACAATGTTTATCATAAAATATATAGTAGAGATCAAATGCATTATGATGTCATAATAATTTCACAAAGTGTGTTCGTAATTTTGTGATATTCAAATTACACTTTGGAAAACTACTACATTCATCTATAATTCCAACCTATGTATGAATAAATACAAAGGTTAATTGACAAATTATGCCAATCTTTCAACAAATTTGCAATTTAAACACAATCTTTGATATAGGACCTAAAAATTTGGATTTATAGCAAAATTGTCACTCCAAATGTTTTTCAACATTCGAAAAATTCATTTGACACAAAAACGTCATTCTGTGAATGTGTAGCAAAAGTTTTTGCCACTTCAACAAGCTATATCCATAGTGATCACCATACAACGGCCGGTTGTTGCTCAGTGAAGAGGTGGCTTTGCCCTTCAGGTCGCTACCATCCATGGCCGAAACTGCCACATCCAGCTGATGTGAAATTTTTTTAGCTAAGAAACAAATTTACAAAAGATGTCAATCAGGCCTAACTCATTCTATTTAATCGGCTTTAACCCATCTTATTTTTTTGGTTTATTGGGGCATTTCATCGGTACTGAATCGCATTCCTAGATCTAGTGTCGAGCTATTGGGCTAGTCGATTCGGGCAAATCTGATTAAATTATCTCAAGCTAGAAAATTTTGGCCTTCAACCCTCCTCTTTTAGGAATTAGGACTATTCGGACAAACCTACTGGTTTTAAATCGGATTCGTATCTCCATTTATCATCCATTTCGATGTGGCGATCGCAAAGCCAAAGACCATTTGTAGGCATCAATCGATGATTTTATGGATTCAAAGGAAAAAACTTTTCAGCGTAATTTCTATCTACTTTTTATGAACAAATGTCATCTATCATGCGGTAGAATTTCTTTTTCCATCATCACACAAGGACGTTTATGTGCCACATCAAGCTTTTGTTTGTAGGAAAAATTAGGAGTAATGAATTTGCTACAAGTCAAAATCTCAAGTCCTTATTTCAGCATGCTTTTAAATTGCAAAATTTGTTGAAAAGCCATGTGTTACTTGGCAATTAACAGTAAATACAATAACTAGTGCACCAATATGAAATATATTATGTAAACACAAACATTTTAAAACAAAATCATGACCTTTATTTGAGCATAAATCTTCAAGCAAACAAAACTGCAGGCAATAAGAACTACAAAGAAAGAAATATGAACATACTAAAATAAAATCATCATCTTATTTGAGCAAAAGTAAAACTTGAAGAAAAAGCAAACAAAAATGCATCTAATAACAAGTACAAAGAAAAGAACACATAAATACTACATCTAAGATAATAAAAATGCATGCTTTTTTAACGTGTATATATATACATATATTTATTAATACTAGGAGCTACTCATTGGCAAGAAAAATAAAAGTTGAAGGTTGGTTGGTTTGTGGCAGCTTAAGGGCTACTTTTGATGCGTTTTAAATTACTTTTATAACATAGTTGCGTGGAATTGAATTATCAGAAGCAGGAGGGGTGTTTGTCTGTGTTTAACTGAAGTCCAATTACTTCATACTAGATTAATTCAAAGCTGCACTTAATAAATAAATAAACATAAATTAGCTCAATTTCAATTCCAGTGAGTCCCAGCAATCAAATGCTTGTCACGTCTAAGACTCAAAGCTATCAATTCTCTGTAGGAGAAGTAAAACTAAAGCCACCATTAATTAATATATTGATTAAAGTATTAAGAGATCAACCAACTCCGCAGGTGGGAAATCAAAGTCGTGAAAATGAAAAATTGTCGAATTCCAAGGCACGAGGTTTTTTTGGGGAAGAAAAGAATGGAAGAAGGCGAGACACGTTTAATCGTTTATGCTAAATCGACGTGATCACTCAAAACAGAATCCGAAACTCGCCATCACGGCTCGAAAACCTGGGCTTCGATCGCCATGGGAGAATTTAATAAATAAATAAATAAAGGTAAATTAAAATTACAAAAAAAATAAAAATAAAATTCACTAACCTGTTGGTGCTGCAGTACCAGTAGTGCTTCCCGCGGCATGAGTAGATTATGACGCCGATATCCAGATCGCAGAGCACCGATAACTCTCTAGCTTTCTTGAGCAATCCGCTGCGGCGCTTGGAGAAGGTGACCTGGCGCGAGCTTATATCTTCGATTCGCTTGATCTGGAGCTTCCTCCTCCCCATGATTATTTCCCAAATTGAAACGGAAAATTAGGTCTGGAAATGATGTGGCATTGAGAGCGGAAAGCGAATCTCGGAGATTAGAAAATGAGCGAAACGAAGTGGAATCTTGATTGGAAAGCAGGAAGGGATCCACTTGCAATTGAAGGGGAAGGGGAAACACTTGTCGATTGCTTGTGGTGGCTCGCTGCGGCAACTGCCACTCCCTATCGCTTGCATCAAAATCTAACTACGGTAAAAAGGGCAAAGAGAGCTTACACGCAGCAATTCAACACGTGTGCATTTGGGTAGAACGTGTTTACTTACATGCACCTCATCATCACAGGATAAAAACTACGCTTAAGCAGCATTGAAGAGCATGCCGTGATGTGAATGGGATGGGATGGGATGGGATGGGATGGGACAAAAAGAACTTCATGTGGTGTATGAATAAACTACATTTAATTTAATTGAAATAATTAATCACACTCTTATTTCTTTTGGGCACGAAAATTAAAGAGTGTAGAAAGTAGATAAAATGAGATGGTGCAAATTATTTAAATATTAAATATAGAGAGAATATTGTCATAAAATGAATTAGACACTACTAAGGACAACCCAAAAAGAAAAATAAAACACTACTAATGGGACGTAGGAAGTACTATACTATTATTTAGATTTGGTTAATTTTAATGATTTCAATTCCATTTAGTGATTTCAAAATTGAAGAAACTTTATCTCACAGTATTAATGGAAAGGTTTAGAATTAACGATCATATTTGAATAATAAAAATCTTCTTTTATAATCGAAAGATTTAAGGGTTAATTCTCAACTATTACATATGTACTGAGCTTTGATAAATTTAAAGCCTTTGATTTCTGTTCACAATATCATTTTCACTATTATCATTTGAGTTTGTTCACAATATCATTTTCACTTTCATTTATAGCAATAAAATCCACATTTATTTTTCTCCGCACATATATAGTGAGACACAAACTTCACTCGCACTAATACCCACTATTATCAACTAATATCTACAATTTTGTTAAAACTTGGGTCATATCGTGGACGCATGGAGTATAATTATGATGAATTTAGAGTATTTAAGTAAAACGACAAAACAATGTTTTTCCGGATAAACTTTGATAGATAGCGACTCTTGGGCGGAGGGCAGATTGTATTCCTCATAATTAATGAGATTTACTGTTTGTTTAAATTTAATTTGCATTATTATTGACGCCATAATTAACAAATTTCAAATGCATGGATGAAAATTGGAGTACGTAGGTGTATCGCATGCTCGAAAATTGGGAAATAAAAGTTAAACGAGGTCGGATTAAAGACAGGGTGGTGGGAAAATGGAGTGATTCCATTAATGAAGAGTTATGCTTTTTTAACGTCTCATTTGAGCAGAAGAAATTGATGGTGGAAGGTTGTATCTATAACTGTGTATCCATCAACATGAGTTACACCGTGTCGACGGCCATCACCAGCCACCGAGAGATCCCAACGCGCCGCCGCAGCCTCTCCGTCTCGTTCCTGTACGACGCGGCGATCGTATTTTATTTCTCTTTAAATTTATTGCATCATTATCAAAAAAATATATTTTTCTTTTTGTTTTTACTTTTCTGGCCAACTAAAAAAGAAATCGACGCCTGAGAGATTCGAACTCTCGCGGGGAAACCCCATGTACTTAGCAGGCACACGCCTTAACCACTCGGCCAAAGCGTCTTTGATGAATATATTTAAATGAATTTAAAATTGACATGTAAGAGAAATACGATGCTCCCTATCCTCCCATCAAAATACTCTCCTTTCATTTTTTTACACAAATTAAAAAAAGGTTATTGGCGCCAAAATATACGAATTTTGGGTCCATTTTGGTTTTCCTTACGAACTTTGATTCATTTTTTTTCACGAACTTTAAGAATTATAAAAAAAACACACAAATTTTGATTCATTTTATTTTTTTCCCACAAAAAAATAAAATAAGCTAAAATTTGTGTATTTTTTTGATAATTCTCAAAGTTTGTGGGAAAAAATAAAATGAATACAAATTCACGTATTTTTTGATAATTTTCTAAATTGATAGGAAAAATCAAAATGGGCCCAAAATTCATGTATTAAGAAGCCAATAGCCCATTAAAGAATTACTTACTAGTTATAATTTGTTCTTTACAAGATATAATTTCTAATAGTTATTTTATTTTATTGTTGTTATTGCTCCACATATTATTTTCACAAAGTAAGATTATTCTAGTAAAAATAAATAGTATTCAAATTAGAAAAAGTGAGGTGAAGACATCCAAAAAAAAAAATGGATGCAGTATTAGTATAATTTAAGATAAGTTGTTAAAACAAATACATCACAAATAAGTATTTAATTCGAGCGGTAAAACATTCTTTAATCTTTATTTCACTTGAAATAAGAAATTTGTGGATGGAGAAATCGTCACTTCTCTTCCTCTCCCAATTAACGAAAACTAAAATCTGATTTGGTGAATAGATACATGCAGTGTAGGGAGGATGTAAGGTCGCATCAAGATTCCTTAAATTGGTAGAAGCCTACTCAACATGAAACTTTGACCTCATACAACTACTCAACTATTAGACCCACACACACACAGGGGAAGACTACAGTGAAAACACTTCTTAAAATATAAATATAAATGTTTTTTAATGTACGAATTTTATCCAACAGGGTTACGAATTCATCCAACATGTTTACGAATTGTGAAAAATAAATTTTTGCTACCTTTGGGATTCGAACTCAAGACCACGAATTCATCCAATAAGGTTACGAATCAACCGTAGATCATGATGATCTAAGGGCTGAAAATTATTTATATTTTATATTTTAAGAAATGTTTTTATTTTAGCCCTCCCCTATATATATATATATGATAAATCGCACAAAAATGGAGTAATAAATAATAAACTCAAATTTAATACATTTGGCTTCAAAGAACTAACTGTGCTAAATATTGCTATTTCTTTGCCTGAAAATTTTACTTTCTCTTTAAAAGTATCAAATCATAAAAAATAAAAAAAAGTCAAATTTAATACATTTTACTTTAATTAGGATTGTAAATGAATAGAGCTACTTACAAGCTATCGAGACTCGAACCCAAAAGCTCGTTTAGAGCTTGATTCGATAGTAAATGACTCGAGTTCAAGCCCGATAGTGTTCAGCTTGTTGAGCGCGCGAACATATTCGGATTCATTTGTCCGCGAATATATTTGCGAGCCTGTGCACGAACCTTCAATCGAACTAGTACACAAGCCTTAAATGAGTCGAGCTCAAGCTTGAGTGACATATATTTACTAAGATCAAGAGCATATTTTGAACATTTTCAAGCCTTTCATAAGTTTTTAACGAGTCGAGCTAGAATATCATTTTATATGAACATTTGATGAGTCGAGCTCGAGCATGAACTCAAATTGACATTATTGAGTATTATGCGAGTCAAGCTCGAGCTTGATAAATAGGTGACGAGTTGAGCTCGATCAATAAGACAAAAGCTCGAGTTGAGCTTGAACTGAACTCAAACATCCGAATTTTTAAACAAACCGAGCTTGAGCCTTCTAGTATTCGACTCGACTCGTTTATAGCCCCAACTCTAATAAGATACTTATAAATGTCTTATTAAAATGATTGAATGAGATTTGCAATGTATGAATGATCACACGTGATAATTTGTGTTTTTCTTTTATTATTATTATTATACGACTATAGTTATTTGCATACTAAACCTTCTGAAATTTGTAACAGCTCAAAATTTTATAATTGTTGCATAAAGATATAATCACTTGTATATATGCCAATAAAAGCTTTAATTTGATATACCGATAAACATTCATTATGCATGTTTTTTGTTGATTTTCTTTACATGTTTTTTGAGATTATGCACTTGTATGATATCTTTTTGTTCGTTTTTGTTATTGAAAGTATCACCCATTAAACACATGAAATCTCGCACACACAGAACATGAGAATATGAACAATATGGACAGCAACAATAGACTTAAAAGTATATATATTCAAATTAATATATATATATATATATATATATATATATATATTTGCATTCTACGGAAACACAATATTAGATGGAGAATGGAGTCGCAATCTGGTTCGTCAGATCAATCTTGATCAAAGACTGAGATTAGAAGTTAATATAATTAAAATTGGTAAGATTCATAATATCCCTTAATTTACTCCCTTCTCTCTCCTCTCTCTATCTCCCGTCACCCCTCACCTCTCTCCTCTCTCTCTCTCTCTCGTCCCCTCTCTCCTCTCTCTCTCTCTCTCTCTCTCTCTCTCTCTCTTAAAATCAAAATACATAATTAAGTTCATGAAACTATATCTGAAAGTTCGTAAAACTGTATTTGCAAGTTCATAAAACTATATCTGCAAGTTCAATCCTACTCTCCCATCTACCTCTTTCTCTCTCACGATTTCCCCCCATTAAACACCAGAAAACTTCAACACCATTCAAGACAAGTTCAGAAGTTCAATACCACAAATTCAAAAGTTCACAGAATTATACGTGTATAAGTTCAATAAAATTATTTACAAAATTTGCCGCCCCCTTCCTCTTCTCCGGCGAATGTTAAATGCACGGAGAAGGGGGCGGCGGCCGAAGTTCAGAAGGCGGCGGTGGTGGCTGAACTTGGGGCGTTCGAAGGCGGCGGTGGTGGCTGAACTTGAGGGCGTTCGAAGGCGGCGGTGGCTGAACTTGAGGGGGTTCAAAGGCGGCGGTGGCTCTGAACTAGAGGGCGGCGGTGGCTCTGAACTTGTGGGCTGAACTTGGGGCGTTCGAAGGTGGCGGTGGTGGCTGAACTTGAGGGCGTTCGAAGGCGGCGGTGGCTCTGAACTTGAGGGCGGCGGTGGCTCTGAACTTGTGGGCTGAACTTGGGCGGCGCCGAGGAAGGAGGCAGCGCCACCTTTTGTGTGTGTTCTGTGTGTGTATGTGTGTTCTGCCGGTGTGTGTGTGTTCTGTGTGAGAGACGAGAGAGAGAGGGAAAAAGGGATGGAAGAGAGAGAGAGGAGAGAGGGAAGTGAGTAATTTAAGGGATACTATAATCTTACCAATTTTATTTTCAAAAATTATTATATTAATTATATTAGTTTTTAATCTCAGCCATTAATTAAGATCGATCTAACGAACGAGATTATGACTCTAGACTTTGCAAATATTTATGTTCTTGTTGAACTCTTCCCTATATATATATATATATATATATATATATATATATATAGAGAGAGAGAGAGAGAGAGAGAGAAAGTTTATGCTACATACCTTATGTGAGCTCCTTATGTGAGGTTAAAGAGAATATGAACAAATCGAACTTTGATTTTTATGTAATTTATAAAATTAATAATTTCAATATCAATTTATGAAGTATTTGAATAAAAATAAATGTATAAAACAAAAAAGATAACGCTAACGAATGTTAAACGTGAGCGGTGCTCACTTAAGGAGCTCACATAAGGTATGTAGCATAACATTTATATATATATATATATATATATATATATATATATATATTCAGTCGGTTCGATTTTCAACCAAGCAAATTCACGAAAATCGAACCAATTGCATGATCAAGTCAAAATTTTCCCAAAAAATTAATTGAATTGGCCGAGTCAAAATTAAAAATTGATCGATAATCGCTCAATTCAATTGATTTTTGATCGGTTTGATTGGACAATTCGATTTATGCACACCCCTATATTATATCCTTTCACCGTGGCGAGCCAAGGGATGGCTAGTGGGGGCTAAAAGCACCCCCTCCCCTCTCCAATTTTTTTTTATTTACTTTAATTTGTGAACAGATTAACGTCAATTTCAATAATTATTAGTTTATGACTAATAAAAATTAGTTCATGAACGATTTTTTTCTTCCAAAAAACGTAGAGGTGGATCTTCATGCATGTGATTTAGTCACACTTGTTGAATCAATGGAAAGAGAAATGCGAGTAGATAATGAGTTATACTCCGATGAAATTATTCGTAAAGAGAATGTAGAATTTGAAACAAACTTCGATGAATATAAACATTAGCTCGTCAAGTATCTATTCTTAAATTAATTGTAATGTATTGAAATTAATTATTTGATCTTGTTCGTTATTATTACTATATATTAAGCCTACTTTTTAAGTAAGAAAAAAAATGAACAATATGGACTGTCGAGAGCATTAGTCCTCGACTCCTGTACAAGTCCAACCCCCAATAAAAATTCTTGGCTCCGCCGCTGTCCTTGAATGAATAGAAAACACCATCTCATTACTTTGTATTATTTAAATGAAAGCAATTATGTCATTTGTCACGTCGCGTACCAATTTGATAAAATCCTAAACTATACATCGGACAAAATTATTTCATATACAAACGTCTTACAATATGTATTTTCTCCAATAGATAAATCCCAAAAGACAATGAACTAATAGTGAGGATTTTTCCTAGGAGAATTCAAAGATTGATGGAACCATAGACACCAATGATTGAAGCATCTTGAGCTTGATCTACATACTCCGTGGGATCGTCCGAAAAAGAAAAATAACCCTATACAATTGGGACGGAAGAGAGAATGTATTTTAACAACGCATCAAATATATATTTTCTTGCTTGATTAATTACAAGTGAATGAGTTATCAACTTAATTAAATTTCATAGTTTACAACGTACAAGTGAATCATTCATAATTAATTAAATATTAGCATTTGCATCCCGTGCAATGCACGAAAAAATATTTTTAATTTTTATATTTAGATAAAATTAATACTAATTCAATTATTATACTTATACTTATAAATATAATAAAAAATTAATTTTTATTGAATATATTTGAATTACATATTGAAAAAAAATAAAAAAATCATAATTATAAAATTTGATATTGTGAAAAACAAAAACAAAAAAATAAGTTAAAAAAATTAAAAATATATTTATTCAAAAAAATGAGAGAGGAAAGAGAAATTTATAAAACTTTAATATTTAAACAAATTTATTTTTTACATTTTAAATCAAATATTTTCATAAAACATATCCTATTAAAGCTTTTATCGTGATCTTTATTTTGATATCCATATTAAATATTTTATAATTAATCGAATTTCACAATTTTGGAAAGAAATGTAACAACAAATAAGAAGTTAAAGAAAATGAAAATAAAAAGAAAAATATAAACATAAACTTTCAATTTTATTATAACTATAAAGTTGCCACTCAATTTAGAAATTAATTTGAAATTATTTCAAATTGAAAACTCTCTTTTTAATATAGTATAGATGTATGATATACAATTTAATTTTAATTAATTTTTTTACTATTTAGTATTTATGTAACTATAATTAATCTCGTGCATTGCACATGCAGAAACAATCGAAGGAAAAGTTATTGATAGGGACTCCATCATTATTATATTTTCTCATAATTGCGCATCACCTTTAAAATCCGCCTCATGATAGGGACCCCTAAATACATTACCTTTCCTCATTTTCTGAAATTGCACATCACCTTTAAAATCCGCTTCATAATACATAACATTTCTTTTTCTTCTGGAATTGCACATGATCAACCAACCACAAATCGGAAAAATGATGTAGATACCGGAAACGCCACATATACACGCTGAAAAAAAAAATTGATGTGGCAGCCATGTAGGATTTTTTTGATTTTTTTTGATTTTTTGCTATTAAATTCGAATTTCCAGAATATAGAATTAAGGCATTAATTTCTCAAATCTCCAATTTTCCCCTAAATTCTTTAGTGTTACAATTTCCCACTTTTTACAATTGCCCTAGCGTCCAGACTTGAATTTCGATCTGCTCCACAATCGCCCTAGCGTTCAGCGATCTGCTCCACATTGCCCTAGCTCCAGCGATTACACCAACACCAAGAAAGGCTACAGCTCCGGCGATTACACTTGCTCTAGCGATTACACCAACACGAACCAGCGGCGAAGGCTCCGGCGCACGCGACGAACCGACGACCAAGGCTCTGGCGCACGGGACGAACCAGGCAGGGAGACGAACGTGTCGCCGTTGATTTAACTTAGATTGCAATATTTCCCCTAACATCAACTACTAATTTGCATAGATTCCACAAACTCAATTAAAGCAAACAAGCCGACAATTTGACTTATTCATTATGCATTTGGCGTGGGTTGCTTTCTCTATCCAGGGCCTACTGTGCTGAAAACTTAGTTGATATTATCCTTTTTTGACTGGTTTAAATGCATTTATTGTTGACGTGTTGTTGATTATGGTAGAACTGCAGGGGTGATGGGAAATTGCTGTTTTCGTGGGATCTAGTGAGGAAAGGTTGCGATCAGCGATGTCAGCAGGCCAACCATCGGGTTCGGCGTAAGTCGATAAAGATCCGTCTGTTCGATAATTTGTTGCAAATGGAGAAATTGTAAAATTAGAGGATTTAGGAAATTAATGCCTTAATTCTATATTCTGAAAATTCGAATTTAATAGCAAAAAAAAAAAAAAAATCTACATGGATGCCACATCAATTAATTTTTTTTCCAGCGTGTATATGTGGCGTTTCCGGCATCCACGTCATTTTTCCGGTTGATGGTTGCAATTCCAGAAGAAAAAGAAAGGTTATGTATTATAAGGCGGAATTTAAAGGTGATGTACAATTCCAAAAAATAGGAAAATGTAATGTATTTAGGGGCAATTACCCCTTAAAATAATATATTGTGTTGATCACGTGCGACTAAGAGGGTGTTGGACTGAGCTTATAAGCTCCTCAAAACATCTTATAAGTTGTTTAGGAGCTTATAAGTTCCTTTAAAGTGTTTGGCAAAATAAGCTCATAAACAGCTTATAAACTCCAAAAATAAGCTCCAAGAGCTTATAAGTTCCCCAAAAAAATAAGTTCTTCTACCCCAACTTATTTTTTTATAATCTCATATGCAATAATCCTTTTACAAATATTTTTCAACTATAATTTATTATTTTCATCATATATCATTCAAGTTCATTATTTTTCGATTTTCTCTCTCTAGAAAAAAATTCTCTCTCTAGCTTATAAGCTCAATCATCCAAACGCTTTGACAACTTATAAGCTCTTAAAAATTACATCTTATAAGCTCTTGAAACATCTTATAAGCTCCAAGAGCTTATAAGTTCTTTTAAATAAGCTTAGTCAAACACCCTCTAAATATTAGCGTAGGAGATACACCAATTACCACTTTTTGTGTTGCTTTTAAACTTAATTGAAGATCAACAGCCTTCATAACAAATTTAATTGACGAGCTCAAATGAACTAGCTTTTATCCGAATATTTTAATAGTGGCATATAATAGAAGAAGTAGAGATTACAACTCCAACAAACTAATATAACAACCTGTAATTTATCACTATAAATCCAGCTGGATACAAGAAAAATCTCAACATTAATGGATAATATGGTAGATTCTGGCTTCTTTCGGATTCTTATAGATTCATCCAATTTACTCACTTAGGCCAAAATTATATGCCTACTTTTGGTTGTGACACTAATAGACCTAGGCTACATACAAGAAATATACATTCCATCCCTCAATAACTGACTCATCAACTCTGACTATCTTTCAACTAATTTAAATACAAGCTATATGTTTGATCGCCATGTGGCAGTCCTCACAGACGCGCAAGTTCTTGAATATGCGAACTGGTTTCCCACTTGGTATCTTCATAATTCCATAAGCAACAGCTAACCTTTCACTGCGAAACTTGAGCGTATGCTGCTTTTCTTCTTCATCCACATCATGCAGCGCCGATTTTGTGGAGGAGACATATCCCTCCTCTTTCATCCTCAAATACAACTCTTCCAAGAAAGCACAGATACTTTCACTATCAGGATGAGTGATGTCTCCAACAGAAAACTTGTGAATCTTGTTTAGCACCTCAACCCAGCTATATCCCGTTCTATTGCTAATACCCCGATCCCTCAGGCTCTAAAGGCATGCTTTTCGTATGTTTTGAGCTTCGTCGAGGCGCCCAGCTCGGTCTAGAAGACCAATCAGGCAGTTATAGTGATATATATTTGGCACTATGCCGTGATCTTGGCTCATGGAATAGAAGTAATGTATCCCCTTGTCTACCAAGCCCGTGAGACTACAAGCAGTTAGAACACCAACCTAAATCAAAACAAGTGAATACTTGCAATCAACAAAACAAGCAGTTATATCCTTGCATGAATAGGAAACGTATAGTAAATTAGTAATTAGTACCCCATCTAATTACTTTGTATTATTTAAATGAGAGAAGACAAAGACAATGAGGAGAGGAAATGACACAAAAAGAGGTAGTTAATTTAGCTAATAGTGAGATTTCTTCGTAGGAGAATTCATAGACTGAGGTGAAACCATAGACACCAGTGATTGAAGTATCTTGATCTTGATCTGCCCTCTCTGTGGGATCGCTCTTCTCCTCTTCAAGCTTCTGTTCAATGCAGCATCACCACACATCGTGTCGTTGCTGATACTCCTCATCGTGTTTTTTTTAACTGATTGATAATCTTGTTAGTGAAATTTATTTGATGGTTTTTGAGCTGATGGACTAATTGTTGGGGTACATATATATAAAGGGCAAGGTTATGGTTATGCATTGTGGTTTAGGACAAAGAAGCAATTTGGCGGCGGGGGTGGTGGTGTTGGGAACATGCCACCTATATTTCTTTGACCTCCCAAGATTCTCTTAAGGTAGCAACTTCCCAATCCCAAATTCCCAATCATTATTGCGACCATGTTTTCCCTATTCTAATAGACATGATTTCGATGTGTCTATCTCATTACAAAATAACAATAATTTAAGGGACAATATGTTTTATAATTTATTGGTAAATTTCTCATATTTGTAAGGATGCGCGATTAAGAATGCTCATCTGCCTATGGTTAGAGACAAAATAAAACAAGGGACAATACATTCGTTTAACCCTATAGATCACCTTACTGACACTAATAACCCTAGGCTACATACAGGCTGTGTAAACTTCAACTAGCTGTGTAATATTTCGATACACAACAACAGTCCCATGAAGCCCCCAAAAAAGAGGAAACTGTTATACTATGATAAGTTAGTGTAATTTACCTTGCTTTATATCAGAATTCACCAATAGTCTCCACAATTACATACACCTCCCTCAAAGTAGTGAAAACGATTAGTATCACGTAAGATGATCAATCTGCCCGCGATCTTCGCTATGTGTTTGATCGCCATGTGGCAGTCCTCACAGACGCGCAAGTTCTTGAATATGCGAACAGGTCTCCCACTTGGTATCTTCATAATTCCATAAGCAACAGCTAACCTTTCGCTATGAAACTTGAGTGTATGCTGCTTTTCTTCTTCATCCACATCATGCAGAGCCGATTTTGTGGAGGAGACATATCCCTCCTCTTTCATCCTCAAATACAACTCTTCCAAGAAAGCGCGGATACTTTCACTATCAGGATGAGTGAAGTCTCCAACAGAAAACTTATGAATCTTGTTTCGCACCTCAACCCAGCTGTATCCTCTTCTGTTGCTAATACCCTGATCCTTCATTTTTAATCGCGTCTTTTTAACATCTTCCCATCTGCCCGAAGCAGCATATAAGTTGGAAAGAGTAACATACGGCACACAGTTCCATGGTTCCAAATCAAACAACATCTCTGCTGCCTTTTCTCCCAATTTTGTATTTCCATGAACCCTGCAAGCACTAAGTAGAGTGCTCCATGTTACTGCATTAGGCTCAAAAGGCATGCTTTTCATTAGGTTTTGAGCTTCGTCGAGGCGCCCAGCTCGGCCTAGAAGACCAATCAGGCAGCTATAGTGACATATATTTGGCACTATGCCGTGATCTTGGCTCATGGAATAGAAGTAATGTTTTCCCTTGTCTATCAAGCCCGAGTGACTACAAGCAGTTAGAACACCAACCTAAATCAAAACAAGTGAATACTTGCGATCAACAAATGGAGAAGAATATTTCACATTAAAAAATAATAATAATCAATATCAATTGACAAAATTTCTGCCCTATCTATTCTCAAATTAGTTCTTGAGTTCAATTGTACAATGCGAGTCATGCAAGACTACAAATAGCTCTATGAATTTCATTAAGCTTTGAATTATTAGCAATCAGAAAACAAGAAGGTATCACATGCCCTTTATGTTTCAAAAACAAGAAAAAGAGTCACAAATGCAATCAAAATTTACCATTGTAAGTTCGTCAGGTTGGATAGACGCTTGTTTCATTGATTCGAAATGTTGGAGAGCTTCTTCGCCAAAGCCATGTCTTGCATAACCAATAATAATTGTGGTCCAAGATACAACATTCTTCACAGGCATTTCATCAAAAACACTCTTGGCCTTGTCCAATAACCCATTCTGCATGTACCCGGACAAAATTGTGTTCCACGAAACAGCATTCTTGACAGGCATTTCATCAAAAACTCTCATAGCCTCGTCCAATAACCCATTCTGAATATACCCGGACAAAATAGTGTTCCACGAAAAAACATCCTTGTCAGGCATTTTATCAAAAATTCTCTTGCCCTCGTCCATTAACCCATTCTGTATGTACCCAGTCAAAATTGTGGTCCACGCGACGACATCCTTCACAGGCAATTCATCGAACAGCAGCCGTGCAGCTTTGAGATTGTTGTACTTAATATTCCACTTCATCATTATACATTGAGAGACCAAATTTTTTACAGGCATTTCATCGAACAGCTGCTGAGCCATATTAGATTCGCCATTGGAAAAGTAGCCAGATATCATAGTGCCGTAGGTGACCTCACTTCTGCGAGGCATGGAGTTGAATAAAAGCAACGCGGTGTCGCATTGGCCCTTGCGCATGTGGTGTCTGATAGCTATTGTGCATTTCACCATGTCAGAGTGTGTAAAATCGCTGCTGCTAGGCCTCGCCGGCGGCTTATTGGCGGGTGGTTCGAAGAGTTGGCTAGTATTTTGACGCTGCCCATCAGTTATTGTTCTATGAAGATGTCTGAAACGCATGGAATGAGAAAACCCCTAAAAGGAATTATGTAATTGATTAGTCAGTTCAGAGAATTGGGCTATGAGGAATTAGGGCATCCAACATTGACAATCTTCAATCGAAACTAATTTAATCAATCTTATTATCTTGGAAAGGTGGAGACGCCGGAGAGAGACATACCTGCGCTGAAGAGAGCAAAGAGGGAAGCAGATTGCGTCGGAGCAGCAGCGACATGCCGATTATGGAGATTTGGGAATTAGGCTTTCTTCCCTCCGCTAGAACGGACTGATGAAAAAGTGAGATCTAGATTATAAAATGAATATAAATTTATGATTTATTTTGTAATTATTTTTTATTTTATTTAGTTGTATTTCTCACTATTATAAGTGATTAGTTATAGTATAATTTCTCTTTTTCTAAAAATTAAAGAAATAAAACAAAAAAATAAGAAGATAAAGAAATAGAAAAAATATAAATTTGAAACAAACTTGCAATTTTATTATAACTACAAAATTATCCCTCAATTTAAATCAATTTCAAATTAATTTCATATTAAAATTTTGACTTTTGAACATAATACAATATTTTTTAACTTAAAAATGACTATCTTGCTGATCAATTAGTAATCTTTAATTATTCTAATTAAGAATATACATGTTCTATAAAATAAATCAACAATAATTTTGAACAACCCCCTTAAAAACTTAACAAATTCAATCGTGTATGATTAACACGTTTTCTTCTTTTATTCATGAACTTTAATGGTTTAAATGTTATCACAGTCGAACCAGAAATAAATTTTTCAAATCCCAATATATGCATGTCATTAAATAATATGTATTCATATCTACATATCGAATTCAATAGTAATTCTATAATTTACTCTCTAAAACTAAAATTATATAATCAATAAAGATTAAAACATGTTTGAACTTTGACATAAAAAGGCGAAAAAGATAAATCAATTGCGCCGTTTCATAAAGAGAAAAATAAGAATTCAAAAAGAAAAAGAAAAGGAAAAAAATATGAAAAGATCAAGATAGATTCTTAAGCAAATAAATAATTTTTGCCATATATGCTATTTTTGAGTCGTATTCCTAGAATATGCTCTAATACTTTTTATATTCTTTTGCTCCTTTTATTTAATTTTTTATCTACCAGAAAAGTAAAAATATTTACACATAAAAAGAAAGTACATGAAATATTCTTTAAAAATATGTTAATTTTTTTTTTTTTGACTTGGGGGAGCTGGGGAGGGGGAGCAGTGGGGTTTGAACCCGAGACCTCACTGTTCACAGACAGGAGGTTGCACCGATTGGTTTCGGGTTTCGGGTTATTGCTAAGCTAGCACATTAGTAGGGCGAGTAATCTTGTTGCTCGTAAGTTTGCTAGAGCTTCTTTGAATTTTACTACTACGTATATATGAATGGGATGAACCTCCGAACTTTGTAGAGTGTCTTCTTTGTTTGCCATGCGTTTATTATCAATAAAATGGATCTTTCTTCTAAAAAAAAAAAAGAATAAACTGTCACATAAATACAGAAAAACTATTCTAAAAAAAATATAGAAAAAAATGTTTCAGACAAAAAGTGTGAACAAAAGAAGAAATTAAAAAACATACCAGCATCAAAAGATTACAACAAAATTATATCTGAATTTTTTTTTTTCGATTTTACCCCTACGCGTATTTTGCCTTTGAAGGCCTTGGAAGCCCTCTACCACATGCCGCGTTTTTAGGGCGTCATATGTATAAAATGTGTGGTCTAGATTTAGTACCACATACTACCGGGACCCAACCCAAAATATTGTAATATTACTTCTTGTAATTTTAGCTAAATGATTATAAAAATTGCAATATAATTTGGATTATCGAGTTTAACCTAGTGACTGAAACACTATAAGAATCTGGCCGTTACCGACGGAATTTTCCGTCGATAAAGTCATAAATTCCGTCGGTAATGCCATATACCGACGGATCAACGACGACCGTCGTGTGTCGCTGTGTAAGTGGTCGGTAAAAAATTTATCGACGGAATTTCGCCTCCGTCGTTAAATTACCGACGGAAAGGACGACGGACCGTCTGTAGGCGAGCACGCGACGACGTCGGCGTCGTCTGAAATCAGCGATGGAAATGACCGTCGGTATTAGCGAGGTTTTTTTTTTTTTTTTTTTAATCAATCTAGCTTTATACCCCACAAGTATTTTGATATTTATAATGTATTTTGAACTTAA
This sequence comes from Salvia miltiorrhiza, assembly GCF_028751815.1. Classification (NCBI taxonomy): domain Eukaryota; kingdom Viridiplantae; phylum Streptophyta; class Magnoliopsida; order Lamiales; family Lamiaceae; genus Salvia; species Salvia miltiorrhiza. The sequence continues at coordinate 53,028,156 of NC_080391.1, forward strand.
TTGCATATACGTTAAGACGAACTTTCTGGTGGGTCACCCATCTTAAACTTTCCAGTGGGTCACCCAACTTAGTTGTGACCTAAGTCAAGCACACTTAACCTTAAAGTTCATTTCGAGTGGTGAGCAGTACAGAACACGCGTATTATTGATATAACTAGCACCTATTAATTCGTTTAAACTATATTTCAATATACAATATCATTTATTTATAACCTTATAATATGTCGAGATGATATCTAAGACTTGTGGTGCCGACGAAAGAATGACGGTAAATATACAATCAAATTTAAAATAATAAAAAAAATTAATATTATCGTTTATTAAAAAAGAGTTAAGTATCAAATAAGCCCCTAACGTGAAGCCCCTTATTACGTCTAACACCTTATGGCAAGGGGTGTGTCAACTAAGTCCCTAAACTACTTAATTTCGGACAATTAAGCCCTTCGCCCTAACGGACATTTAACTCCATCTGTTTTTTTAATCTTTTATTTATTTTTTATTTTTTTCGGTGGGCCCCACCAATTCTGAATAATTTTCTTCAGCTTCTTACACCGACTCGGCGACGGGAGATCCGACGCCTTCAGCAGCCAAACGAAATACGTGCCGATCGGAATGCTCTCGAGCTCGTCAGCTTCCGACGACAGATTATCATTGACGTCGTTGACGCGATCTTCGAGGAGGAGCTGACTCAGCGGAACCTGAATGCTCGATTCGCACTAATCGTCTCCGCCGTCGCCGTCGCGCAGTAGGAGATCGCGGTTGAACACCGAAAAGATCGGGCCGAGCTTGCCGTCGTAGATGAAATCCTCGGCTGAAAACTCCTTGAAATCCTCGCGCACCAGTGAGAATTTGAAATCTTCGTCTTCTTCGTTGTCGTCTCTGCTCTTCTCCGCGGCGATTTGGCTGTTGAAGCTTAGGCTCGTGGATCTCATTATGAATCTCTGGATCTCAATTTTATGAGCAGAAGCAGTGGTGAAAAATTTCATTGATTTTCCATTTGGTTTGGAGATTTCAATTATCAGATCGATTGCAGATCTCGCGGGAGATTCCTCATCGGAATCGGAGCAATCGTTCTGATTTTGGTCGTTGCCGAGTAGCGTGACCTTAATTTCCTCTTCGTCGAGCTCCATGGTCAATGTGACACGCTCGTGATCGCTGGGAGTGTGTTGCAATTTGAAAGGGAAATAAGTTGGGGCTGCTGGCCTCTGCACACCATCGATTAGATAGAAAAAAAATGATGATTATACAGAAATTAAGAGGATCATCTGAGTGTGTTTGGTTTCGGAATCCAATGCATCGGCGAGGATTCTGTGAGCATCGATTATGTAGCGCTCGAATGGGGCGGTGGCGGAGAAACGACCGCGGCGAAGGAGATGATTGGGTTAAATGGTGGGACCTACCGAAAAAACAAAAAAAATACAAAACAAACAAATGGAGTTAAGTAGGCGTTAGGGCGAAGGGCTTAATTGTCCGAAATTAAGTAGTTTAGAGGCTTAGTTGACACACCCCTTGCCATAGGGTGTTAGACGTAATAAGGGGCTCCACGTTAGGGGCTTATTTGATACTTAATCCATTAAAAAAAGAAAATATTATTGCTGAAAATAACAATAAATTTTAAAATATTCTCAATAATTTAAAAATAAGAATAAAATAGAATATTAATTCAAAAATAATAAAAATAGTTTTTAAAAAATAAAATAAAAATAACAAAAAAATTAATAATATTTACCAACGGATTAATTAAAAAAATTAAAAAAAAAATATTTAACGATAGATTATTTTTTGTCGATAAAATTTTAAAATAATTATTAAATTTTAATAAGCACAAAATCACTGAATTTATCGATGGATTACCGACGGAATGATTAGCTACGGAAATAATCTGTCGGTAAACTTTTAAAAACATCTTCGTCGGAATTTCGCCGTTGTTTCGTAGCTACTCACCGACGGATTATTTTCCGTCGGTGTCCGGCAAGTTTTTTGGTAGCGAAAGCATCACGTTTTCATAATTGTAATTTAAAATATTAAATATACAATATTGGACAAACTGCCTGTAAATCCATAACGTTTTCTCGAATTTGGAAATTGTACCTATTTTCAAAAATCGACCACACAATCCATAACCTTTCATTTTCTTCTCAAATTTATCCGGTGATCAGTTTTTTCCTATAAAGACATTGAAAATAACACAGAAGCGACCGAAAATGACACTTGGGCTCTAAAATGACATGAAAAATATTTTAAAAAAAAAGAAACAAAAACCCCTACCCCAATCGTCTTTCCCCTTCCCCCATCTCCCAACCCTAATTTTCCCTACCCCGGCCCACTCGCCGCCGCCGCCGCCCCCAATCGCCCCCCTCAAATTTCACCAAGGACGATGGGATGAGGTTGAGTCGCTGCCTTACCTGATGCTCGATTCTAGCATCAGCTCCACCAGCGTGCAGATGGCACTGGCTTCAGTGGCCTTGAGCCTCAACTTCTTCGACACCTCCAACATCTGCATCAGCAGCTTTAAAATTAGAGGCTGGTGGAGGAGTGGAGCCGTCGAAGGTAAAGGACGTTTTCCTCGTCGATGTAGGAGCCTGCAATACGAGGCTGATCTCGCAATTTAACATCCTTACCTGCGCCGCTCGAAGGTGAAAGATGTTTTCCTCGGCTGGTTCAGGGGAAGGGGTCGGCAGTGTTTCTATGTGGGGGATGAGACAACGTTGTTTCTGTATGGGGAAGGGACTGACTGGTTTCAGGGGGAAGGGTCAGCGGCGGCAGCAGGGGGCAGGGGAAATTAGGGTATGGGGGGCGGGGGAGGGGGAAAATGATGTGGTAGGGTTTTTTCTTGTTTATTTTTTATAATATTTTTCAAATGTCATTTTTGCGTCTAAGTGTCATTTTCGGCGACCATTATGTCATTTTTGGCCGCCTCTGTGTCAATTTTCGATGTCCACGTAAAAAAAAGTCGATCATTGGACAAATTTTAGAAGAAAATGAAAGGTTATGATTGTGTGGTCGATTTTTGAAAATAGGTGCAATTTCCAAATCCTATAATACGTTATGGATTTACAGGCAATTTTCTAATATGCAATTTATTTGATGGATACAGTAGAACCCTCTAGAAATTAATATTGTTGGTATTGTAAAATTATACTATTATTTTAGAGAGTTATCGATTAAATGATAAATTAACAATTTATTAATTAAAAGAGATATTTTATTTTCATCAAATTTAAATTTGATTACATAGGAATTCAATAACCCACGAATTCAACACACATGAATTCAATTAAAATGCAGATTCCTGCATAAGAGATATTCTTTTTAAAGTCATGAATAGAAACGTATTGTAATTAGTACAACATCATCTAATTACTTCGTATTATTTAAATGAAAGAAATTATGTCATTTGTCACGTCACGCCTATTTGATAAGATCCAAAACTATAATACCTGAGACATAAACTATTGCACATGTTAAATATCTTACAATTATGTAATTTCTCCAACTCCCTCTTCCTATGTATTTTAGGTTGGAAAGAATGTGTAATATATTCTCAAAATTTCATCATAACATTATGCAACGGCCGGATTGACAAATCCCACATGATGATGAAACTAGACGCATGCAAGAGAATAAAAACAAGAGCAAGAGAAACTAAATAGCCACATTGTGGCTACCCACAATTTACTTAAGTAGAAAATAATTTAATTTATTTAACTTATTTTTTAAAATAAAAATAAGATTTAGTTATTTTATCATATTCTCTACATTATAATATTTTTTTTGCAATTTTTTGATAACTTTTTTATTTTTATTAAAAAATAAATAAAAAATAAAAAATGCAAAAAAGATTTAAAAAAATAAGTACAATGTAGAGAATATAATAAAATAACTAAATCTTATTTTTATTTAAAAAAATAAATTAAATAAATCAAGATTATCCTTATTATATTAGTGTGTGGGTGCCCACAATGTGGCTGCATAGATTTATTGTAAAAACAACTGCTAAACTACAGAGAAAGACAATGAGGAGAGGAAATTAATGATACAAAAAGAGATGGTTAATTAATTAGCTAGTAGTGAGATTTCTTCCTAGGAGAATTCAAATATTGAGGTGAAACCATAGACACCAACGATTGAAGTATCTTGAGCTTGATCTGCCCTCTCTGTGGGATAGCTCTTCTCTTCTTCAACCTTCTGTTCAACGCAGCAGCACCACCCTTGGCTTCGTTGCCATTACTCCTCATCGTCTTCTTTTTTTTTTCTTTTTATAATTAAGTGATTGTGAGATTTGATGATTTTTGAGGTGATAGGATTAATTGTATATATATAGGGCAAGGTTATGATTGAGGACAAAGAAGCAATTTGGCGGCGGGGTGTTGGGAACATTGCCATCACCTCCCAATCATTATTGCTACCATGTTTCCTCTATTCTAGCAGACATCATTTCGATGTGTCTTTCTTATTACTACAAAATAACAATAATTTAAGGGACAATTTAACACTTTATCCAAATATTGTAATTCACTGGCAATTAAGGATGGGGAATATTAATTAAGAATTCTCATCTCTCTATCGTTAAAAGACAAAAAGTAATTGAAATTCGACTTAAATGTAACAAATTAAGTACTATAATAATAATAATCCAACTTCATGGAGACCGGTACGGTTTGTATATATACACAACAAAATTACAAAACTAATCTTATTATGATAATTTGTCCTAGCTAGCTATAACCTTTTTGTTTTGGAGAGAGAGATGGAACATTGTTGTTTATTGGCAGTGAGTAAATTGAATGGATATATCTGGGAAAGTCCAAAAGCAGCAGCAAATCACACCACAATCTACTGTAGATATAATAATCCATGTTGATGTTGGTACCCATCTTGAATTTTCTCAGAAATTTCAAGCTGTCGTAAGTTGGGGTGATGGAAATCTGCATATATACCCTATTTTCATCTCAAACAATCCATTTATGAGCTTTTCTCGTTTCCATAGCTGGATTTATAGTAATAAAATTATATATACAACTCCAGAGGACTTACAGCAATAAATATATATATTCCTCTCTGGGACTGGGAGTATTACTATTACTATTAAAATTATACTATATATAGTTATAATTTCGTTGGCCACTCATTAACAAATTTGACACGTAGGAGTAAATTAGTAATAAGATGGTGCATCGCAGTCACAGAATTAGAAATTATTGCATGGGGTGTACTTAATTAGAAAAAAATGAAGTTAATTAATTATCCCTATGTTAATTAGCTGTAGCTACCATATATAAATTACACCTAATCTCCATAATTGAGCAAAATCCAAAACCACACGAGGAAGAGCTTCACAATTCAGCGACAGCCCTCTCACTTTTAAAACCAACAAAACACCTTGTCGAGACGTTAAACAGAATCTCTATACAGCCATGCATCTCTCTCTCTCTCTCTCTCTCTCCATGTGTATATAAATGTGCACACACACGTTAAAAAGGCTAGCTATAAGCAAGAAGCAGTAGGCAGTATAGCTGAAATTAAAATTAAGAGTGATTTAGATCAGAATTAATTCAAATTAAGATGGGAGGTAGGTGGCTTAGGAAGACCTCGGCCCACATCCAATCAAGAATTGTATCGCTTGCTTTCCACACTATTTTCTCTATATATGCTTTCTCCAAGACAATTCCCATCAACATTAATTGTTTACTAGCTAGTATATTCGTTCCAGAAATAAATTGTTGCAGATCTCCATCCCGGCCATTTTGAGACCTTTTTTTTGGACACGAGAATTAAGAAAATAGTGTTTTGTGTGTAAGTGAAAAAGTGAATAAAGAGTAAAACTTTTGACAAATAGGGAAATGTCTCAAGATAAGTGGGACCTTGTTCGCTATTATTTTCACCACGCCGCAAGTGTACGGTGTAGTTGCAATATAAGGGAAGCAAGGTCGTATTCCACAAGGATTGATGAATTTAAACTTCTAAATATTATTAATAAGTTGTTTTCAATCTATTTAGACAACCAAAGTTCAAGAGGTATTGAAAACTAAAACAAAGCTAAATTAAAGCAAGCAAAGTAAATAACAATAACATAAACTTAGTTAATAAATTGGGGAATGACTCGAAGGAAAGTTATCCTAGGGACTAGATTTCGATGGATCGTAATGAACTTCAATCTAAAGCAATATTAATCTTGATATGGCCTATTTATCTAGGGCGATCTCCCCACTAGTTCTAGCCCCCTCCCGGACGACTAAAACAGTAGATTATGGGTCATAATTGCCGTCCCCGGTCAATTTCTAACCTATAACTCCCAAGAGCACAAAAGATCAACAAGCCCTCACCCACCTCTCAACCTCCCGGTTTATTGAGATGATATGTATCAAACTCCTAATCTATTGTAATTATCCTCTCCCGATTCAAATCACAAATTAGAAATGCACAAAAGGTGGCCAACCAATCATACAAGAGATAAATCTAGGACTTGAAAAGATAACAATAAGCACAATCAAGATATATATTGAACAAAGAAATCAATCCATTACAAATCCATCTAATCTAATCCCTAAGATAAGAGATTTTAGCCAAGCATATTCATAATAAAAGCAAATCTCAAGTCATAAGAAAACATAAATAAAGATATAGAGAGATAGAGATTCATAGACAAATCCTATAATCTTGATCTTCAATCATGTAGTCTTGATGAGCTCCTTTCCAAGTCTTCCCCTTCTTTATTTGATTTTGGTGTTGTTTTTGTGTGTGGAAGAGAGAAAAAATGGTAGAGAATGGAGGCTAGGGTTTGGGATTGGAGAGTTGGGGAAGATGAAGTGGGTGTGTGTGGTGAATGATATGAGAAAAGAGGGGAAAAATGGAGTTTTGGGCTAAAAATCACGTCTGGGCCCACCAAAAGGCGGATCCCCGCCTCTTCCCCGCGGTCACGGCATGAACCGCGGTTGAAAACGCGGCTGGAAGCAGGGGAGGCCGCGGTCATGGGCCGCGGCCGCGGCTCGGACCGCGGGTGACTGTCAAAAACGTTCTGGACTGCTCTGGAGCAGAGGCCCGCGGTCGGGCCCGTGGCCGCGGGTTACTGGGCAATTTTGGAGCAGAGGCCCGCGGTCGGGCCCGTGGCCGCGGCCCGGACCGCGGGGGCCTGGGCTTTATGCGCAGTCCGCTTGTTCGGCTCCGTTCTCCCTCGTCCGGACTCGGATTTGGTCACCGTTTGCGCTCACGAATTCCTATCGAGACGTACTTCGATCTCATGTCTTCAAAATCCTCCAATTAATCCTTTATTTTCCCTGAAATCACTCCAAAACTACACCAAGGAATCAAAACTCAACAAAACTCAAAATTGGGATACAAACACATATTAGCAATCAATTCATGGGGGAAAATGACAACAATTCATGCGATATTGAGGTACGAAAACCATGTTTGTCAACCCCCCAAACTTAAAGCGTTGTTTGTCCCCAAACAACAAAGAGAAGAGAAATAAAAGATAACAAACATGTGAGAATGAATTGGTGTCATTTCAAGGGCTTCAATTTTTTCAAAATATTTCACTAGTGTATCACAAGTAGATATGCATTTCAAGAAGTCACAAGTGATAGTAAGTTCAACATTATAGCCTCCAAGCTTGAATCCTCACAAGGTGAATGTTTCAATGATGCACTCGACTCTCAAGTGTTTAGAATGGACGTGTTTACACTCAATTCGAAACAATGCATGCAATCTACCATAGGCTTGCCATTTGTCCTAACTCTCTATGCTTCGATGTGTTGTAAATAGAGATCAAAAAGGGCTTTCATTGGGTTGTAATGAGGGCTCTTTGGTAAGGTGAGTAGTTTTTTAAGGCAAAGTGACTCATCCCACAATCTATCAATCACAATGAACAAATCAACTTCACCATTTCTCTTATCAATCAAAAACCAAAATCCCTACATTTCATCTTTTCATCCTTAGTGATATCTATCATGGCTATGATTCAAAAGGCAAAGCACTCCCCTTTATGCTCTTTTATTCACATTCATTTTCATTTCTTTTTCTTTTTGAGCTCATAGGGGATTAGTGATTTTCACACAATCAAAGCTTGATAAGCAATTTCAATCATTTCCCAAACTTTTTTCTTCATCAAAGCAATCACTAATACTCTAAGTTCTACCCCTTTATCATTGGTTCATTCAAAGAAAGGCTACAAGGCACAAAAGGGGTAAACTAGGATCATATGAGAATTTGGCACAATTGGGGTCAAGTGGCTAACAAAGATGGCCTTAAATCACTTCAATATTAACAACACATCTACTTTTATTTTCAAGAGATGACTCATGGCAAGTTCTAGAGACCAACATACATGCTCAATCGATTTACACTCAAGAACAAAATGAGATTGTAAATGTATGACAATCAAAGGCTCAATTCTCACAAGCTCATTTTCGTTTTCAAGTTCTTGGAGGTACAACATTTAGCTCATTTGTCACAAGTTCAAACTCTACATGTAAAATCAACAAGTGAAACACAACAAATTCTTTTCAAAAACAACATTCATATCATAAGCCCAACACACATTTCATCCAACTCATGTTTTTCAACAATCAAGCTCAAAAATAAAAGACAAGGAAAAGCTCAAAAACATAGACAAAACTAATTATTGTAAAATAACTAAACTAAAGTAACTAAACAAGAAAAAAAATAAAATAAATAAACAACGGATAAATGAAATAAGTAACCCGTCTTCACCCTCCCCCCAAACTTATTTCACACAAAGGAGAAATAAGTTTGGATGAAGGAGAAAATGGTTACTTGTCTCGTACTCACAAACGAGGTGGAGGCTTAGGCGGTGGCCATTTCTCATCAAATTTGCATGCTCCATCCACCGCGACCCAAAAATATGGTGGCTTTGCAATTCTTGAGACATCCCGGGCGTCATGGTAATCTCGTTCACCATCTAGAGTACCACCACACTCAAACAATTCCTTATTAGACAAATCAAAGTGAAAATCAAAAGATGAAGATAAATAAAAGTGAAAGAAGCAAGCCTTCATAGAATCGCCCATGTCGAGGTAAGGATCGACAAAATTTTTGACTTTGCATTCTTTAAAGCTTGTGAAATCTTCATCTTTTTGGAATTGTAGAGGTTGCGTTGGAAAAGTTGGGCTCTCGACTTCAAGGGGTTTGGAGAATTGATCCTCATCTTCTTTATACTCTTCTTCAACTTCTTGAGGCTCTTCACTTAGCATCGGCATTGGTTCCTCATACAAGGTTCCATTCCGTAGGCTAATGGCCATGCACAAATCATCAATTCGCTTTTGATTTTCCATAGTGGTAGCCAAAGACCTCCTTTGCTCATCTAGCATAACCTCCGATTTTGCTAGACTTTTTTCTATCCAAGCTTGTGTAGCTATGAAGCATTGTAGAAGATCGTCTCTAACATTCGGTTTCTCCTCTTGATAGTACCAATTTCCTCCTTGAAAGCCTTCTTGAGTGAAATAAGAATTTTCATAATTCCAACTATTGAAATGGTCTTCATACTCCAATGGCGATTGCCACTCTATAGCATTGCACCCCATGTCATAATACTCACCATAAGAAGGTGTTGGTTGGAAGGCTTCTTGGATCAATGGTTGCCTACAATTTCTTTTGGCTTCTAAAACACGCAACTTAAGTTGCATCATCGCCAATTGTAGTTGGAGTTCCTCAACCAACTCATTCCTTCCATCATCCATTTAATTTCTTTTTGGTGCCACTTCTTCGGTTGTGCGGCAATTTTCTCTAGCAAAAGTAAATAAACATATAAATAAACTAATAAAAAAAAATCTAAATTAGACAAAAACAACTTTTCATAATAACAAAAGTAAAAATTAAGCCAATCCCCGGCAACGGCGCCAAAAACTTGTTCGCTATTATTTTCACCACGCCGCAAGTGTACGGTGTAGTTGCAATATAAGGGAAGCAAGGTCGTATTCCACAAGGATTGATGAATTTAAACTTCTAAATATTATTAATAAGTTGTTTTCAATCTATTTAGACAACCAAAGTTCAAGAGGTATTGAAAACTAAAACAAAGCTAAATTCAAGCAAGCAAAGTAAATAACAATAACATAAACTTAGTTAATAAATTGGGGAATGACTCAAAGGAAAGTTATCCTAGGGACTAGATTTCGATGGATCGTAATGAACTTCAATCTAAAGCAATATTAATCTTAATATGGCCTATTTATCTAGGGCGATCTCCCCACTAGTTCTAGCCCCCTCCCGGACGACTAAAACAGTAGATTATGGGTCATAATTGCCGTCCCCGGTCAATTTCTAACCTATAACTCCCAAGAGCACAAAAGATCAACAAGCCCTCACCCACCTCTCAACCTCCCGGTTTATTGAGATGATATGTATCAAACTCCTAATCTATTGTAATTATCCTCTCCCGATTCAAATCACAAATTAGAAATGCACAAAAGGTGGCCAACCAATCATACAAGAGATAAATCTAGGACTTGAAAAGATAACAATAAGCACAATCAAGATATATATTGAACAAAGAAATCAATCCATTACAAATCCATCTAATCTAATCCCTAAGATAAGAGATTTTAGCCAAGCATATTCATAATAAAAGCAAATCTCAAGTCATAAGAAAACATAAATAAAGATATAGAGAGATAGAGATTCATAGACAAATCCTATAATCTTGATCTTCAATCATGTAGTCTTGATGAGCTCCTTTCCAAGTCTTCCCCTTCTTTATTTGATTTTGGTGTTGTTTTTGTGTGTGGAAGAGAGAAAAAATGGTAGAGAATGGAGGCTAGGGTTTGGGATTGGAGAGTTGGGGAAGATGAAGTGGGTGTGTGTGGTGAATGATATGAGAAAAGAGGGGAAAAATGGAGTTTTGGGCTAAAAATCACGTCTGGGCCCACCAAAAGGCGGATCCCCGCCTCTTCCCCGCGGTCACGGCATGAACCGCGGTTGAAAACGCGGCTGGAAGCAGGGGAGGCCGCGGTCATGGGCCGCGGCCGCGGCTCGGACCGCGGGTGACTGTCAAAAACGTTCTGGACTGCTCTGGAGCAGAGGCCCGCGGTCGGGCCCGTGGCCGCGGCCCGGACCGCGGGGGCCTGGGCTTTATGCGCAGTCCGCTTGTTCGGCTCCGTTCTCCCTCGTCCGGACTCGGATTTGGTCACCGTTTGCGCTCACGAATTCCTATCGAGACGTACTTCGATCTCATGTCTTCAAAATCCTCCAATTAATCCTTTATTTTCCCTGAAATCACTCCAAAACTACACCAAGGAATCAAAACTCAACAAAACTCAAAATTGGGATACAAACACATATTAGCAATCAATTCATGGGGGAAAATGACAACAATTCATGCGATATTGAGGTACGAAAACCATGTTTGTCAGACCTCCAAAAAGAAAAGTGTCTCAAGACAGGTGGATGACATGAGTTTAATAATTGATTATGTACTCAATAGAATATAATTGATTATGTACTCCCTCTGTCCACAAAAAAAATTGTCATATTGTGGATGACATGAGTTTAATAAAACTAGAATCTACACTCATACGCGCGAAAAATATTTTTATATTTCATTATAATTATAAATTAATGTCAATTTGATTACTATATGAAAAATTAGAAATATAATAAAAAATGCTACAACATTAGCTAAATATATTGAGTTAATAATTAAAAAAAAGAATAATTTACAATTGATATTGTGAAAAAGAAAAAAAGAAAAGAAAGTATTAGTTAAAACAAAAAAATAAATTAAAAATAGATTTATTCAAAGAAAGAAGAGAGATGAAAGAGAATTTTCTTAAATTTTAATTTTCAAATAAATATAAATTTTACATTTTAAATTTAATATTTACATAACATATATCAATTAAATCTATTGTCATGATCTTTAATTTGATATGCATATCAAATATTTTATTTAGCTGAATTTCACAATTTTAGAAAATAAATAAAACAGAAAAATAAGAAGTTAAATAAAAACATAAAATAAAATTTAGTTTATACATAAATATTCAATTTTATTATAATCACAAGTTTGCTATTTGATTTTCAATTTAAAGTTATCTTTATAATATATTATACTCCATCTGTCCACAAAAGAACTTTCTAGAAGGAAGTGGCACGAGTTTTAAGACAAAAAAGTTGTTGAGTGTAATAAAAGTAGAGAAAAAGTTGTCAAGTGTATTGAAAATGATGAAAAGTTATTTTAATTAGTATTGAGAGTAGTGGGTTATAGTAAAAAAAATAAAGGGTTAATTGTGTGTAATATCACGAACTTTGCTCAAAATCCATTTTCCCCATGAACTTTAAAAAATCCAAATTATATCAAATACTTTGATAACTGTTCAAATTGCCCATGATTTAATTCTTGATTATTCAAAACTGACCCCCATTAATCTGGAATATTCAGAATTGACCCATTCACAAAATAAATTACACAATAACCTCACATTTTGAACTTATATATCAAAATACCCTAATGAATTTGTTCTTTTATAATTATAAAACATACACATCACACTCTCTCACGCTCTCACCTAAAATCGTATCAGAGTGGATTTTTATTGAGGAATTATATTATATTTAATTTAATTAATAATGAATCCTACGTGAAGATACTTCAAAGAAAAATTATAGATCAGGACAATTATCCAAAATGTAATGCATACAGGCATTGGCGGAGCCAGAGGGGGGCAGTGGGGTCATTGGACACCCCTGGAATTTTTTTAAAATTTGGTGAGGAGCAATATGTGCAGAGTAGGGAGAAAGTACAAATCAGAGGAATCACTCCCGTCAGAGGAGCCATATGGGTCAGACGAACCATTCTTACCAGAAGGATCTCACTCATTAGAGGAATGGCTCTTGCCAGAGGAATCGCGTTCTTCAGAGAAGTCACCATCGCCAGAGGAGAAGCCTTTGCCAGAGACGACGTTTCTACCAGAGGAGTCATCCGTGCCAGGGAAGTCACCATCGCCAGAGGGGAAGCCTTTGCCAGAGACGGCGTGTCTACCAGAGGAGTCACCTCCACCAGAGATTACATCGCCAGAGGAGACGCCTTTGCCAGAAGAGACATTTCTACCAGAGGAGTCATTAAATGCGCGGGAAGGTCTCCCCGCGTATCATTGAAATTACCAGTATACCCTTCCACCACGCAAGACGCATGCATCGAAGATGTTTTTACTATTTTACCCCTCCGTTTGTAAATCTATAAATAGGGCTCGAGCTCGTGTATTATAATCTACGCTATCTCATATTTTCGAATACAACTGCTGTTTTCTCTTTGAGGCAAGGTTTCCGATCATTTTTACTTCGTCTTCTTCAAGTCACCACACTAGGTATAGTTCACGGTTTCTATCTATAGTTTTAGGTGTTGGTTCGGTAAACACCAACTGGCGCCGTCTGTGGGAAGGCTACTGAATTAAGACGTGAGGTCGCGGTTGCCGACGTACGCAGATCTGTAAATTCAATCGGATTTGCGGGCGTTGGCACCGATTGGTCCGATAATCCGGACATCCAGCTGTTTTTAATCGGTTAATTGTGTTTTCTGGGTTAATATGTTGTTAATCCGCTGAGCTCTGTGTTGATTTGTGTTTTGGGTGCATGGGGAAAGGTGGCGACGAAGCGTAAAACATGAATCAGGGGAAACTTACGTTTATTTACCGCTTGTTTGGGGTAGTTATCTGCGAATAAAGGGTTCTCTTGTAGTATTGAGGTTTTCTTCATCGATCTAATGTTTTGCATGAGGGAATCGTAATTGGGTGCTCTGTTCCGACTGTGTTCGTCGTTTCCTTACGGATCCCCGATATTTTGGGTTTATGTTGCTGGTATATGGTTGTTTCGCGTATTAATACGATAATTGTGGGCGATCTTCGTGTTTTATCCTGTTTTTGGTGAAGCGTGTGGTTATTACTGTTAATTCCTGGGTTTGCATCGATAATACGCCGATTAGTACTTTGCTTCTGTTGTGCTCGGTTTCGCGTTGTTAATCCGTGGGTATTCTTTGTTTGCGACTGATAATTACCGTTACTTCCTATGTTTTGGTGACTAATCCTTGCTTTGTATCGTTGAATCGGGGGTTTATAGACGTTTTTCGTTTAAGGGAGGGGGTTTATGGGTGTTTTCCATGTTTGTCGTGGTTGATCTTCGATTTCGATGATTAAATTGGAAGTTCTGTTCTGTTCCTGATATATTGGGGTTTCTTGCTGTGGATCTATGGGTTTTGTGGCTAGCCTCCGATTTCAAGGGTATTTATTGTCGTTGATGCAAGAGATCTGCCTCAATAATATGATAATTAAACACTTTGTCTTAGTGGTGGTGAGATTCATATTGTTGTTTTGTGGACGATCTTCACTTATGGGAAACTTTTATTCATGTTCTCCATGTTTTCCTTGACTAATCTTCGTATTATGATAGTATTTTACATAATTCTTTTTGTTATCATGTTTAATGAATCGTGCTAACATGTCTTCTGGTGGTTGCTCTGTTTGTACTTATCTCTGGGTATCTCGCGTCTGCTGGATTTTACTGAGGGCTCTATTTTCCTCAATCTATACTCTGGGTTTATTTTCCAGAGTGTAGAATTACTCGGAACTTTTTAACGGTCTTTGTACCGGTGCTCGGGATTCTTTATTGGATTTCTTATATTGGGACTCCTGTCGGTAACGGAGGGTTTGCTCTTTTGTCCTTGGGACTTTTCTCACTTTGCTTACATGTAGGTACTATGGGATCGTCAGATGCTTACCGCAACCTGGAGAAAGAGTTCGACTCCGCTGCTCTCACCACTGAGGTGCCTGCCTCCTTGTTCGCTGGCCTACAGAGTAATGCTACCTTCACTGCCCCACCAGGGTTTCAGGCTATCTCCGCCACTCCGTTGACAGGGTTGAATACAAGCTTCCAGAGAACTGCTCTGGTGACTCCAGGATCTGACATGCCGTGCTTAACTCCCGCGTCTGGAGCGGGACAACTCACGTTTGGGTCGATGGAACAGATGATGGCACTACTTCACTACTCCGCTGTGCGTCAGGCACTAGGAGCTCCCATGTTGTCCACTGTTCCCACTGTAACTCCACTGGTGGGAACGGCTACTTTGCAGGGCACTGAGGCCCCACCTCCCGCTGCCCAGGAGGTAAACACTTTGGCAATCAACAAACAGGTGGTGATGCCCTTGGAGGTGCAAGGGGATCCCGTTGACAGGGAAGTGGAAAGAAGACCAGAGGGGAGCCGTGTCAGGCTCAATAGCGTTGTTAGAAAGGAGAGGGTTGACGAATCTGATAGTCAATCTGTCTCCCTTGTGTTCGAAGAAGAGAGACCAAGGGAGAAGGCACGGTTGAAAAACCAAGTATCCCAGCTGAAACATCAACTCCAGGATCTGGAGGAATCTCTGAGGGAGAAATCCCGGAAAGACGACAGAGGTCAGAGATCAGAGAGGTCGGACAGAGGGGAGCGTTCGAACAGGGTAGAGAAGTCCCACCGTCAAGAGAAATCCCGATATACGGAAAGATCAGAGGAGAGGGAGCCAGAGTATTCCTCTGGCAGACATGAATATAGAACTCACAAGCGCCACGCTCATGACATACCCAGGGATAGAAGGGAGCAGGGGAGGCAAAAGGGGGACAAGAGGGCTAGGATTTCACGGTATCATCCCATCAACAACCGTAGTCCTTTCTCTGATGGTATTCTGGCAGATACCCTACCCAGAAGTTACAAGCCCATCTCGTTGGATTACGATGGCACTACCGATCCGGAAGTGCATCTCAATCGGTTTGAGGGATTGGTCACATTGCACATGTACACTGAGGGCATTAAGTGCCGAATCTTCTCCACTACTCTTACTGGACCGGCTCAGTTATGGTTTGGGACGCTGCCCCCAAATTCCATTCACTCTTTCGAAGAATTACAGATTCGTTTTTTGTGTCAGTTCGCGAGTTCACGGAGGGTAGGGAAGTCAGCCCTTTCGCTGATGGATATTAAGCAGGAGCAGGGAGAAACGCTACGGGAGTACACAGCGAGGTTTAACCTTGCCGCTCTGGAGGTGCCAGAGGCAGAATCGCAAATTAAAAACTGCGCCTATGTCAGAGGACTCAGGCCGGGGATCTTTTTTGACGAATTACAAATTCGACCAGCAAGGGACTTTGATGACATCATGGCAAGGCTGCCGGGTTATCTACAGTTAGAGGATGCCAAAATGGCGAGGAAGGTGGAAAATGAGAAACACAGGGTCAAGAAAGCTGAGGAAGCACCCGAAAGACAGAGACATCAAGATAGGGCCCCGTTCAGAGGGTTGCCTCCGAGAGTACTCCCACCCCAGGGAGGAATGCCGCCCCAACAACAGCGCACTGTGAATGAGGTTACGCGGTTCACCGAGTACACGCCCCTGAATAAACCACAGGACGAAATTTTTCACTTGATAAAGGATCAACCATTCTTTCGGGCACCGGGAACCTACCGGGCTGGGCCGCCACAGGAGGGGCCTAATAATAAGTTGTGCGAATATCATAACTCCTTCGGGCATTACATGAAATATTGTGGACATCTTAAACATCAATTGGAGTTACTAGTACGTCAGGGATACCTCGACCAGTTCATTGATAGAGGAAATGAGGGTCAGAGGCGGAATGATCAGAGGGATCAAAGAGATCAGAGGGATCAGCGAGATCAGAGGGATCAAAGGAATAACCGTGATCACCGACAAGAGCAGGGGAACAACAGGGATCGCAGAGCGGATGATAACCGCGATAATCGCAGAGAGGGGGCAGATAGGCAAGTGCCTCCTCCTCCCCCGTATAGAAGGGAAGTTCACATGATTTGTGGGGAGAACGGGATGCCCACATCAAATAGGGCTAAAAAGCAAGTCGTCAGAGCAGTTAAAACAGGGTATTATCCTAAAAGGGTCATGGAAGTCACCAGCACGGCAGAGGAACCGGCGATCACTTTTGGGACAGAGGATATACGCACACTAATGTACCTGCATGATGATGCACTGGTCATAACGGCAGACATCGCTGGTTGCCTTATCCACCGTATTTTCGTGGATTCGGGCAGCGCTGTAAACATCTTGTATAAGGAATGTCTTCAAAATATGGGAATCGAAGCTCGTATCGAGCCGACAAATGCTCCTCTGTTTGGGTTCGGGGGGGAAATGGTCATGCCTCTAGGATATGTAGAGCTGCCATTGATTCTTGGCAGTACAGTGGCGGGCAACAAAACAAGGATGGTACGTTTCTTAGTGGTGGATATGCCTAAACCCTCGTACAATGTCATACTCGGCCGACCTGCCTTGACGGCGTTCAGAGCAGTCATTTCTTTGTTTCACCTGAAAATGAAATTTCCCATCGAGGGAGGGAGAGTGGGAGAAGTTTGTGGCGATCAAACGACATCAAAAGCATGCCATGTACAAATGCTGACACAATCAGCGGGGCAGAAAAGGGAAAGACTGACAGAGGGGGCCGATAGTCGGAAGAAGGGGAAGGTAGGCGAAGTGCATGCCTCAGCCGAGGAGCGCCAAGAATTGACAGATTTACTGCAAAACAGAGACTCCACAGGAAAAACCGCGCTGGTGTCCACCAGTGATGTGTGCAACATGATCGAGTTATTTCCAGGGAAAGAGGGTTTCCAGACTAAGATTGGATCGGTCATGAGTGATTAGGTCAAAGAGGAGCTCATTGGTTGTCTTCGGCGAAATGCGGATGTGTTTGCTTTCAGCACCGCAGATTTAAAGGGAATTGATAGAGGGTTGGCGGAGCACTGCCTCAATGTGGACCCTAAGGTCAAGCCGGTGAAACAACGGACAAGGAATTTCGGGGCTGAAAAGGATGCTGCCATCAGAGAACAGGTCTATGAACTATTGAAAGCTGGACACATTGTGGAAGTGCAATATCCAGAGTGGATCTCAAACGCGGTGATGGTACCCAAGAAAACAAACACCTGGAGGATGTGTGTGGATTTCAGAGACCTAAACGCTGCCTGCCCGAAGGACCACTATCCTCTGCCGAGGATTGACCAATTGGTGGACTCTACTTCAGGGTGTGCTCTGTTATCTATGATGGATGCATACCAGGGATACCATCAGGTAAAAATGAACAGGGGAGACATCGCCAAAACGGCTTTCGCTGTTTATTGTGGGGTATATGGATGGAGAAGTATGCCTTTCGGCTTAAAAAATGCGGGAGCTACATATCAACGGATGATGGAGAAAATTTTCAAAGAGCAATTGTCAAAGAACATTTCAGTTTACGTGGATGATATGCTTGTGCGAAGTGTCAGGGCAGAGGATCATGTTTCCGATCTGGAGGAAATCTTCACAGTAGTCAGGGAATTCCCGGGTGTCGTTTTATTTACTTTATTTATCGTTTTCTTACATTACAAATGCTACTTAACATGTTCATGCAGAGCATTGCACATGTCACCAGAGGGGGGAGTAGGGTGTATACCCGTAATCCTCAATTTACAAATACAAAATACAAACTGCTTCTTAGCAGGACAGGGGTGAAACAAATACAAAAATTGCTTCTTAGCAGGTCAGAGGGAAAACAAACATCAGAGATAAACACCTTTTCTTCCACGATCCAACACTCCGAGTCCTTCTTCGTCGCTGGAACACGCTCACCTCTCAGATCTACTTCAGCTCCACTCCGCGTATGCAGAATATCAAGCAAAACAACAAGTCAAAACGCAAAAAAAAAAAAGAAAGAATATAGCAGAGGAACAAACCAAGGCCCAGATCCGAGAAACCAACGCTCAGATCCGGAGGATCAACGTCTAGATCTGGGAAGCCTGGCTATAATACACTCAAGCAAGGGAAATCCACTCATTACAACCACAAAATTAGAGATATGCATCAGAAACTCAGGGATGTGAGTGTTCAGAGGGGAAATTCCCTTACTTGAGTGCCTTACAACCGATCTAGGGAGGCAAAATGTCGGCAGAATCCAGGGTTTGAAAGATCAGAAAAGGCAACGAGAAAATTTTCTTCAGGAATCCTGGAGATAAAACCATCAGACGGTGGAGAATCCTATTTTCTCAACCACCAACGGGAACAAGAGATTTAGGGTTGGAAAAGAAAGCAGTGTGGGGCGGCGGAAAAGAAATGAGGGAATTATAACCTAAATCGCGAAGGGTGGAGGACATATATAGAGGCGATACTGGGCTTAGGAAATGGGCTAAGAGGTAATGGGCCTACGCGAGTTTACGGGCCGAGGAAGGAGTGGGAAATAATGGAACCAACATGTTCATAACGGAGTATTGCACATGTCACCAGAGGGGGGAGTAGGGTGTATACCCGTAGGTCCCAATTTTTAAATTCAAAAATGGCTTCTCAGCAAGCCAAGGGAAAAACAGAGGGATTGCGCTTCACCAGAACAGAGGATGTTCCTGACAATCGTAAGCCGCGAAAGTTGGTCGTGCCATCCGGGCCTTCCATGCTCCGCGCAGAGGTTCCTGACAATCGTAAGCCGCGAAAGTTGGTCGTGCCATCCGGGCCTTCCATGCTCCGCGCAGAGGTTCCTGACAATCGTAAGCCGCGAAAGTTGGTCGTGCCATCTGGGCCTTCCATGCTCCGCGCAGAGGTGACACATAATCATAAGCCGCGAAAGTTGGTTACACCCCCCGGGTCCTCCATGCTCCGCGCAGAGGTTGTCCTTAACCGTAAGCCACGAGAGCTGGTTACACCCCCCGGGTTCTCCACGCTCCGTGCAGGGTGTTCCTGACAATCGTAAGCCGCGAAAGTTGGTCGTGCCATCCGGGCCTTCCATGCTCCGCGCAGAGGTACCTGACAATCGTAAGCCGCGAAAGTTGGTTGTGCCATCCGGGCCCTCCATGCTCCGCGCAGAGATAGCACGTAATCGTAAGCCGCGAAAGTTGGTTGCACCCCCCGGGTTTTCCATGCTCCGCGCAGAGGTTGCTTTAACCGTAAGCCACGAAGGCTGGTTACACCCCCTGGGTTTTCCATGCTCCGTGCAGGGTGTTCCTGACAATCGTAAGCCGCGAAAGTTGGTCGTGCCATCCGGGCCTTCCATGCTCCGCGCAGAGGTACCTGACAATCGTAAGCCGCGAAAGTTGGTTGTGCCATCCGGGCCCTCCATGCTCCGCGCAGAGATAGCACGTAATCGTAAGCCGCGAAAGTTGGTTGCACCCCCCGGGTTTTCCATGCTCCGCGCAGAGGTTGCTTTAACCGTAAGCCACGAAGGCTGGTTACACCCCCTGGGTTTTCCATGCTCCGTGCAGGGTGTCCCTGACAATCGTAAGCCGCGAAAGTTGGTCGTGCCATCCGGGCCTTCCATGCTCCGCGCAGAGGTACCTGACAATCGTAAGCCGCAAAAGTTGGTTGTGCCACCCGGGCCCTCCATGCTCCGCGCAGAGATAGCACGTAATCGTAAGCCGCGAAAGTTGGTTGCACCCCCCGGGTTTTCCATGCTCCGCGCAGAGGTTGCTTTAACCGTAAGTCACGAAAGCTGGTTACACCCCCGGGGTTTTCCATGCTCCGTGCAGGGTGTTCCTGACAATCGTAAGCCGCGAAAGTTGGTTGTGCCGCCCGGGCCCTCCATGCTCCGCGCAGAGGTTCCTGACAATCGTAAGCCGCGAAAGTTGGTTGTGCCACCCGGGCCCTCCATGCTCCGCGCAGAAGTTCCTGACAATCGTAAGCCGCGAAAGTTGGTCGTGCCATCTGGGCCTTCCATGCTCCGCGCAGAGGTGACACATAATCATAAGCCGCGAAAGTTGGTTACACCCCCCGGGTCCTCCATGCTCCGCGCAGAGGTTGTCCTTAACCGTAAGCCACGAGAGCTGGTTACACCCCCCGGGTTTTCCATGCTCCGTGCAGGGTGTTCCTGACAATCGTAAGCCGCGAAAATTGGTTGCACCCTCTCTGGGTCTTCCATGCTCCGCGCAGAGTGTTCAAGTTTGGATGGGAAGCAGCTTCGAGAGGAAGCAGCTCGGATGGGAAGCAGCTTGGATGAGAAGCGCAAAATCACTGATAAAGAAATTAACCAAATCCTCGTAAGAGGAGGCGGTGAAACCTCTACCAGAGGAGTCCTCAGAATCCTCGCCAGAGGAGTCCTCAGAATCCTCGCCAGAGAAGTCCTCAGAATCCTCGCCAGAGGAGTCCTCAGAATCCTCGCCAGAGGAGTCACCAGAATCCTCGCCAGAGGAGTCATCAGAATCCTCGCCAGAGGAGTCACCAGAATCCTCGCCAGAGGAGTCATCAGGATCCTCGACAGAGGAGTCATCAGAATCCTCGCCAGAGGAGTCATCAGAATCCTCGACAGAGGAGTCATCAGAGTCCTCGACAGAGGAGTCCTCAGAATCCTCGCCAGAGGAGTCATCAGAATCCTCGACAGAGGAGTCATTAGAATCCTCAACAGGGGAGTCGTTCAAATCCTCGCCAGAGGAGTCAACGGATCCTCATAGCAGAAATTAAAGAAACTCCAAGGGAGGGGATCAGAGAAGCATCAACAACAATCATAACAAGTCAACTCAAATCAACAGGGGAAAGACGGAAATATAAACCCCACCTCAACTAGCAGCGAAAACAACACAAATAACAGAGATAAAAGAAGCAAGGATGGGAAAGAAATTTCATTAAAGCATGCTCAAGAAGCAAAGCTGTACATCAAAAACTGGCGGTAAGTGTTCAGTTGGTACAAATTAAAGAGTTACAAAATTTTCTTTTGATAAAGTCAGGAGAGAAAGGGGGAACATCAAGAGGGAGGAATAGAGGCAGCTTGGGCAACAGCAGAGGAGACGGGAGCAGAGGCAGATGGAGCCCGGGAAGGAACACCACTTGCAGAAGCATGACCAGAAATGGTTTTCTCTGTGAACACGGGCAACAGGCCAGTTTCCTTCACTTGGGGAAGACGAACTCCCAAATCCAACAACTTTGCAGCCTCCTGCACATACAGATCCTCGTTTTGGTACAGGTTGAACAGCTGTTCCACCGCGGCAGAGGAAGAGGCAGAGTCGGTGAAGGCAGAAGCCGCTAAATCAGAGGGCAGTGGAGGCTCCAGGCCGAACTGAGAAAATGTTCGAGAGCTCTCGCCAGAGGGATCCCGCAGCCGGTTCACAAAGCGCGCCAGGGAAGCAGAGAACGCAGGCGCATACATGAGAGCAGAGGGTAGCGAGTCAGATCCAATCCCAAGAGAAAAATAGGGAATGGCTTTCTCTAGCACCGGGTACCACCACTCTGGCTTCTCTGGAGAGTGCGCAGGGATTCCCATCCGCTTATTTATCTCCTCATCCTGGAGGTTATCCATCAGGGCTCTGAAATTCAAAGAGGCAAGTTGCTCTGGGGTGGCCCCCGCCATCTCCAATGCCTTGGAAGCTGTTTGCTCTATCACATAAGCAAAGAGGGGTCCAAAATCCTCCAAGTATTCGGGAGTCTTTTTGAAAGCCTCCAGAGTGCCTTCCAGCATCACCCCCAGGAAGTGTTGGCCTCGCGGAGATAAGAAATACTCCAGGCGTTGATCTCGAGCCCCCAGGGTGTACGCACGGTTCTGAGCTTCCACAAGTATCCTCTTCCAGCCCCGCCTGGCTTCCTTGTAGTCTCTTTCGTAACCAGCTTTGAACCTGGCTAAGCTTTCGTGGCTCTCCTTTGTGGCTCTCGACAATTCGGAGGCCAAGGACGCTCTCTCCACCTCCACCTGAGCTAATTTATCTTTCAACTCAGCAACCTCCGCTTCGGCCTTGCTCAGGCGCTCCACAACTCCGGCAACAGCATCATCGCGCTTGGCGATATCTGCCTGCTCTTTTTCTCTCTCTTTCTCTGCCATCTCGTAGTCATGGATACATTTAACAGCCCCCCACATCCCCGACTCCACCTGCAAGAAGATAAAAGGGGTTCCAACAAAACCATAAAAAGGTTAGTAATTTAAAAATTCTTAATAAAGAGCATAAGATGCAGGATACCTGAAGAGCCAACCGGCAGAGCTGAGTAGCTAAAGCCGGTCGGGTCAGCTTCTCCATTTTCTCTTGGTCCTTTGAGTGGACACGAGCTATCAAGGCGTCAATCAATTCCTGCCCCGATAAACTCGAAATCGGCCCAGGAACAAGATCCTCTGGTTCGTCAGCCGAGGGCACCACAGCTTTGCCCTTACCCTTTCCACCGGCCGAGGGGAGAACTTTAGAACCACCAGCTGACTTCTTAGCGGGCCCCTTGCCCTTGTCCCCAGCAGAAGGGAGAATCTTCACACCACCAGCAGACTTCCTTGCTGGCTCTGAGGATTTGCCGGCCTTTTTCAGGCTTTCTTGTTTCTCCTTCTCACCCACAGAAATTAGGGAGCCCCTCTTCATTTTCTTCGAAAGCTCAGCAAGGGGGACACCGGGAGCTGAATCGGGCGAAGGAACCTCATCAGTAATATCCACGATTTGGATATCTTCTCCACAGGTGCCAGCGGCATCACCAGCACTGGAGCGTCTACCCCTATGAACAAGGGCTCCCGCATCAACTTCCTCCGCGTCAAATGGACGCGAGGCTTCCACATTCCCCTCTGGGATTTCAACTATAGGAGGAATGGGGATCAGCTCGGCCCCAGTAGGCTGTTCCGAGGGATTCGTTACGGAAGCAGAACCGCCTGCACCATGTTCCTCGCGGCCAGCAAGAGAAGGAGTGTCAGGCAAATTGTCCCCACACTTGTGCCTCCAAGACATATCTGCAAACCAAAATTTCACATCATTAAAATCAGGGTAACAAAAGCTAATATGTTTTTTAATATATATTTTTTACCTATTGATTTCTCTAGGTACAGGGGAAATAGACCATTGTATGCCAGAGATGAATTATTCTCAGCAAGGTACCTACAGTCTAGGGGCTGGGCCTTATTCATAGCGTTAAGATGGGCTATAATACTCTGGTCACGAGTAGAATGGACCTCAGGAGAGGCTGGTTTATAAGTAGTGCGACGTGTATGCCATTCCAGTTCCAAAACGTGATAGTCGCGCCAGGTGCCGAAAAGAGTGCGCACATAACAATAATGCTTCAGGAAGCCCTTATCGAAAGAATTCAGAGAGGAAAGGAAGGTGGTAGGATATTTCGGGTGAGCAGCAAAGCTATACAGGGGATTGCCCTGCATGCGAAGGGTCTGGGTCTGACAGAACAATTTGGCGGTGTCCCCAACACCGTGAGCCCGGCACAAAACATGGAAGGCATATAACCTCCGGATAGTAGAAGGAGCGACTTGAAAGAAAGGGATGTGAAAATAGTTACAAACGTCAACCAGCAGAGTAGGAGGAGGGAGCCTTAAACCAGCATCTATCTGGGCTTTCCAAACAACTATCACCTTGGGATGACGAAGGCTTTCAGGAGGCGTTGAATCCTTAGAGAAGGTCTCGAATTTTAAACCATCAGGACGCCTACATTTGCTTCTCAATTTCTCCACCTCCGCGACACTAAGACGGGATGGAGGAACACGTTTGGGGAGTTGAGGAGTCCTTTTCCCCTTTTTCTTAGGTGAGGAGCAATATGTGCAGAGTAGGGAGAAAGTACAAATCAGAGGAATCACTCCCGTCAGAGGAGCCATATGGGTCAGACGAACCATTCTTACCAGAAGGATCTCACTCATTAGAGGAATGGCTCTTGCCAGAGGAATCGCGTTCTTCAGAGAAGTCACCATCGCCAGAGGAGAAGCCTTTGCCAGAGACGACGTTTCTACCAGAGGAGTCATCCGTGCCAGGGAAGTCACCATCGCCAGAGGGGAAGCCTTTGCCAGAGACGGCGTGTCTACCAGAGGAGTCACCTCCACCAGAGATTACATCGCCAGAGGAGACGCCTTTGCCAGAAGAGACATTTCTACCAGAGGAGTCATTAAATGCGCGGGAAGGTCTCCCCGCGTATCATTGAAATTACCAGTATACCCTTCCACCACGCAAGACGCATGCATCGAAGATGTTTTTACTATTTTACCCCTCCGTTTGTAAATCTATAAATAGGGCTCGAGCTCGTGTATTATAATCTACGCTATCTCATATTTTCGAATACAACTGCTGTTTTCTCTTTGAGGCAAGGTTTCCGATCATTTTTACTTCGTCTTCTTCAAGTCACCACACTAGGTATAGTTCACGGTTTCTATCTATAGTTTTAGGTGTTGGTTCGGTAAACACCAAAATTTATATGGATATTTTTGTCATTTCACATATATTTCACATTGAAAAAATAATAATCAATGACAATTGACAAATAATGTTTTCTCTTGTCTACCAAGCCCAAGAGACCACAAGCAATTAGAACACCAACCTAAACCAAAACAAGTGAATACATTCGATCAACAAATGGCGAAGAATCTTTCTCATACAAAAAATAAATAATCAATGACAATTGACACATTTCCAACATTTGTCCATTCTCAAATTAGTTCCGAGTTCAATAGTACAATACGAGTCGTACGAGACTACAAATAGCAATAAGAATTTCATTGAGCTTTGTATTATTGGCAATCAGAAAACAAGCAGACATGACATGCCCTTTATGTTTCAAAAACAAGAAAAAGAGTCACAAATGCAATCAAAATTTACCATTGTAACTTTGTCAGGTTGGATAGATGCTTGTTTCATTAACTCGAAAACCTTCAAATGAATTAATCTCGACATCCTTATTCACAAACATGAAAACCAAGATCCCAATACATAATCACCATTTTTTTTTTGGGTTGGGGGGAAGGGATAATTTCATACACATTGCTACCAATTAAAATTCCTGATAAGAAAGTGCTTTATGTTTTATCTTTAGGTGCGTTTATTTTGATGGAAAAAGAGAGAAAAGATATGTTTTCACCAATTTTTTTTAATCCTTTTCACATATTTACTATGATAGAAAATTCGTGGAATATTTTCTCAGGCAACCCCTTTTTATTCATTTTCTCTCCAATGTTGGATAATACTTATCCAAAGGTAGGGCTGTGAAAATACTTTCCAAAAGTTTCTAATCTTTTCATCTTCAGTAAACATATGATAAAAAAAGAAAAAAAAGATAATATTTTCTCACATTTTCTTATCCATCATTTTTCAATGAAAATTTAACAATCAAAGTAAACGCACCCTAAATGCAAGAGAAAACAACAACTGCTAAACTACATAGAAAGACAATGAGGAGAGGAAATTAATGATACAAAAAGAGATTGTTAATTAATTAGCTAGTAGTGAGATTTCTTCCTAGGAGAATTCAAATATTGAGGTGAAACCATAGACACCAACGATTGAAGTATCTTGAGCTTGATCTGCCCTCTCTGTGGGATTGCTCTTCTCTTCTTCAACCTTCTGTTCAACGCAGCAGCACCACACTTGGCTTCGTTGCCATTACTCCTCATCGTCTTCTTTTTTTCTTTTTATAAGTGATTGTGAGATTTGATGATTTTTGAGGTGATAGGATTAATTGTATATATATAGGGCAAGGTTATGGTTGAGGACAAAGAAGCAATTTGGCGGCGGGGTGTTGGGAACATGCCATTGCCACCTATATTTCTTTCACCTCCCAATCATTATATATTGCTACCATGTTTTCTCAATTCTAGTAGACATCATTTCGATGTGTCTTTCTCCTTACAAAATAACAATAATTTAAGGGACAATTAATACTTTATCCAAACTAGTATGTCCGCTCGTGCTATGCACGACCATTAAATTGAACGATATTTTAAATAAATAAATACATATATTAAATATAATTTAAATATAAATAAATGCAAACATAAATCTCAATAAAAAAATCGAAGTTATGAACAACATAATCTCAATAAACACATGAATCTGAAAACATTTGAATTTTCAATTTTTGAACTACCAATTAATTATTTATAATTGATAAAAATGAACAAATATAACTTTAATCTTTTTAGTTGCCTTAAATTTTTATAATAGAAAAAAATATAAATAAAAAATATTAAAAATAATTTCTAACAAAAAAATTAAATAAAAATAGAAAAAGGAATGAAATAGGAAAAAAAAATGAAGAACCGTAGCATTTAAAGAAAGAAGATAGGAGGGAGAAGAGGATAGATGAGAGAGAAGAGAGAAAAAAATAATTTTGTGACTTTAAATTATAATAAGTTATTTATTTAAAATTTATTTTATATAATTTTTACATCAAATTAAAGATCTTGTCATCATTTTTAATTTAACATCCATATTGAATATTTTTTTATGAATCAAAGTTTATGATTTTTAAAAGAGAATCAAAATAAAAAAAGAAAAGTGAGGAGAGAGAAATTTTGGTGGAAAAAAGTAACCGTTATACTGCTCTTTTATATATTATATAGATATTGTACCCCTCCATCCCACCAATTCAGTCTCCTCCCACTTTTCACACATATTAAAAAAGTACATTTAATTTTTATTTTTTATACCCTTATTTATTATTTTCACACATCATTTTCACATTTAAGTGAAATATTAAATAAGGTTATTTTAGTAAAAACAATATTTTTATATAGTATTAATTAAAAAAATGGACTATCTTTTTGGGACATCTCAAAATGGAATAAGGGACTAATTTCATGGGACGGAGGGAGTAATTAATTGTTATTCCGAACATTGGTAAGGATGGGGATTAATTAAGAATCCACATCTCTCTATAGTTAAAGACAAAATAAAATAAGGGACAATACACTCGTTGAATAAAGTAATTGAAATTCGACTTAAATTGTCACAAAGTACTACTACTATTAAAATACAACTTTATTAAAAGAAAAAGAAAAAAGAAAAGAAAAAAGACCCAAAGGAACTCTTGAAAGCACAAAAAAGCAGAAGTCTGCCTCATTAAAACTTTTTTAAGAAAAACCCAAAGGAAAAGCCTTAAAGAGGAAAAAGAGTACTACTACTATAATAATAATAATAATAATAACAATAATCCAACTTCATGGAGACCGGTACGGTTTGTATATATACACAACAAAATTACAAAACTAATCTTATTATGATAATTTGTCCTAGCTATAACCTTTTTGTTTTGGAGAGAGAGATGGAACATTGTAGTTTATTGGCAGTGAGTAAATTGAATGAATATGTCTAGAAAAGTCCAAAAGCAGCAGCAAATCACACCACAATCTACTGTAGATATAATAATCCATGTTGGTACCCATCTTGAATTTTCTCAGAAATTTCAAGCTGTCGTAAGTTGGGGTGATGGAAATCTGCATACATACCCTATTTTCATCTCAAACAATCCATTTATGAGCTTTTCTCGTTTCCATAGCTGGATTTATAGTAATAAAATTATACTCCCTCCGTCCCGCTCCAAATGTCTCCTTTCTTTTGGACACGGAGATTAAGAAATGTGTATAAAGCAGATAAAATGGGTTGGTGAAAATTGTTTAAATATTAAGTATAGAGAGAAAGTGTATTGCTAAAAAAGGAAATGAGACATTTAGAGTGGGACAACCCAAAATAGAAAATAAGACATTTGAAGTGGGACGAAGAGATTATATACAGCTCCAGAGGAGTAGCTAGGAGTATACAAAGGACTCACAACAATAAATTATACTCCCTCCGTCCACAAAGAATGTGTAGTGGAGTAGAGGGCACAAGTTTTAATAAAAAAATTGGAAGAT
Organism: Salvia miltiorrhiza; assembly: GCF_028751815.1. NCBI lineage: Eukaryota > Viridiplantae > Streptophyta > Magnoliopsida > Lamiales > Lamiaceae > Salvia > Salvia miltiorrhiza. The sequence continues at coordinate 53,056,673 of NC_080391.1, forward strand.
TTAATTTTAATATTAAAGGATAGAATTGGGCTCACCAAATTGTAAAACCATTCAATTTAAAAAACACCCTGTCGCAAGTTGACGTTGAACAGAATCTCTATACAGCCAGGCATGCCTCTCTCTCTCTCTCTCTCCATGTATATATAAATGTGCACGAACACGTTGAAAAGACTATAAACAAGAAGCAGTATAGCTGAAATTAAAATTAAGAGTGGTTTAGATCAAAGTTCATAATTAAGATGGGAGGTGGTTTAGTTTAACTAAATTGATACATTTGTTCCATGCATAACTACATTGTTGCATTTTAGAAGTCTTAATTACTACCTTTCCATACGATCGAGTGTGCCATGGAGTATCGAACAATTTCTTTTACACGCTCAATAGTGATACATGAACATGAGGAATCGAATCATTTAATTGAAATGAACCTAATAATTTCAATTAAAAGGTATCTCAACGATGGCTTTGCATTTATTTAGAATAACTATTTTCTTTCTTCTTTTCTTGGAATGGTTAAAGACAATTGTTTAACGAATAACTCAATTTTAATTTAATTTAATTAGAAAATAACTACCCAACTTTTCAAAATTTTCAATTATAACTTCCCCAATCAAAAAATTTGAATTTCCACCGTCCAATAGACACATGCCAAAACATTCATCTCTTCAAACCCATCAAAGCCCAAAATTTAATATCTCTAATCAAGATCTCAAAAGTCCATCAAAGCCCACACTCTGATTCTCTAATCAAAATCAAAACTATATAAATCCCAAAATTTGAACCACCAAAAAAGGTGGGAGATTATAATTGCAAAAAATTAAAAGGGCATTTACTTGCCACATTTTAAAATTAAGTTGATGTTACATGATCAAAATTCATGATTTAAATGACAATTACCCTTACTTTTATTGATTCCTTGTTTGCAGTTGAAGGCATGGACATCTTAATCAGGATAACAAACCATTATACCTTTTCTGCCTCTAAAGCAACTAGACATGTTGTGAACTCCACACATAATATGTTTCAATGCATCAAAATGCACTACACTATTTCCAGGTAAATCAGATTGCAATCTTCTACAATGGCAGCTGCTACCATAGAATTTAGCAGTTTCATTTCAAGGCAGTTTATACCAACAAAAGGAACATCAAAGCATTCCATTCCCACTATCCCAATGAGAAAATCGAACCTATTTCAACCACTAGAGATTAAGATGGCGCCTCAAACCCGCTCAAACAAGGCTACAAAGAGAAAATCATTTAAGCTATTTGTGGTTCCACCTAGAAGTCCTGCATTCGACACGAGTTCACCTTCTCCTGCTCAAACAGTCATGCAGTTCTACTCTTCCATTAACGAAAAGAATTTGATGCAATTGGACAAGTTGATAGCTCAAGATTGTTGCTTCGAGGACTACTCATTTCCTAAGCCGTTCCACGGGAAAAAGGTCTCGTCTATTTTACTGTAAGATATCATATAATGTGACCTACTTGATTTATTTGTGTCTTTGTTACCAGTCTCTTGCATGCTGCAGGAGGTGATGCATTTCCTGGAGCAACTTAGCATGTGCATGGGCGACTACAAAAACATGCGATTTAACGTGGAGCTCATATGTGAAGGGAACGACTCTACAGTTGTGGTCAATTGGCACTTGGGTATCTTTTCTAATCTGCCCTTTCATTATTGCTCACTGATGTTCATTAAATAGCAATAATTGGTTCGGGACATTATACTAAGAGGGTAAACTTCAATCTGACTGCAGTTTGGAAAAAGATACAGGTCCCTTTTACCAGAGGATGCAGCTATTTCTCACTATCAGAAAACGATGATAAACTACTTATCAAGTATGAATGAAGGATCTTTGGTCAACTCTTTACCATTTGCTTTTATAATTAATGTAAGAGAAAATAATAACATTCTTTAATATTTCATAAAAACCTGCAGGAAAGCTCAAGTTCTCATTGAATCACCTATCAAACTAGGTTTTGTGGCACTGGTAATAAAATTTATCTTTCGTCCATGAGGTCTCTTTCTGAACAAGATTCCTAAATGCATTTGATACTTTAAGCAGAGTCTAGTGATTTTGCAGAGTACTTTTAACAAATAATTCGAGAATCACTGAGAACAAATTCTACATATCACTTTACTTTAACAATTGGACGAGTCATAAATTATATGCATATTTCATTCCAAAACTTCAGCTAATACTGTGGTAAGAATTGATGGATGATTTACTCTAACAATAGAGTTTTACATGTGATTTATCTCTGTTTTGATGGATTTCTTACTTGCAAATTCCATTCATTGAAATTCAGGCTATATTCAAGACTGTGAGCTCGCTATTCGATGCATTCCCAGCAGCTACAGAGTGTATGCAAGCATTCCCATTTCCCATTCTCAACTGTTATACACATCCTACTAACACAACATCACCTGCTCATGCAGGGTTCTTAAAGAGTCCGCATACTATGTTCCGACTACTACTAAAGGCATACAACATAGGCGTACAGCCCGTGATAACCCCGTTCCTGGCCTGGTACATCAAGCTACTAAACCTCACAGCTTGCATTCTAAGCACTACCCTCAAAATTCTCTATTACCTAGCAAAGATTTTTCACATGTAATCCACATTACACAGTCAATAACTAGTAGAGAAAAAGAGGATTACATGTCACCTATCAGTCGTCATTGTTATCCGCCTTATTCAGAGATTCGAGCATTGAGATGGCTACCAATGATCCGAGAACCGGAGGCAGCGGCGGTGGCCTGCTGAAAGTGACAATGGGTTCAGCCTCTCCCTTATTTACGCATGCTTCACCACCATCTTCATTTCCTTGTTTTCTAGGCATCATTGTGCCCACTGATGCAAAATTAGGGCAATCGCCTAGTTATAATCGTGCATTTTTCATTCTAAATCAATAAAAAATTGATGATAATCAGAAACAATTGAATTACCCCATCTTCCTTTGGAAGAATAGATGGGCCGGAATTTGGTCGCTAACGGCCGCGAAGAAGCAATCATGCGCGCGAAAACCCTGTTGTTCCTTCAAATCTGCAGAGAATGTGAGGCGAAATCATTCATAAACGAGCGATCATCAATCAGGAAAATGTAACAGATTGATCAAATAAGGAAACGCAAATCATCTCAGAATTTCCTACAAAGAGAAAGAAATTCGAATCCAGCTCAAACAAAACATCGAATGTTTCGAGCCCGCAAAAATAAGGCATCAACCAAATTTTTTTAATCACAAAACGAATTCTTTTTAGGACAACATAAACGTACATTAATTTTCACGAATTGAGAGCGGACTCAAGCTGCACCGTTCTAGAATTAGGATATGAACATAGATTATTAATTCATTTATTGATAATTTTCGTTTTCAAGGACGAAGGTTCTTGAATTTTCAAGAGTTGTTATATTATATATGGACCCTAGAATCTTCTGGCCCAGAGATAAATGGGCTTGCAAGTTCGTTGATCTCTAACCAGATTAATACTACTACTATTGTTAATTAATGGAGTATTTATAAATAACTTCAAATTAAATCTTCATATTTGGTCATAATTGTAAATTTCAATTTGTAACTGTTTTACGATTTGCAGAAAATTAAAACCTTTTATGGCTTTTGTAAGGATTTGGAAATCAGATATGGAACTCAAATTTGATTTGAAATTTATAAAATTTATTATGTATTTGATTGTCTTTTTTATATTGTCACTTTTATCGTGATTGTCTTTTCTATGTTGTCACTTTTATCGTCGAACGTTTCAACAAGTATCCACTCAATTATCTAACAAAAAAAGAGTCACTTTAGCTTAACAACTCTGTCGTTGTTTTGAGCTCTTTTAAGCTTTCCAGTCAATTTAGATTTTCTTTCCAACTTTTGATTTTAATTTGTTAACTTTTAAGTTTTCTTCGAGCTAGATTAATTAGATTTAAGATTACTTTTAAATTAAGTTATAATTGTAACACCACTTTGCGATATTGAATAGTGCTCGTTCGTCAATTAACTAATTTATTTCTGGTTTGTTGAGTATACATAAAAACTACTTAATTTTTCCTTAATATACGATACGAGAAAAATGCAAAGTTCCCTAATTTAGTAAGAAGCCAATTTATATGTTAGTTAGGCCTACAAGCTCCCCTCCAACCGGATGTTGGTGGCTATATGTCAAACTCACAGCTACATCACTTTTCTTGATGGCTCGATATATAATCAACTTATAAATGCCATTTTAATTTCTTTTTAAGTAATAATCGCCTTCTATATATATACAACTGTAATCCCACTTGTTAGTCGTTAGAACATCAGTATTGATTGAGTCAATGCTTGACCCATCCATACTTCGTGATCACTTATGACTTATGAGTCAAATGCTGCATTGGATTAGCTCATCATATTGATTCGTATGAATTAATTTTGATTTAATTTAAATGACACAAATTTAAATAATACAATTACTTAAATTTAAATGAAATAAATTTAAACATATAAATCAAACATCTCCGGCTCTCCTGTGCGCCAAAATTTTGGCCACCCTTTCTCTTCCCCGCCCTCGCTGCCATCGGCGTCAATGAGGCTCGGTCGAACCGATGCCCTTTTCTGTATCCTCACCCAAATTGATGGCTGCGAGGTCCGGTTGGTAATACGGCATCGATAGACCGTCGCACCAATTTGGAGAGAAAAAATCGGAATTATTGGGATCCATTTGAGGGAAAGAAAGATTTTGAAATGAAGAAAAAATTTGAGAGAAAGAAAATTTGAGAGGAAGAAAGAAAGTGAGTGAAGTTGTGACGAACTGAATTGGAGTAGGAGGATTTTATAGATGAAATAAAGGAGAAAAAATAATAGTAAAAAAAAAGGCATCCTACTGTTGCAACAGTATGTGACAATTTTTGTTTTTTTATTGAAAAAATTGGGCGTGTGTATTACACATGTCTCAAATTTTCAGCCTTGCACCCAACCCATCCGCTCGCACCGGAGCTCGAGTCACCTCACCCTGCATCAGCTAGCCCATTGTCAAAGCTGTCTCAAGCCAGCGGATGAGCCAACCTAATGCGGGTGCTCTTAGTATTAGACATGTTAATAGGACCAATCTACTTGATTTCGAGTCAGTTTATCTGATTTCGAGCTTTGATTTTGGGGAATCGAGTTTTTTCTTTTTCGGCTAAACTTTTTTGGTGCTAATCCTAAATATTCTTCAATTTTGGGTTAACTCGTCGAATTAGTAAGTGTACGATTTTTTTATATGTATGGAATTTTTACATAGTGATTTCTCAATCAAGACACTTCATCTTATATTTCAAATACAAAGTATCATTTCTACATAAACTTACATAAGTAATTAATAAGTAAGTTCATTACATGTAAAAATTGAATATACATTTCACATAGAGTCAACTTGTGAGATAGCCATATTGAGTAATGAAACTCAATATTTGGCCACTTATCTAAAAAAACATAAATTTTGGCCATTTTTTTTTTACGTTTTATGACTATTTTGCCCATAATTAGACGGACTGGGTTAGGGTTACGCGCGTAGGCTGGGCTTCGGGTCGGGTTGGGCTCGCGGGTTATGATGGTACAGATGACACTATTAGTGCCAATTGTGCCATTCATTAGGTACACTTAGCTAATTGTGCCAAGAGAAAGTAAGAGAAATTGCACAGGCGGGGGCGCGAAGAGAGGCGCGGCCGTTGGTAGTTGGTAAAAATGACACTATTAGTGCCAATTGTGTCATTCATTAGGTCCACTTGACACAATTAGTGCCAATTGTGCCAAAAGAAAGGGCGCGACCTCACATAGAGGCACGCTTGCTTACAGTTGGTACAAATGACACTATTAGTGTCAATTGTGTCATTAATTAGGTATACTTGGCACAATTAGTGCCAATTGTGCCACCGGTCACCAATGGGGCAGTGAGCGAGGGAGAGAAGGGACGTGCGGGCAAGGATATTTTGGATCGAAATTATAAAAAATGGCCATAATTTATGTTTTTCAGATAGATGTAGGGGTGAGCATCGGTTCGGTTCGGTGCAAAACTGAATCAAAAATTCAAAACCAAAAACCGAACCGATGGTTAAAATTGAAACCGAACCGTACCAATTGGGGGTTCGGAACCGAACCGAAACCGAACCGATAAAACCATCGTTTCGGTTCGGTGAACGATGCAATTTTTTTATTTTATTTTTTTCGAAAATACCAATTAAAAATTGTAAAATAATGTAAAATACACAAATTTCAAATGTCAAATCCCTACAACATGAACATGATAAATAATTATATATTATAATTGTGAATTAGGGTTTTAGTTTTAGGTTAAAAAATTAGAAAAATAATTATATACTATTATAAAATAATTATATATAATAAAAGATTAATATGTATCGGTTCGGTTCGGTTTAGTTTAAAACCGAACCAAAAAATGGAAACCGACACCAAACCGAAAATTTTCGGTATTTACTTTTCAAAACCGAACCGAAAACCGAACCAATAGAATTGGGACCGAACCGCACCAATCTAGTTCGGTTCGGTTCGGTTTTTAGTATCGGTTTGGTTTCTGCTCGCCCCTAGATAGATGGCCAAAAATTAAGTTTAATTGCTTAATATTGCTATATGAGTGGATATTCTCTTTCACATATATGACTAATTTTCTTTCATTTTTTTGTCATAAAGTCTTTTACTAACCATTGCAATGGATATTTTCATTTTACTAATTAACATAAGTATTATTTTTATTTTTAGGAATAGAAAAGAGCATATATATATATATATATATATATATATATATATATATATATATATATAGGGGGCCGCTCCAATGAGACCTCCTAATTTTAGTGAGATCTAGGGCACGATCTGGTGCATTTATTTTATCAATCCTATGGCTGATATTGTATCTGGAGGGTGATTTTTTTTCGCAGGGTTCGAATCCTGGAGGGAGCATAATATTTTAAATTTTGTTATTCATCAGTATATACTGCATTGTTCATCAGTATATACGGCTCTGTTCATCAATATATATGTCTTATTCATTACGAATTTTTTAATTTTTATTTTTCATCAGTATATACATCTTGTTCATTAGATATACGTTTTGTTCATTAGTATTATATGTCTTATTCATTGTACTCATGTTACACGAAAAATAGGGGGTCTCACTGGAGCGCGCCCCTATATATATATCAGCATATTGTCCTGGGCCTCCTGGCCTCGTCATGTTGTCACGAATTGTTAATGATAATTAATTTCTCTTCATGTTGAACAATTAAAAGTAGTTGTCATATGTAGTTAACTTCATCTATTGACAGAATCTTATTAATCGAACTATCATATCACCCTATTCGTTTCATATGTTCATATATGGCATAATTAATGTATTATCCTATTTTATAACCATACCTTCATTTATATAAATAGTGTTGATTCTTTGTATATATATATACCTACCTATGTAGGAGGAGGTACAAATGAAAATTCTTACTCCTCTGCCCCGCTCTAATATACTCACTTAAAAAAAATGGAGATTAGAAAACTTACTTTTTAAGAGGAAGATGATGTGGTCCACAACAATTAAATATATTTTTTGTACTCAAAATGAAAAACGAACCTATTCTAATGGGACGTTTCAAAAGAGAAAACGAGTCTATTGGAGTGGGATGGGGGAGTAGTATTTAAAATAAGAACTAAGAATCATCCATAGCCCTTGGATCTAGGGTTGTAAATGAATCAAATATTTTTGCTCCATTCAAGATTCGATTCGATTAGTATTCAAATACGTATATAAAATTATGATATTCGATTCGATAAATATAAATATATATATATATATATATATTATAATATTTTAATTATAATTTTATACTCCCTCCGTCCCAATATTGTTGGCCACATTTGGTTTCGGCACGGGAATTAAGGAGTTGTAGATTAGTATTTTAAGTGTGTGGGTAATATAGTATAAAAGTAATAAAGTAGGAGAGAGAAGGTGATAAAGTATGAGAGAGAAGGTAATAAAATGATAAAGTAGGAGAGAGAATGTAATAAAGTGATAAAGTAGGAGAGATAATGTGATAAAGTAAGAGATTGAATGTGATAAATATTTCCATTTTAGGAAAGTGGCCAACAATAGTGGGACAAACTAAAAAGGAAATGTGGCCAACAATATTGGGACGAAGGGAGTAATATCTAACTTCTAATTTTGGTGAAGCATGGTTAAATGGAGATGGATTTTATCGGAGATTTGTTAGGAAATCGTGAACTGTACCTAGTTTAGATCGGAGAAGACGAAAGAGAGTAATCGGGGTTTTTGAGCACGAGAGTAAAATTGCTGCTTGATAATAAAAGATAGCGTAAATTACAAGGAGCACGTATGCCACTATTTATAGAGTACACGTAAAGGGTAAAATAGTAAATTCAACATTGGATCATGCGCCTTGCGTGGTTGAGGGCATAATAGTAAAATCGCCTTCACGCGGGAGATTTCCCCGCGTTTCTGGTGATTCCTCTGGTAAAGACCATTACGCTGGCGAGTGTGATTCCTCTGGCGAGTGTGACTCCTCTGGCGAGTGTGACTCCTCTGGCGAAAACCATCTCGCTGCATCCCGCGATTCCCCTGGTAAAGTCATTCCTCTGTTCTGAATATATTACTCCTCATCAACTACTCCCCCCTCTGGTCTGACTAGTTCGCTCTGGAACGGTGCAACTAGTCAGAGTATTCGCTCGCGCGGGTGACGTCAGCAGCATTAAATGCCCGCCCTTCCTGCAGTGCTTTTCCGTATCCCGAGGTTACCTTTTTCAGCCCTCGCGTCCTTTCGCCTCCCCGCAGAAATCCTCGACCGTCGATTGCTTTTTTAGGGCCACGTGTCATTCATCCCGTGTGGTGATTTTTATCCCTTCATCTGCTTCATTCTGTTTCCGCACTTGCTCATTTTTTCTCTCAATTTCGGTGATTTCCTTCTTACTGTTTCGGCGATTTTTCTGCGACCCTACCGTTCCAGTCTCTTCCGTCGACCTTTAAGGAACTCCCGACTTTAGGTAAATCGCGTGCTCCCTTTCCTGGTACTTGTAATTAGTTGCAGCGTAGTTGTATAATTGTTGGTGCTCTGACTGAGCGTGTTAGAAACCCTAGATTTAAAAATTCTGGCAATGGCTTCCACTTCCCCTTCTTAAGGTTCTTCGTCCTCCTCCTCCCAGTCCCAGGATCTTATAAACCTTCCTAAGCCTTCTAAAAGAACTAAGAAAGCACCCCAGCCTCCTAAGCCTATTCCCGAATCCCGCCTTGGTGTCGTGGCGATGGAGAAAATGAGGGAAAAATGTCTTCGTCCCCCAGACCTAAAATTCGAACCCTTCTCTAAGGCCTCGCCGCCCCCAGAGAGACTGCGCGATCATAAAACAGTGGTCGTTTGGAAAGCCCAGATAGACGCCGGCCTGAGGCTTCCTCCCTCTTCTCTCTTGGTTGCAGTCTGCAATCATTACCGCATCCCCTTTTATCAAGTCACCCCCTCCGCCATCCGGAGGTTATATTCCTTCCACATTCTATGCCGAGCCCACGGTGTTGGGGACACCGCCAAATTATTTTTTCAGACCCAGTCTCTCCGTATGCAGGGCAGCCCCCTGTATAGCTTTGCTGGTCTTAAGAAATATCCCACCACCTTCCTTTCTTCCCTGAATTCTTTTGACAAAGATTTTTTATTTCATTATTGTTACGTGCGCACCCTAATCGGTTCCTGGCGCGATTACGGCGCTCTGGAGCTGGAATGGCACAGCCCTCGGACCACTTATAAACCAGCCTCTCTGGATGCCCCCTCTGAATTTGACTTGGTGGTCATAACCCGTCTCAATGCCATGAACAGCGCCCAACCCTTATCCTGTAGATACCTTGCCGAAAACAATTCGGCTTTGGCGGCCAATGGCCTATTTCCCCTGTATCCAGAGGCATCAATAGGTAAAAATATGTGTTAGAAAATATATTGACTTTTGTTACCCTGATTCTAACAGTGTGGAATTTTTTATTTGCAGGCATGGCTTGGAGGGCAAAGTTCGGACTCGATCTGGCTGCCACTGCTTCTCCCTCTCGCAGTGGGGGGCGTGGCCCGGGAGGTTCTAACTCCCGTACAGGCCCTTCAGAGCAACCAACCGAGGCTGAGGTGGACACTTCTCACCCGGTGTCAGAGATCCCTGAGATGGTCGCCCCTCCCCAGGGCTTTCGCCCTGGCAAGGGGAAGGATATGAACGTCTTGCTCACATTCAGCCCGGAAGCTCAGGAGGTTGATGTCGGTGGCCTTATCCACAGCCGCAGACGTTCCGGCGCCGGTGAGGGATCCGGTGCTGGTGGAGAGGATGTCCTTGTTGTGGACATTACTGATGAAGTCCCCTCTCCCGACTCAGTCCAAGACATCGCCACTCCCGGGTTCACGAAGAAGAGGAAGAGGAACCTGATTTCCTTGGGCGAGAAAGAAAAGCAAGAGAGCCTGAAGAAGGCCAGCAAGTCTGTGGGTCCAGCAAAGAAGCCTGCTGATGGCGCGGGGGCTCTCTCCTCTGCTGCCAAAAAGGGCAAAGGCAAGGTTTCGGCCCCTCCCGCCGAGGAGTCGGAGGTGGCTGTTCCTGGTCCGATCGCACGTCTGTCGGGGCAGGACTTTGTCGAGGCCCTATCTTTCCGCGTTCACCCCAAGGACAAGGAGGTGACAGTGAAATTGAAACGGGAAGTTCTGACCAGCCAGCTTGGCCAGTTGGCTCTCAGGTACCCTGCATTTTGTATTTTTATTTAAAGATTAAGTTACTAACCTCTTGATTTTTCTGGCGAAAGCCATTTCTCTGACGAAAGCCATTCTTCTGGTCGAAGCGGCCAAGCGTGACGACGACGTTGCTGGCGTAGTGGAGCGTCTCAACAAAGTTGAGGCGGAAGCTGCGGCTTTTCAGGCTCGCGTCGCTGAGCTAGAAGTGGAGAAGGCGTCCCTGGTCTCTGAGCTGGCCAGGGCTAAAAAGGAGGGTTATGATAACCTTACCCGATTCTGGGAGACGTACCAGTGGGAGCATAAGGACGCTTGCCGCCAGTGGAAAAAGGCGTGTGAAGGTGCCCAGGCGCGGGGTTATTCATTGGGGGCCAGGGACCAACACTTGGAATTTTTTGTCTCTCCCCAAGGCCAGCGGTTCCTGGACTTCATGTTGGAGGGCACTCTGGCAGCTTTCCAGAAGCACCCCGACTATCTGGAAGGGTTTGGACCCATCTTCGCCCATATTATACGAGAGATATCCACGAAAGCGGTGGAGATGGTGGGAGCATCAGAGGAGCAGGTCGCGGCTCTGGATATGAAGGCCATGATGGATCATATCAAGGACGAAGACCTCAACAGGATATTGGGGATTGATGCTAAGGCCCCGGCGAAGCCCGAGTGGTGGTACCCGATTCTGAATAAAGCCATCCCCCAATTCGCCTTTGGGGTTTATCCTGGTCCGGCGTTCCCCTCCCCGAAGTACCAGCCCTCCTTCTGTACTGCTTTGGCCAAGTTTGTGGAAAAATTAAGGGGTGAGTCTGGCGTTGGCCCCCACAAGCTTTCTCAATTCAACTTGGAGCCCCCGCTACCCTCTGGCTTGAAGACCTCCGCCTTCAAGGATCCTGCCTCCTCTGCGGACGTCGTGGGACAACTTTATGCCTTGTATCAAAACAATGATGCGTACATTTCTGAGGCAATAAAGTTGTTGGATATGGAGCAACGTCTGCCCCCAGTGCACTTCTCCGAGACACTGCCGGTGCTTGAGGTAGGTGGTTCCTCTGGTGGAGCTTCCACTGTTCCCAAGTCTGCAGCTGCCACTGCTCTTGTCCCGAATCCCTCTGTTGCTGCTGCCTCCAAGCCCTCTGATGCTGCTGCCTCCAAGTCCTCTGATGCTGCTCATCTGCCCTGATTGTGCATTTTTTGTAAACTTTTGTCTTGTAAATACTTTGGCTCTTCTTTTGGATTTTGTTAAGGGATGATTTTTCCCCTCTGATTGTCAATATTATAAACCCCTCTTTTTGATCTGATTCTGCATTTATTTGTCCTTGATGCCATTCTGTCGCTTTGTCTTTAGAGCTTTGAGATGTGATGATTGTTTCCTTCATGTGAAATGACGCGTTTATCCTTTTGATTAAAGTGTTGAAATTTTTCCTTAGAAATTTTGCTAACTCCTCCCTTGATGCTCTCGCTGACTCCTCTGATTGGATTTCTCTGATTTTGATATGGTTGATGGTTTCCTTATGACATCTTTGGCGAATTCCCTGTGTTTGCCTTTCTGTGGATTTCTCTGGTCCCGCCTTTTGGGGATTTCGCTGACTCCTCTGGCAAGGATTTCGCTGATTCCTCTGGCAAGGATTTCTCTGATTCCTCTGGCGAGGATTTCGCTGATTTCTCTGGCGAGGACTTCTCTGATTCCTCTGGCGAGGGTTTCGTTGATTCTTCTGGCGAGGATTTCGCTGCTGCTTCCCATCCAAGCATTCCTTTGCTGCTTCCCATCCAAGCATTCCTCTGCTGCTTCCCATCCAAGCATTCCTCTGCTACTTCCCATCCAAGCTTGAACACTCTGCGCGGAGCATGGAGAACCCGGGGGGTGCAACCAACTTTCGCGGCTTACGATTAAATAGTGACCTCTGCGCGGAGCATGGAGGACCCGGGGGGTGCAACCAACTTTCGCGGCTTACGATTAAATAATGACCTCTGCGCGGAGCATGGAGGACCCGGGGGGTGCAACCAACTTTCGCGGCTTACGATAGCAATGATTCCTCTGCTTTTCCCTTGACTTGCTGAGAAGCAATTTTGAATTTGTAAATTGGGGACTACGGGTATACACCCTACTCCCCCCTCTGGTGACATGTGCAATGCCTCTGCATGAACATGTTAAGTAGAATATGCAATTTGAAAAAACGATAATGAAAATAATCGAGACAACACCAGGGAATTCCCTAGAACCACGTATCCGATTTTATTGATATCATTGCCCCGAACCTCGTTAAAACCCCTGTGGGGAAAAAGAGTATTCGGTCTATAATTTCAGCATTCCTGCTGAGTAGCAGTTATACATAGAACTTTTTGAGAGTATTGATATTCCATGGTCTGGGAAGAGCTCTGCCGTTTTGATCCGACAGAATGTACGCTCCGCCGCCCAGGACCTCGATGATGATGAAGGGGCCCTCCCAATTGGGTTCAAATTTGCCCACTAGCTTTAGTGCATCAGCTCTTTTGAGGACTAGGTCGCCCTTGGCTAACTTCCTTGCTCTAACCCGCTTGTCATACCCCGCCTTAATGATGCTCTTGTACTTCGCTGCTCTGATCTGAGCTTCTTCCCTCTGTGCTTCCACAAGATCGAGCTCTGTTCGTCGGAGTTCGGAATTGTGCTCTGTATCGTAGGTAGTGATGCGATATGACTCCAATCTAGCCTCCGCTGGTATTACTGCATTTGATCCGTATACCAGGGTGAAAGGCGCCTCTCCCGTTGCCGTCTTTGGGCTAGTTCGGTAGGCCCAAAGGACGGTATCCAACTCCTCGACCCATTTCCCTCTGCTCTGATTCAGCCGCTTTTTGATGCCTTCGCAAATTGATCTGTTGGCGAGCTCCACTTGCCCATTTGCTTGAGGATGAGCTACGGACACGAAACGCTGGGTGATGTCCATTCTGTCACAGAAATCCGCAATTCTCTACCCTGTAAACTAGGTTCCATTGTCTGACACGATGATCCTGGGGACGCCAAATCTGCAACATATATTCTGCCAAATGAATCGCTCCACTGTCACCTCGTCGATCTTCCCCACAGCCTCGGCCTCGACCCATTTGGAGAAATAGTCTACTGCCACTATGAGGAAACATTTGCCCCCTGGTGCCGTGGGCAACTTCCCAACGATATCTATGCCCCACTTGTCAAAGGGGCATGCAGCATACATGACGCCCATGGTTTCCCCCGGGACGTTGATTCTCCCGGCATGTCTTTGGCAAGCCTCACATTTGCGGACGAACTCCCTGGCATCTATGTTGATGTTAGGCCAATAGAACCCTGCCCGAATGATTTTTCGTACAAGATCACGGAATCCCGTGTGACCACCACAGCAACCTGCATGAATTACTTTCAAAGCAAAATTAGCTTCTTCGGGAGATAAGCATTTTAGTAAAGGTTGGGTGAAAGACCGCTTGTAAAGTTGATCATTTATTAAACAATAATTCTCGTAGCGAGCCCTCTGATTGGATTCTCTGCTCAACCGCTCCCCTGTCTTGAGAAAATGTATAATTGGAGCCCGCCAGTCATCCCTTATTTCCACCGAGAAAACTTGTGAAGTCCCCATTTCTCTGGTATCACAGAGCAATATGATCTCATCATTCCATGTCTGTTCCACCGCGCTGGCCATGCGCGCCAGTAAGTCTGCTTTTGTGTTCTCCTCCCGGGAAATCTGCTCGATTTTGAACTCCATGAATATTTGTTTCATTTCGTTGATTTTGCAATGGTATGCCTTCATCCGCTGATCCTTGACATGATAGGCCCCCGACAGTTGTTGAGCTACTAACTGGGAATCCGTCCTGATGATAACACATTCAGCCTTGAGCTCCGACAGAATATGCGCCCCTCTGACCACAACCTCATACTCAGCCTCATTGTTAGACATTCGGCAAGTGAATTTGATAGCAAATTGATATGTCCCATAACCTGGTGAGATAATGTACACCCCAATTCCGCATCCCTCCTTTGTTACTGACCCATCCACAAAAGCAACCCAAAATTCTTGCATAGGACGGCGAGTGGTTTCTTGAATGAAATCCGCCAGAGCTTGTGCTTTGATTGCCGTTCTCGGCTCATATTCCACATCGTACTCCCCTAACTCCACGGCCCACTTGACCATTCTCCCTGACAAATCCGGGCGCCCCAACACTTGTCTGAAAGGTAGAGCAGTGCGCACCACTACCCGATGTGATAAGAAATAGGGCCTCAACTTTCGGGCCGTGACCATGACTGCCAGAGTAGCCTTTTCAATTTTCGTGTAATTCAATTCGGGACCCTGGATGATTCTGCTGACAAAATAAATTGGCCTCTGGTGATTTCCCTCTTCTCTGATGAGCATAGATACAATGTTTCTCCCGGGACCGGCTTGGTCAAAGTTGGGAGCTTCGCCAGATATACTTTGAGATCCTCAAATGCCGCTCGACATTCTGCTGTCCATAGAAATTTGGTTCCCTTCCTCAAGATTTTGAAGAACGGCATGCTGCGCTCTGCTGATCACGAGATAAACCTGCTCAGAGCAGTGATACGCCCATTCAGGGTCTGCACCTCCTTGATCCCTCTGGGTGGTGTCATTTCCATAATAGCTTTGACTTTCTCTGTATTGACTTCGATCCCGGCGGGAGTAACTTTGTAGTCCAAGAATTTCCCTGTAGTGACTCCAAAGGTGAATTTCGCTGGATTCAGCATGAGCCGATTGTTTCTGATGACTGCGAAGACCTCTTCTAAGTCAGAGATATGATCTTCCACTCTGACACTTCGCACCAGCATGTCGTCAACATACACGGATATGTTCTTCGAAAGTTGTTCTTTAAAGATTTTCTCCATCATTCTTTGGTATGTGGCCCCTGCATTTTTTAAGCCGAATGATATGCTCTTCCAACCATAAACTCCACAACAGACGGCAAAAGCCGTTTTAGCGATATCCCCTCTATGCATTTTCACTTGGTGATAACCCTGGTACGCATCCATCATCGATAAAAGCGCGCAACCAGAGGTTGAGTCAACTAACTGATCGATCCTCGGCAGAGGATAGTGGTCCTTTGGGCAAGCAGCATTCAAATCTCTATAGTCCACGCACATCCGCCAGGTGTTCGTCTTTTTTGCCACCATTACGGCGTTCGAAATCCATTCTGGATACTGTACTTCCTCAATATGCCCGGCATCCAACAGCCCTTGAACTTGTTCCCTAATCGCGGCATCTTTCTCGGCACCGAAATGCCTTGTTCTCTGTTTCACTGGCTTAACCTTCGGATCCACGTTAAGGCAATGTTCCGCCAACCCTCTGTCTATTCCCTTCAGGTCAGCCGTGCTGAAGGCGAATACATCCGCATTTCTTCTGAGGCAGTCGGTCAATTTCTCTGTAGTCTGCTCATCCATGGAAGACCCTATCTTGGTCTGAAAGCCCTCTCGCCCTGGGAATAATTCTATCATGTTGCATACATCACTGGTGGAGACCAGGGCGGTCTTTTCTGCACTGTCCCTGTCCTTTAGTAAACCCGCCAGCTCCTGACGCTCCTCTGCCGGGGCATTCACGTCGCCCACCTTTCCTTTTTTCCGAGTATCCGATCCCTCTGTTAGTTTTTCCCTTTTTTGCCCCGAGGAGTGTGTAAGCATCTGTACGTGGCATGCTTTCAATGCCCTTTGGTCACCCCAGACCTCGCCCACTCTTCCCCCACCGATGGGGAATTTCATCTTTAGATGGAACATGGAGATCACTGCTCTGAATGCCGTCAAGGCGGGACGACCGAGTATCACATTGTAGGATGGTTTTGGCATATCCACAACCAAGAATCGCACCATCCTAGTTTTGCTGCTAGCAGCTGCACTGCCGAGAATTAATGGCAATTCCACGAAACCTAAAGGCATGACCATTTCTCCCCCGAATCCGAATAAAGGGGCGTTTGTTGGTTCAATATGGACTTCGACTCCCATGTTTTGGAGGCACTTCAGATATAAGATATTTGATTTATGCTTAAATTACTCTATTTTTAAGGGTTTGTATGTGCTTATTTTAAGATAATCTTCTGGAAATTGGTGTGTTTTATGGTGTATTTCATGCTTTGCAAGAGATTTAGGCTTTCGAGATGGAAGAATGCAATTTTGGAGAATTTTGGATGAATTTGGCGTTTTCTAGGTGTTCTGGTCTCCAGAGCAGAGGAACCGACATCTCCAGAGCAGAGAAGCGCCAGCACCAGAGAAGTAAAGCCCAACGCTCATAAGTTAGAGCAGAGAAATAGCCATTTCTCTGGATGCAGAGCATAGAAGTGAAAAGTCAGAGAAATCAATCTCCAGATGAGTCAACACTCGTCAGAGAAATCAAGAAGCCAGAGCAGAAGCCACGCGCTGCAGAGCAGAGGGGAGAGAATTCAGTGCAGCGGAATCGAGAAGCCAGAGGAATCAAAGCCAAAGAAATCAAGGTCAGAGATATCACCATTCCTCTGGCGATAGCAGAGAAATCACCATTCCTCTGGCGCGACACATTCCTCTGGCGATAACCATTTCTCTGGCAAGGTCCATTTCCCTAGCGATAGCCATTCCTCTGGCGAGAGCTGCGAAGTCGGCAAGAGTAGGAGTATTTTTCGGAGCGCGCATCCAGCTGGAGAGTTGCCTTATTTTACACGATTCTATTACCATTAGAATTCTACTTTGCATGGCAACTTCCATGGTGATCCGAAGGAAATCTGAAATCTATAAATAGGTCATCTTTTGACCTATTCAAGCACCACCCTAACCCTAGCATTCATATTTCAGTTTATAGCTTTAGAATATTTTAGCTTTCTAGTTTTCAAGGCTTGGATCAAGATTGCAGATTCAAGCCGCTACTTCAGTTTTCATTCAGTTTTTATATAATTTAGTTTTTACAATTGCGTTCTTTTTAATCATATTTATGTTTTATTTTATTATATCTGGCTAGTTTCCTTTAGCTGATTCTAGGGTTTGTAAATAGTTGATTGAATTTATGTGATTTATTTGTTAATACCTTTGTGCCTTCCAGTTTATGATTCATAATTCCTGGTGCTTGATTTCTTGTGAATTATCTGATCAATAGTTTGCATGTTTATCTATTCGGTTTGAGACCTAGCGGAGATAACTGTTTAGCGGATTCAGGAATGTATGATATGATTTTAACCTTGAGACCTAGCGGAGATAGGTGGATCATAGGGAGCTATTCTTAGGAGCTATTGGGAGTTAGTAGATTTTCTTGAGACCTACCGGAGATAGATAATTTACTAATCTACGATCGTTGCTGCTCTAGCGAGAGTAATTGATTAATTAAGTGATCTTTCATCATAGCTGGATTAAACTGGTACATAGGATTAATAGATTAATTGCGTAGATTTAGTTAATGAATTTACTGCTCTAGGATCAGTTGTTTTTCATATTTGATTTCGTCTACGTGCTTTTATTTATCGTTATTTGTGTTTTAGTTTAAGTTAATTAAACTTTCTTTGTTTTCGTTTGCCTGTCTACTGTTTTAGTCTGTTTAGGAAATAGATAGAGTAGTTTTGTTTTACAGTCTCTGTGGATACGATACTCGGTTACTGATTATTTGCTACAATTGCACCGTGTTAGTTGCGGTATTTATTGCCAAGAAATTAGTGATCAACTTTTTGGCGCCGTTGCCGGGGACTGTTAAGAATTTGCTTTAATATTTCCGATAGGACTTAGTAGTACTTCAGGCGTTTACTGTTTCTTTTTATTTTTATTTTTCTAATTCTCGTTTTTTCAGGCACTGCATACGATGGCTACTGATGAGCAGATTCGTGCTCTACAGGAGCAGCTGCAACAGCTGTTGGACGCTCAAGCTGCTAAAGAAGCTCAGAATCAGCCTCCGATTGCAGAGATGTTCGTTCCTCAGTATGAGTATCAGGAACCTCCCCGTATTAATGCCAATAATTTTGAGCTGAAGACTGGTTTGATCACGATGGTCCAGCAGAACCAGTATGGAGGACACGCTATAGAGGATCCTAATGCGCATCTGGCGCAATTTCTGGAGCTTTCCAGCACTGTAAAGATTAATGGAGTATCTGATGATATTATCCGTCTTCGTCTTTTCCCTTTCTCACTGCGGGATAAAGCGAAGTCGTGGTATCATACATTGAATTTGAGTGCAACTACTACGTGGGAAGATGTAGCTCAAGCTTTCCTACGCAAGTTCCATCCTCCTGGCCTGACCCTGAAATTAAAGATGGACATTGTACAGTTCCAGCAGTTTGAGGGAGAAAAGCTGGCAGATATATGGGAGAGGTATCAAGAGAAGTTGAGAAAGTGTCCGAGCCACGGATTTGATGAAGGCATGCTCATTATCATGTTCTACAATGCTTGTGGAGAGCGTACAAGAATGCAATTGGACACAGCTGCAGGAGGTTCTCTGCTTCAGAAAGGCAGTTCAGAGGCTTGGAACATCATAGATAGTATGGCTGCTACAAGCTATCAATGGCCAGTAGAAATAGTGCAATTGAAAAGGGTGGCAGCTGCTTCCAGCTCTGATCCTATGGCAACGATGGTTACACAGCAGGCAGCGATTGCTACGCAGCTGGCAGAGCTAACTACTAAGATTAATGTTTTGACCATTGGAAATCAGGAGCAAGCTGTGAAAGATCCCATATGCATAGAAGACGTAAATTTTGTCAATGGCCAAAACTTTGGAAATTTTCAGAAGGTACAGCCAGGAATGTACAACAGAGGGCAGCAGTTTCAGCAGCAATATCAGCCAGGAGGGCGCCCACACCCAAATCTAGCCTATAGCAATCCCAACAATGCTTTGCAACCTCCATCGGGATTTTCTGTGTCTAGCGGAGGAGTTATAAATGAGCCAAAGAAGGTATCGCTGGAGGATATGATGCAGCAGATGTTAACAGCGATGTCTAGCATGGAGACAACTGTTAATACAAGGATGACCAATTTAGAGTCTCAAGTGGGTCAAATTGGAAATAATTTTTCATCACTGTCCAAGCAAGTGCAGATATTGGAGACTCAAGTTGGTCAGATGGCCAACCAAGCAGCTGCGCAGAACAAGCCAAGCCAATTTCCTAGCAACACTCAGTTCAATCCGAAGAGCCAATATCAACAACCTCAGCAAAATCAGCAATGTCACTCCATCCGGGTGGTTGATAATTCAGTCGAGGATGAAGAGCAGAGGAATCACCATTCCTCTGCAGAGCAGCGGGATCATACAGAGCAGAGGAATCACCATTCCTCAGCAGAGGAATCACCATTCCTCTGCAGAGCAGCGGGATCATACAGAGCAGCGGGACGGCAAGAATGGAAAGGAAAAAAATGTAGAGATTATGGAGGATGAGGACCTGGAGACGATTGTGTGCGATTCGCCGCCTACTTCTAAGGTATCGTCGAATACCTCTGCTGTTAAGAAGCCTATTCCTACTCCTACGTTTCCTAGGCCAGAGTACAAGCCTGTAGCACCTTTCCCTCTTCCATTCCCGAGGCCAAGATTAGATGAGCAAAGTTCCAAATTTTTGGAGACATTTAAGAAGTTGGCTGTGAATATTCCTTCTGTGGAGATCTTGAGAAATAAGCCAAATGAGGTGCAAGTTGTGAAGGCTGTGATGGAAAAGAAGAACACATTCAATGAATTTGAGGAGGTGCTCGCAGTGAAGGAGTGTCAGTTGCCTCCAAAGAGAGAAGATCCGGGCAGCTTCAATATTCCTGTGAAGATTGGAAAGTCATTGTTTGAGAAAGTGATGTGTGACACCGGAGCAAGCATAAATGTCATGCCTCTCAAAGTGTATAGAAAGTTGCAGCTGGGGGATTTGAAGCCAACCAACAAGACAATCCAGCTTATTGATAAGTCTTGCTCTAAACCTCTAGGAGTTGCGGAAGATGTGCTTGTGAAGGTGAGTGATTTCTTCTTCCCAGTCGACTTTGTAGTGTTGGATATTCCGGAGGATCCAAAGATGCCTTTACTTTTAGGGAGACCTTTCCTAGCCACATGTGGAGCAAAGCTAGATATGCAAAGAGGGACGATGACATTGGGAGCCTATGGGGAAAGTGTGATTTTCAAGAAACCTTCACCAAAGGAAGTTCCCCAGAATGAAGTGATTAATTTGGCTGACAGTTTTCTAGCGAATTCGGAGGATGAAGAGGTTGAGAAGAATGAGCTGCCCAAGTATGAAGCCAAGAAAAAAACTCCAAAGCCAAAAGAAGTTCTGAATTTTGAGATGTGTTTGTTTTTGGAGCATGATGGGGGGCTTTGAAAACCCATACCCCCAAGAAGAAGAAAGTGAAATTCCGTATTTTTCGGAACAAGAATGAGAAGGGAGCAATGCTTGTGGAGGATGTTCGAGCCAAGAGAAGTGTTTTAGTGGAGAGGGTACCCAAGAGTAGAAAAGCTTTCCAATGGTTAGAGTGTTGTTTCCGACCTCCATGAGTTTTTGAGGTATCGTCGAGCTCTAGACGTTAAATTAAGCACTTGTTGGGAGGTAACCCAACTGTTTTTCTTTGTTTTGTTTTTCTTTCTTTTAGTGTAGTTTTGTTTCTTTTTGTTTCTTTGTTTGTTTGGGGTTTTTAGTGCGGTGTTGAGCTTGGAAGTTGCGAGATCTCGCGCTTTGTTCATGCCACCGCCAGAGGAACAGGTGTTTCTCTGCCAGATTTCTGGAGGTCTTCATGTCCAGCGCAGCCTTTTCTACTCTTCGCTGCCATGACCAGCGCAGCCACTCACTTCGCTGCCCTACCCAGCGCCGCCACTCTCCACTCTGCCCAAGTAAACAAACCTTTTCACCGCCTCTCACGATGGTTCAGCTTTTCATTGCCGATAATCAGGGACGTTTTCTATACTCTTCTTATTTCTTTTATGCCCTGAGGACATGGCATGCTTTAAGTGTGGGGGGGTGTTTTGTTGCTTATATTTTTCAAAAATTTGGGCGAAATTGATTTTTCTATGCTTAGGTTTTGGTCTCGAATCTGGCTAATTTTTATGAATTTGTGGAAGAGAAGATGGTTTTCGATGTGCATTTCGGGTTTGTGTTTGTTTGGTGGTTATTCTTATTTTACTTTTGATATATGTTTCTTGTTTGCGCAAAGAATTATGAGTTTTGTTGCAACACTTTTGTAAGTAAGTAAAACGTGATTTGTCTGGTAGATACTAGAAGGAGTGTTGTCATTGTGATTGCCTACGATCGTATCTTATCTGTGAAATGTGAAAAATGTTGGACGAATTGCCAACTCTAAAATTGCCAGCTCTGAAACATCTGGCCTGTTCTGAAAAAGTGGCAGCTCTGAGTCTCTGCTCCTCTAGTCTAACTATGAGCATGGGAAACCACGTGAAAAAACTTTGGATTACATCCAAATGGTTTTATTTCATGAATTATTGCTCAACTGTCGAAAATTCTAAGCACACAAAGTGTGAAAAAATGGTGATATTGATTATAAAGGCGATCACATTAGGGAATTCACTTCTAGCGGAGAATTGGGTCTGATCGAATTACTTGCATTACTCTTTTGTTGCTTCTTAAACTTTGAGTTACTTGCATGACCGAGAGATGTGTGTTGATTGTAAAGTTTTGAATTGACTTTGTGAATGTTAGATGGAAATTAACATTGTTGAAATCAATCTCTTCCTAGGATTCATATAGATTTTGCTTGAGGACAAGCAAAAGGCTAAGTGTGGGGGAGTTGATTTATGCTTAAATTACTCTATTTTTAAGGGTGTGTATGTGCTTATTTTAAGATAATCTTCTGGAAATTGGTGCGTTTTATGGTGTATTTCATGCTTTGCAGGAGATTTAGGCTTTCGAGATGGAAGAATGCAATTTTGGAGAATTTTGGATGAATTTGGCGTTTTCTAGGTGTTCTGGTCTCCAGAGCAGAGGAACTGGCATCTCCAGAGCAGAGAAGCGCCAGCACCAGAGAAGTAAAGCCCAGCGCTCATAAGTTAGAGCAGAGAAATAGCCATTTCTCTGGATGCAGAGCAGAGAAGTGAAAAGTCAGAGAAATCAATCTCCAGAGGAGTCAACACTCGTCAGAGAAATCAAGAAGCCAGAGCAGAAGCCACGCGCTGCAGAGCAGAGGGGAGAGAAGTCAGTGCAGCGGAATCGAGAAGCCAGAGGAATCAAAGCCAGAGAAATCAAGGTCAGAGATATCACCATTCCTCTGGCGATAGCAGAGAAATCACCATTCCTCTGGCGCGACCCATTCCTCTGGCGATAACCATTTCTCTGGCGAGGTCCGTTTCCCTAGCGATAGCCATTCCTCTGGCGAGAGCTGCGAAGTCGGCAAGAGTAGGAGTATTTTTCGGAGCGCGCATCCAGCTGGAGAGTTGCCTTATTTTACACGATTCTATTACCATTAGAATTCTACTTTGCATGGAAACTTCCATGGTGATCCGAAGGAAATCTGAAATCTATAAATAGGTCATCTTTTGACCTATTCAAGCACCACCCGAACCCTAGCATTCATATTTCAGTTTATAGCTTTAGAATATTTTAGCTTTCTAGTTTTCAAGGCTTGGATCAAGATTGAAGATTCAAGCCGCTACTTCAGTTTTCATTCAGTTTTTATATAATTTAGTTTTTACAATTGCGTTCTTTTTAATCATATTTATGTTTTATTTTATTATGTCTGGCTAGTTTCCTTTAGCTGATTCTAGGGTTTGTAAATAGTTAATTGAATTTATGTGATTTATTTGTTAATACCTTTGTGCCTTCCAGTTTATGATTCATAATTCCTGATGCTTGATTTCTTGTGAATTATCTGATCAATAGTTTGCATGTTTAGCTATTCGGTTTGAGACCTAGCGGAGATAACTGTTTAGCGGATTCAGGAATGTATGATATGATTTTAACCTTGAGACCTAGCGGAGATAGATGGATCATAGGGAGCTATTCTTAGGAGCTATTGGGAGTTAGTAGATTTTCTTGAGACCTAATGGAGATAGATAATTTACTAATCTACGATCGTTGCTGCTTTAGCGAGAGTAATTGATTAATTAAGTGATCTTTCATCATAGCTGGATTAAACTGGTACATAGGATTAATAGATTAATTGCGTAGATTTAGTTAATGAATTTACTGCCCTAGGATCAGCTGTTTTTCATATTTGATTTCGTCTACGTGCTCTTATTTATCGTTATTTGCATTTTAGTTTAAGTTAATTAAACTTTCTTTGTTTTCGTTTGCCTGTCTACTGTTTTAGTCTGTTTAGGAAATAGATAGAGTAGTTTCGTTTTACAGTCTCTGTGGATACGATACTCGGTTACTGATTATTTGCTACAATTGCACCGTTTTAGTTGCGGTATTTGTTGCTAAGAAATTAGTGATCAATATTCACTGCGCTGCCCGAGTCTACAAAGATACGGTGAACAATGCAGCCGGCTATGTCTGCCATGATAACCAGCGCGTCGTCATGTGGGTACATGAGCGTCCGCAGATCCTCTGCCCCGAAACTGATGACCGGTTCCTCTGCTGCACTCGTGACTTCCATTACCTGCTTAGGGTAGTACCCTGATTTGACTGCTCGCACAACTTGTTTCTTGGCTCTATTGGACGTGGGCGTCCCATTTTCTCCACAAATCATGTGGACCTCCCTTCTGTATGGGAAATGGGGTTCTCGTCCCTGTACCGCTCCCCTCCTGTTATCGTGGTTATCTTCCGGCTGACGGTCCTGATTATTCCCCTGCTCTTGTCGTTGTTCCCGATTATATCTTTGATACCTCTGATCTCGGTGATCCCTCTGATCCCTGTGATCCCTCTGATCATTTCCCTGGTTCCGCCTCTGGCCCTCGTTTCCTCTGTCGATGAATTGATCGAGGTTTCCCTGGCGCACCAGTAGTTCCAACTGGTGCTTAAGATGTCCACAAAATCTGGTATAATGTCCGTAGGCATTGTGATAATCGCATAGCTTGTTGTTGGGCCCCTCCTGTGGCGGCCCATCCCGGTAAGTTCCTGGTGCCCGAAAGAATGGTTGGTTCTTTATCAAGTGGAAAATCTCCTCCTGTGACTTGTTCAGGGGCGTGTACTCAGTGAATCGTGTGACTTCATTCACCGTACGCTGGTGTCGGGGTGGCATCTCTCCCTGGGGTGGCAGTACCCTTGGAGGCAACCCTCTGAATGGTGCCCTATCCCGGTGTCTTGTATTTGACTCTGGCGCAGCTTTAGCTCTTCTGGCTTTGTGCTTATCATTTTCCGCCTTTCGCGCCATCCTGGCGTCTTCCAATTGCAAATAGCCTGGCAATCTTGCCATAATGTCGTCGAAATCCCTGGCCGATTTGATTTGTGGTTCGTCGAAGAATAAGCCCGGCTTTAGTCCTCTGACATAAGCGCAATTCTTAATTTGCGACTCCGCCTCTGGCACCTCCAGGGCGGCTAGGTTGAACCTGGCAGTATACTCCCGCAGTGTTTCATTCTGGTCCTGTTTGATATCCATCAGGGAAAGAGCTGACTTCTCTACCCGTCGCGAGCTCGCGAACTGTCTCAGAAAATGCACTTGTAACTCTTCAAATGAGCGGATGGAATTTGGGGCGAGCGTCCCAAACCATAGCTGGGCGGGTCCAGTCAATGTGGTGGAGAAAATCCGGCACTTGATGCCCTCAGTGTACATGTGCAAAGTAACCAATCCCTCAAACCGGTTGAGGTGTACCTCCGGGTCAGTGGTACCGTCGTAGTCCAGAGAAATGGGTTTGTAGCTTCGCGGCAGGGTATCCGCTAGGATGTCATCGGAGAACGGACTGCGATTGTTGATGGGGTGGAACCTTGACGTCTTAGCCCTCTTGTCCTCCTTATATCTCCCATGTTCCTGTCTTTCCTTCGGGGAGTCGTGAGCGTGGTGGCGCTTGTGACCCTTGTGCCCTGGCCTGCCAGAGGAATACTCCAGCTCCCGTCCCTCTGACTTCTCTGTATAATGTGATTTCTCTGCACGACGGGATCTCTCTGACCGATACGATTTCTCCGTCCTATGAGACTTTTCTGACCTCTAGGCTCTGTCGTCCCTCTGGGACTTCTCCCTTAGTGAATTCTCCAGGTCCTCGAGCTGGTGTTTCAGTTGCGACACTTGGTTTTTCTGTCGTGCATTCTCCCTCGGCCTTTCCTCCTCGAACACGAGCGAGATGGATTGACTATCAGACTCATCAACCCCCTCCCGTCTAACAACACTATTAAGCCTGACTCGACTCCCCTCTGGCCTTCTCTCCAATTTCTTATCGGCATGAACCCTTTGTATCTCCTTAGGCAGCGGGGCCTGTGCATCGGTGAGTTGGTTGTTTATCTCATGAGCAGGAGGAGGCGAGGCTTCAGTACCCTGCGGAATGAGCGCTCCTATCAGCGGAGCCGTGGTGGGAATAGTAGACAGCAGCGGGGTCCCAGTGCTTGGCGCACGGCAGCATAGTTGAGTAGAGCCAGCATCTGCTCTGTCAGCCCGAAGTTCAGCGGTCTGCCACAAGACGTGGGAACCAAGCTTGGCACATCGGAACCCGGTGTCACCAGAGCAAATCTCTGGACGTTAGCATTCTGCCCTGTCGGCGGAGTAGCTGAGATAGCGTGAAAGCCTGGCGGCGTGGTGAAGGCGGTACTGCCCTGCATGCCGTTGAACAGTGAAGTCGGCACCTCAGTAGTGTGAGCAGCGGAGTTGAACCCAACAGTGTCAAACTCTTTCTCCAAAGTGCGGTGAGCGTCTGAAGAACCCATAGTACCTACACATAAACGATGTGAGAAAAATCCAGATAAAAAATGAATTGATCCACCTCTTATGACCGAGATTCCCGATATAAGAAATCCAGAGCACCGACGCGAAGGCCGTTATAAATTCCCCCTCAAAATATCTCTATACACTGGGAAATAAACCCAGGGCATAGATCGAATTAACGGAGTACGAATGACAGAGATTTCCCCTTTGAACTCATATTAGGATCCAGCAGAAGAAACACATTATCAGGAGAGCTAAGTTAAAAAACCCAAGGACAGATATAAACAGAGCAATAACCAAGAGATTTATTAGCAAAACACGTTAGGCATGATATAAAACGAAGATTATACGAGAAAACATGAAAATCTCCCATAATTATCACACTTATGCGCAAAATAACCGTAAATCAATCAGCGAAAAACCCAGGACGACAAAAACAGAGTGTCAACCAACAATTCACTAGCACAATCCGTTAGATCCGTAAGGAAAACACAAATTATGCGAAGAAACACTGCGATCGCATACAATTATCCCGATCATGCGTGAAGTAACCACAAATTAACACCCGATCTTCAATTCCCACCACATTCCCATCATGCACATGCAAGTAAAGCATAAAAAACGCGGATCTCAAAGGTTTATAGGTAGATCAGCCCGGAAAACACGATTATGGACTCGGATTCACTTGGGTAACCAGATTATCAGCTAGATCGGTGCCTGCGCACACAAATCCGACCATGATTTTGGATCTGCATGCGCCAGCGAACAAAACTCACGTCCTAGCCCAGATTTCCCACAGACGGCGCCAGATGGTGAAGCATGGTTAAATGGAGATGGATTTTATCGGAGATTTGTTAGAAAATCGTGAACTGTACCTAGTTTAGATCGGAGAAGACGAAAGAGAGTAATCGGGGTTTTTGAGCACGAGAGTAAAATTGCTGCTTGATAATAAAAGATAGCGTAAATTACAAGGAGCACGTATGCCACTATTTATAGAGTACACGTAAAGGGTAAAATAGTAAATTCAACATTGGATCATGCGCCTTGCGTGGTTGAGGGCATAATAGTAAAATCGCCTTCACGCGGGAGATTTCCCCACGTTTCTGGTGATTCCTCTGGTAAAGACCATTACGCTGGTGAGTGTGATTCCTCTTGCGAGTGTGACTCCTCTGGCGAGTGTGACTCCTCTGGCGAAAACCATCTCGCTGCATCCCGCGATTCCCCTGGTAAAGTCATTCCTCTGTTCTGCATATATTACTCCTCAAATTTTAACACTCCTTTCAAAAAAAAATATAATTCTATCCCTAATTGTATATATATACTATATATATATATAATATTAATATTTTAATTATAATTTTTGTAATATCTAACTTTTTAACCCTCCTTTAAAAAAAAAGTAATTCTAACCCTAATTCTAAATTTCTAACTTGGCGCGCCGCTCCTCCACATTATTTAACATATTTTTTCCTTCAGAATTTCGAATCGAATAGCATAGAAAACAAGTCGAATACTCGAATTGAATCGAATAATTCGAACATAGCAACGAATCGAATATTAGTATATTTTCATGAATACGAATCGAATATGGTGATATTCGCTTCGATTCGATTCGATTACAACCCTACTTGGATCGTCGAAATGTATTGTGGATGTGTTATTTTGATGGGTGAATATAGCACACAGGTTCGAATCGCATGGCTCGAATACTTTCATTTCTTTCCAAAAGTAGTAAATTTCATTAAAAATACAATAACTTTTTACGTTCAGTGCAATATTCTCACGTTCTCGTGATAAATGCAGATCTTATAATAACCAATTCATACCTACACACACATGCCACTACAAGAAAAAGCGAGCCTAACAACCGAAAAAACGATCGCTGACCCCGGAAAACGGTCGTTAAAAGTGCTAACGACCGTTCCGGGGTCTTCCCATGTCAGTATCATTCCACCCCAAAAATATCTTCTTATGACCTTTTCAAATGTCGTTTTTTTTAATTGATAACCTTTTCATCGTTAAATGATCAATTATTCTTTAAACTAAATTATATCGCGACACCCTGATTTATTAGCTCTTGCATTGATTATTTATAGAGGGCATTAATTACTTAGTGCAAGTGACGTAAGCCCTAATAATGTAAATGCAAATAAACTTGTGTTCAAGAAAAAAAGTTATGTGCATAGGATTCTGATAAAACATATACCAACTTATCACTGTTGCTTATTAATGGCGTGAACTGTTAAATTACTTATAAAAAAGTAAGCACATAGAGTTAGCTGGGATGATGGTAGGATAATCAACTTCATAGAAACACCGGCCCTGAAAAGCCTAAGTTTTTTTTTTTTTGAAAAGCCTAAGTTATTATCAAATAATTTAATATAGAGAAGATAGATTCGCATAAAAAGTTACATATATATGAACTGGGAGAAGATCAAATGAGAATAGACAAATGTGAGAAATGAGAATGAATCTGTAATATTAGATTTTCAAATTCTATGGTTGATATTTATCTAGAGAGGGAATGACATTTTTATTATCTGGATTTGCTAGGCTCGAATCCTGGAGGGAGCGAGAATTTTATCAATTAATTGAATTTCGTTATACACAGTATTTTTATTTCTTACTAAAGATAACATTCTTAGTATAACTCATCCTTACATGAACTTATTGTTTTTATACTTGAGCTAGAGCAATATTTTATAAGCTCGTGAGAATAAATTAAAGGTTGACATGTAGTTTCACTTGATATCTACATGTTATGAAAAACCATATGAGATTCTATATCATGTATTTTATGCATCACACATATTACATATATATATAATTTCTACTATATGTTTTGTATTTTTCCTTTTTAAAGGATTCAATGCAGATTTTGATGGGGATGTACCCTTATCTTTGGAGGCTCAACGTTAATTTATTGTATTTTTTATTTTATTTTTAATTACTTGTTTAGGGATGATTGTATCCAAGTGGTTTCTATTTGTTTTTTTAATTTTTTTTTAATTTAATAGTAATTGATTACTAGGGTTGGATATCTATTATTTTAGTTTCAATTCTTAGCAAAATGTTAATTAGGATAAATTATTTTACAACCAAATTTTATTTCCATGATCATTATTATTAAATAGATTTTTTTTAGGGGTACATATGTAAACAAAGATATTTTGCCCACTGTATCCGAGTATAATACTACTACCTTTTCTGGACGTCGGACAATGAATTGGGTGGTTGAAATGCTATTAATTAAGAAACAGAAATATTTATCAAAAAACATCACTTTTAATTTGAAGTATAATACTTCCCTTTTCTCTCTATATAGCCTGATCAAACACACACACACACAAATTAAGTGAGTAAAAGCAAAGCATAAGAAATCTCTCAAACTTGAAGAATATGAAAAGAGGTGAAAGCGCTGGGGGTGGTCAGAGTTCGTTAGGCTATCTCTTTGGTTCCAACACTAAGGAGAAAATCGAGGCGGCGCCACCATCTCCGACTACTTTTATGCCGCCTTACGGCATCGATACCGGAGACGACGTCGGCAAGCCACCGGAAACCCTCGACAAAACCAAAAGGGTCCATGCCCAAAATTCTGGAATCTTCATCACTGTAAGTATATTTACACCAAGTTAATTACATCATGTATGGGATACTGATTAATGGTTATTTATAGGTAGGGGGTCTGCCTAACTCCTCACCCCTCGGGTGTTTATTTAAAAAATAAATAAATTAAGTTATATATATATATATATATATATATATCCTTTTAAATAATTTTTTATTCGTAAAATAAAACGTACGTGAATTTTGTGTGACAGGGTCGACCTTCGACTAAGGTTTCGTCTCCGCCGGGCGGAGGCTCATCTCTAGGGTACCTGTTTGGAGATAAGTCTTGATCAACTTAACACCCAATTAAGTATGATTAATTATGTGTGTATCCTATCTTATAATTTAGTAGCGAGACCAAAGAAAAATTTGCCCATGATTTTGTGGGGAATTAGATTAGGGTTTTGTGTGTGGGTTTGCAATATCAACATGTGTGATTGTTTCATAATATTAATAGTGGTAAAGTGAGCTTAATTTCCAATTAATGTACTTATCAAAATTATGGATGCATATAATATCAAATGTGGTAAAAAAAGTTCTCCAATTTTATTATATTTAGTTAATGCCACTTCCACATTTGGTGATCTTATCTAGAACATGCGCAATTATAATTCTTTGATCAGTGCTTTCTGATTTGTTCCTTTAATTTGTTGGTTGCAATAGTTAAGTTTAATCTTTGCCATATCAGGGGTTAGTGGGGAGTGTTAATTAGTGTCATTATTGAATGATTGTTTAAAGTTTATTGACTTGTAAATTATTTTTAAAATAATATATGGAGTATATGATTTTTATAATTGACCACATATTACATAGATTTTCCATTTGTTTGGATTTTATCACAGTACTTTTTTTTTGACGGAATCACAGTACTAAAATT
Organism: Salvia miltiorrhiza; assembly: GCF_028751815.1. Classification (NCBI taxonomy): domain Eukaryota; kingdom Viridiplantae; phylum Streptophyta; class Magnoliopsida; order Lamiales; family Lamiaceae; genus Salvia; species Salvia miltiorrhiza. The sequence goes on from NC_080391.1 coordinate 53,087,528, forward strand.
CCTCAAATTTAAAGCTGACTTAAATGCCGTTTTTTCCTATCAAATTAGATCGAAAAACTCACATTAATTCAACAACATTTCATAAAATCAAGTCCATGTAAATTCTGACATTCATGTCCGAAAGAACGAAAAGTTTGACATTCATGCGGGGACGTCTACACCACACAAATGTGAGAAAATAATGACACGTAGGCGGGATCACTACTCACACAAAGATGAAAAAACTACATTACGAATAAGCAGGATTGAACTCAAAAAATCTCTTACAAATAAAAGTCTTTGACCTTTGGGTGCCTCAGCTAAGCATCATTGGCGACATTTATGTCAATTTTAATTTAGAAAATTTTCAATATCATGTATGATAGAATCTAAATAAACTGAAAGTTTATGTATTGTATGACTTATATATAAAAATCATGTTCTGAAAATTATCAATAATAATTTATGTTTTTACGAGCTAATAATCATTGTTTAAATATCTACGATGAATGCATATACATGTCTACATCCATACATGTAGGGAGAGGTTCAGTAAAACCATTAAATAAAATAAAAATGAAGAATCATTTTTAGACCTTCGATCATTAAGATCTACGGTGGATGTATCATCTTAATAAATGAATGAGGCACACGAGTTCAAATTTTAAACAAAGCAAAATTTTTATCTTTTCCGAGTTTATTAAATTTAGCAGTGAGAACATTAATTTTTATAACAGATCATGCAGTAATTGTAATGGTTCTCATGTTATATTCTCACGTTTTTACGAAAATTACAATTTGTGAGCTCGGTAATTAATTTCGGATTTGCCGGATCTATTAGCGAAAAATCATCATCCCATGGCGAGATGGCTGAAGAACTTGTCCAATTGTAGCTAGCCATACTTACCGTAGAGAGTGGATCGATTTGAAGCAAAATGAGAAAATGTGGTTAATATGTGGCGGGTGCATCTGAATAGGGAAGAACCCCTAATTTTAATTCACAATTATCTACATCAATATCCACGCCGCCGGTATTTAAAAAAAATGGATCGCCTTCTCCGCCCTCAGTATACGGCCGGTAATTACCGACGGCGCCGTTGCCACCGATAATTTTGGCCGGTATACAAGCGAATTTTTGTAGTGATCATACTATATATATATTTAAATCTTTTGAACTTGGTAGGCCACGGATAACTGAAAGTACCAAGAGAGGGGTCGCTTTTAGTTTTGCTTGTTAATGTGACAAAACTTGAAGAAGAACTTTGAAAAATGAACAATTCTAGTCATTTTTCTAATTTCGTTTTAAGTTCCGCTCGATCGTTAATGTGGCAAAACTATAAGAACTTTGAAAATTGAACTATTTTAGACAAATTTCTAATTTCATATGAAAGTATATATGCACCTTTGAAAGTTGGGGATTTTGACGAGCCATTCTTTTTTATATATATAGGATTAAGAATGACAATCCTTCTCTCATGTAGTATATAGTATATAAATCTAAATATGAATCATTAATTGAAAAAGTTAGACTGTACAAATAAATGACACCTGACGCTGCATTAAAAGATTCTATTAATTCTTAAAAAAAACACAGAATGACAGAATAATCATTTTTTCGTTTTCTTGCAAAAACTATGCATATGATAAAACAGAACAATGCATATTGTACAACAAAATAATGCATATTATAAAACATCAGCATAAATGACTAATTGCAAGACTATATTTAAATTAAACCATGCATTCATGTAAACTAAACCATACATATTGTGTCAATGAATCATGCATATATATTGTGTTAGTGAACCATGTATCTCGTGTCAGTGAACCCTGCAAAATGCATTGTTCATTAACACAATATGTGTACTTCAGTTTTAAAATATGTGTTGTTCTGTTGTGCAATATTTCTATTCAACGTTATGCATATTTGTGTTACTTTATGTATATTTGTGTTCAACTATATGCATAACTATGGCGACGATGAGCAGCAACAAGAGACATCAAAGGGGTCGCATAGTGATCATTTCTCATGCATATTCCTATCCAACATTATGCATATTTGTGTTCAATTACATGCATAATTTTGACGGGGCAGTGCCCAAAAATAAATTTTTTACAAAAATAAAAATTTTAAAAAATTAAAAATATATAGTATGCATAATGTTGGCTAGTACAAGAAAATGGCCCCCGCTCTAAGTAGGCCGACAATTATAGGAAGAACAAAAATCAACTTCAACTACAAAGTTTTAGGATTCAAATCATGCATATATATATATATATATATATAATCCAAATAATTCAAAATATTTTCGAGCCTTGAGTCATCCCATTCAGACTACTAAAAAAAGATAAACTAAATTTAATATTACGGCTCAAAACAAATACTATAAATTGTTCATTAGGCCTGAGCCCAGAGAAGGAAAAGGTTTTATATAATCAAACAAATTAAAACTTATATGACTTGAGTCAGACTCAGAAACTATACCATATTACACAAATTGCATGCCAATATTGATATAAACGCAATAATAATAATAATAATATTTGATATATGCGTGCGTTAACGCGAAATGTTTTATGAATGGTATTATATGTTGGTTTTAGTTGTAGCAACAAGATGCGACCTCACTGAATGATGAGATGATATACCAATCTCTTTCAACAACGCTTTTGATATTTTTTAAGAATAATTTGAGAGCGACAATATTTCATTGCAGAGTTGACTGGGGACTCCAAAAATACACTTACAGATTTTGATGGAGTGGTTAACATGTCACGTTTACGTCTCTTTAATAATTGGATTCATCAATGGCCCCACCTAGCTCCTCAAAAACTCTGATTTAAGTAATATTCATGAATGCGTTTATTGCCTCAAAAATAAAAAATACAACTTCATAAAATAGGCGAGGAGTGATGTTATTTGGCCATAATAACTTTAAACTCAATGTATTTAAATATTTTGTTCAAGATAGAAATAGAATGTTGTTAGCTAGTTTTATTATTTTGTACATATTGTATATTTTTTTACTTTTTTTTTTTGCAATTTTGTATCTTTTATATTTTTTTTAAAAAATAAAAAATTATATAAAAATGACTACAATGTGTAAAAAAATAAAACTAACTAAATCTTATTTTTATGTTAAACATAAAAAATTAAATACATGAATTTTATAATTTGTTGCCATATTATGACTAGCCATAATATGGCCAAAGAGCTTTTCCCTTACGAGAATGAAACTACACGTCTATAAGCTTTAACAATTTATAAGATATTTCAGTAATTTATAAGATGTAGTTTTTCAATAACTTATAGTAATTGTTTGGATAATTGAGCTTATAAATTAGAGAGAGATTTTGTTGCCAGAGAGAGAAAATCAAAGAGAAATAAACTTAAAAAGATATACGATGAAAATTATAAATTATAATTATATAATATTTATAAAATGATTATACATATAAAATTATAAAATACTATAAGTTGAGGTAAAGAAACTTATTTTTGAAGAGCTTATAAGCTGTTATAGATTATAAGCTGTTGAAGATCTTACTTTGCCAAATACTTATCAAAAAATTATAAACTTTTAAGCAACTTATAAGATATTTTAAGAAGCTTATAAACTCAGTGAAACATTATTTTAATTACATTTCATTTGATGTTGCAATCTTATTGCTTTGCTCGTGACAAATTGCTAGCTGTCAACGCGTCATTAAGTTGGTTTGATATTAAGATTTGATTATATGCATGAAAGGACTGATCATGTGTGTGTGTGTTCATAAATTGCTGTTGATATTTTCAAGGGGAAAATTGAAAAGAAGAAAAAAACAAAAAGAGAGAGATGAAGTCTAAATCAACAAAGTGGACGACAATGGGCTACTAATGGGCCAATTACGGTATGTGTGGCCCAATTAGTGTATTTGACACAGCATTTGTGGTCGTTATGACTTGGACTCGATGTGGAGGGTTTTTTTTTCCTCTCTCTCTTTAAGAGTAGTACTCCCTCCGTTCCAAACGAAATGTCCTATTTCTTTTCGGCACGGAGATTAAGAAATGTGTATAAAATAGATAAAGTGGGTTTGTGGAAATTATTAAAATATTAAGTATAGAGAGAGAGTGTATTGCCAAAAAAGGAAACAGGACATTTCGTTTGGGACGGAGGGAGTACTTATTATTTAAGGATGATTCTATTCATAGTCCTTATTTTATTTTTCATAGCCTCTTATTTAAAATAATAATAAAAATAAATACTTCCTCCATTCACAATATTGTTTTTAGTTTCACAAATACTCATGTACAATCGATTGTATCCTGCAATTGATTTCCAGAATGACACTACTTCATTTAGGAAATGACACTTGAATATTTGTGAATAACACTACTTCAATATACAAATGACACTTGAAGATTTTCAAGTGTGTTAAAGTAGTGTCATTCAGAAATCAGTTGCACGGTGCAACCGATTGCACAGGAGAGTGCCTCTTTCAGTTTTGCCATTTTGATTCGTCCATAGTACCATTTTCACTTACACTTATAACAGTAGAGTCCACAAACTCCACTAATAATAATAGTATTACTATCTACTACTATCCATCATTTTTTTTAAAATCGTGCCCATAAAATAAAAATAATATCGTGGACGGAGGAAAAATAAATTTATTATCTTATCTATTTTGATCCGTCCACGTATGATTGTGGAACAAACTATTGAATGATTTAATCGATGTAGCAAATTCCTATTGTTGTTTTCTTCACTTAATGAATGTTGTTCAATTGGAAACGGAGAACACAGAGTCTGATCGTTGGGGGCTATAGCAAAGATTGGAAAATTTAGGACTATGACTTTTTAGACTAAAGTAGTAAATTCATATTTTTTTTAATTATTATTTCAAATAAGGGAGTTATAGTAACTAAAATAAGGGCTATAAATAAAATTATCCATTACTTATTAAACAATTCAATCAAGACATACTTATGTATTTCACTAAATAAAATATAGTGGCATTTGATAGCGTATTGACTTATACATTGAATAGTTAAATATATTACAAACTATAGTCACGTATTTAATTTTATCTAGAACTTTTTATTTTAATCAATTAATATTCAGATTATGGAAGCCAATGAGGCCTAGCTCAAGTGGCAAAGATGAGACAATAAAAAAAATTCTTTGGTCTTAAGTTCAATCTTGCGTGCGTGCAGTATAGTTTTTTCATCTTCGTATGATGTAGTGATCCCGTCTGTGTGCGATTATTTTTTCATATTTGTGTGGTGTTGAGATCCCATATGCATACGACACATTCTCAAATGAAATTATTCAGACTACGGAAAATTTTCTTATACATAAAAATTGCGTGAGATCATCGGTAATTTGATGTGAAAATTCGATAATGAAAAATCCTTATTAAATCCACCAAGGTACATAGAAATCCGATGAGCCTACTCGATATCAAAAGGTTTATCTAGGGTAGATTTGCATTGCTTTTTTTTTATTATATATATAGATTAATTAAACAAAGTTGATAGCTTAAGGTTGAATTCAAAAAATGGTGCTAATTATTTGACTATTTTGCCTAATTTTATAACCTATATATATATATAATAAAGGGAAAGTAGTAATTTAGCCCCTAACAGAAACACCCATATGATTTTTGGCCCTCGATGTCCCAATTTTGATGCAATTACACCTCTCCACCAAACCGCCGTTACACGCCGTTTGTTATTATTTATTTATTTATTTATTTTTATTAACAAATGTGGGTGAGACCCACTACATTTAAACATATCATCGCCGCAGCGGCAAGAAGTCTCCGATCAAGAACGTCGCCGCAAGTGTCGTCGCCTCCATCAACAATTCCATTTTACCCTGACACGCCGCCTCATCAAGATCTTCCCGAAGCTATCCCGCATCGCCACCCCCAACAAAACCCCTCGCAAGAAGGGCTACAAAATTCTCGAGAAAACCTCCCTCAAATCCCCCCTTCGCCGTGCGACGAACTCTCTTCAACGACAAAATCACGCTCCCTCCACCGCTCCCACCCCACAAAAACACCATATTCCTCGACCTCGACGAAACCCTCGTGCATTCCATAGCCACCATGCCTCCGGAAAGGTACGATTTCATGGTGAGGCCTGTGATCGACAACGAGAAGGCCAAATTCTACGTATTGAAAATGCCCTTCGTGGATGAGTTCTTGGCATATTTGAGTGGGAAATTTGAGATTATCGTTTTCACTGCTGGCATTGAAGAGTATGCCTCTCTTGTTCTCGATAAACTCGATTGGAGGAAGGCGATTTCTTACCGGCCGTATCACGATTCGTGCAAGGCCGTTGATGGGAAGTTTGTGAAGGATTTGGGGGAGACTGGAGGGAGCTGAGCGCCAATTTGTATTAGTTTCGGCCGAAAAATGTAATCCCAATTATGTCATTTGTGGATGATATGGCCACTGAGGAAGATGATGGAGTTGTTTGAACCACATTTATAAATAAATAAATAAAATAAAATAACATATGGCTTGTAACGGCAATTTAGCATAGGTAATTGCCTCAAAATTGGGACATCGAAGGGCTGATTGATCGAATATTGAGTATAAGGGGCCATAGGACATAGGGGTGTCTCTGTTAGGAGCTAAATTGTTATTTTTCCCTATAATAAAAACATATATAATACATGTGTGGATGTAACTGAATTTTATTTCAAATAAAATTTATGAAACTTTTTTGTCATGTTACTAAAATCATGTTATTATTAGATAATTTTGTTGTAATAGTAGCTACAAATTTCATGCTTTTATGGGTGCAGCTAAAATATAATACTCCACAACTAATTTTTACACATTACTAATGTCAAGAGTATATATTCTTTAATAACTTCTTTAGTTTTTAGTTGAAAGCAAGTCCATCGAGTCAATTTTTTAAGTAGTCGTTTTTTAAACTTAATTTATAATATCTATAAATTACTTCAAATTTGGTCATCCACAAAGAAGTCTTGCTCTTGCCCATAGATCAAAACTTGTATAAATAATTTTGGTTCGATCGTTAAACATGAATCAATAGCTGTCAATATATGAAGTGAAATTTATGGCCATTGCTTTTCTCAAAGGGGGAAGTCTAAATCAACAAAGTCGAGCCTACTTAGTGGCCATTCTCAAACTTGTATGGCCCAATGAACACATTATGGTTGTGTGAGTTTGATGTTTATGTTGTTTTTAGTACTAATTATCTTAGTGTTGTATGCACACAAAAAATGTTAATCTATAAGCTAATTTTCAACACAGAGAATAACATCGAAAGATAAATTACAATAAATTGTACTAAATATTATATTAAAACATCATAAGTTGACTAATTAAGAACCAATAATAATCTAATCAATTCGAGAATTGTAGCTCAGTAATATTCATTTATTTGTAATAGTAGGTGATCCGATTATGAATTTGAATCCCTTCTTCATATCCCAATTTAAATAATAAAAAAAAAAATTAATCAAACACATATGAATAAATAATTGTATAATCTAATTGAATCATACTATTGAACAATCGACCAATATGAATACTATATTTCATATAATTTATATAAATAGTACTATATACAAAATTAATTATGAGATATATTCTCACAACAATTTTTATTTATTTTAATAATAAAAAAAAATACTCATAAGAGTATTATGTCGAACAAAGAGTTTCGATCTGAAATTGAACTTACGATTAAATAGAAAAGAATTCATGGTCGACTCCAATGTCGCCAAAAAATAACATGCAAAATTAAAATATTTGCCCCGAAGGGATTTAATTAAAAATAAAACTAAACTAGGGATTGTTCTTCAGTAAAAGGGATGGAAAGTGATGATTCAGTTGTATCTTGGTCGTGCACAAGCATCTAGTATTTATATAAGAAGGCTGCAAGTTATGGGTTGACTGCTAGGGTTTGATATCTCCTTGTAAAACACTCAGTGTTTTCTCGCCCAACATCTCTCAGATTTCTTTTCATATAGGCCTCTGTCATCCTGCCCAAATCATTTCCTTATCGGGAATGGATCATTGCTAATCTTTTTCGGCTCCAAGAAAGAAAGTGAATCTCTCTTATTCGCGTACGCGATTTGGAAGATTTGGCGACGTCACTATCTTGCCCATGATAACTCCTTCTTTCATCCTTCTTCTTCAGTTTTCTGTCTTGACTCTGGTCAATTTCCTTTCTGTCCAAGACTAGGGATGGCAATTTATCCGCGGGTAACGGATATCCTCGAAAACCCGACCCTAATAGGGTGGGTTTGAGAGACATTTGATATCCACGTATAATTTCATGGTTACAATTCAATATCCATTTAGTTCGTGGGTATGAGTTTGGATACTTACTATCCATACCCGTAAAATCCGTTTACTCACGAAAAATATCCGCGAAAATACTCGTTAATTACTCGTGAAATACCCACAAAATATCTTTAAAATATGAGCTTTAGATATACATATTAGATATGGGCCACCATATCATATCTAAAAAAAGGCCCAAACACTAATTGATATTACATGTATATGATGAACTGTTCTAATTGATTATTTGATGAATCATCTACGGTGGATTATTGGGAGACTAAGACTATTTTTTTTATTATTAAAGCTAATCCTTAGTAATTAAACTGAACTGTTTCCTTAGTAATTAAACTAAATTGTTTCCCTATTTAAGCTAATACTTAGTACTTAAACTAAATTGTAGGATGTTGACACTTAGAAGCTAATCCTTATTTAAATAAAACTTTGTTGGATTTTATATTTTAGTTGATGAATTTGGATTTAAACTTTGTCATTTGTGGATTTCAACATGAATGAAAGATGTGGATTTGAACTATGTGATTTATGTAGATTATTTTTTGTGTTTTAAATTTGCTATAAATTTATATTTAAATTCTAGCGGGTGACGGGTATTCGACGGATAGCAGGTGGCGGATACCCGACGGATAGATACCCGATGGGTAGCGGGTATCTGCGGGTGGTGGATTTGGGTAGCATTTGATATCCATGGATAGTTTTGTGGTTAAAATCCACTATCCATTTAGTTCGCGGGTATGAGTATGGATAGTCACTATCCGTGCCTGTCGTACCCGATTGTCATTCCTATCCAAGACACCTTCGAAGCTTTGAAGTCTGAGCGGTACTATGATAGGTAGATGTCTCACTCATTTGTTCTCCGTCAGTTGTACTCCATTTGACTCGTGAATTTTGAATCATCTTTCCCAAGATGCCATCGTATCTCATCTTCCTTCTCTTTCTCATAAATCAGCTTCATATTAGCCATTTCCAACACTTCATGCCATGTTTCATTAGTATGTCCTCTCAAACACAAAACAAACAAAAACAAAGGGAAAAATGATTCAATCTTTCTTGGGGTTGCTGGAACGACGACATTTACAATCCTCTGTTGTCGTTGAATCTGCCTCCGCGCCGACTGGAAGCAGGGGGCGGCGGCAGCGGGTGGGATGAGGGGAATTAAGGTTTGGGGGTTGGGGAAGGAGGAAGAAGGGGGGATTTATTTTTATTTTTATTCCAATTGTCATTTTCCATGCCACTGTGTCATTTTCGACGTCCACATAGGCAATTGACCGATCACCGAACAAATTTGACGTATCACCGGACAAATTTGAGACCATAACAAAATGTTATCGATTTAAAAGTCGATTTTTCATATTTGGAGCAAAAATCAATTTCAAAAAAAGTTATGGATTTACAGGCAATTACCCCTTTATTAAAATATATTTTATATTTATTTATATTTTAATTTTGTTTAATATTTATATTCATTTATTGAAACATGTTATTTAATTTTGATATTGTCGTAAATCGTATGATGGATGTACTAGTACTGAATGAAATTGCAGTTTCACTAGTCGAGCATTAGTAAAATATATATGTAACAAAATTGATTGGTAACAGAAATTTCCAACAAATGATAATAATAAAACACACATTATAGTATACACTCAATAATATTAACCAAGGTTCTGAAAATCTTGATTGTGGCACCTATACCCTCAGTTAATACACAGACGAAAGAGAAAACAATATAATTATAAACATATTACACAAAATACACGAAATATTAAATGCAGATTGAAAAAAAAAAAGAAACTAAAACTAAAACTAATGAAGTGGATATGGATTGAAGAAGAGAGACTCCCTCCAAATGAGCTCCTTAACATTTTCTTCAGTAATTGATGGCTGCTCAAAATCACAAGTAAAAGGCATGGAGCAAACAGGCTGTGCGTTTATCTCATGAAGAACTGACAAATAGGGATGAGAGAGAGCCTCATCAACTGCATATATCATTCAACATCAATCTAGTTAGCAACTAATTAAACCAAACAAGGCCTGTGCTATACTAAGATGCATGATTACCACCATTTCAATGGGATATGAATCAAGTAAAACTAGCTTAAATGATATAAATAATCAAGAGTTTCAATCCATCTAAGTAAACAGAGTACTAGCCTTATTATTTTAATCTATCAAGATTAATCCTCAAAGGTAAACGCCCCTGAAGAGAATTAAAATCAGGCAAAAGTTGCAAGTGGAGTGACCTGTTATACGTTGGTCGGGGTCGAACACGAGCATCTTCTCCAGCAGATCCAGAGCCAGAGGTGACATGTTGGGAAACACAGCTGGGAAATGCTGCTTTGGAAAGTGAGGAAGCTGCTTCACATATCTTCTCGCGTTCTCACTTAGCAGGAACTTGAGGCTCGAATCATCCGGTGTTCCTAACAGCTACTCAATAGATAAAAATAGTAAGGTTAATCCATTGTTTACTTAGATGCATTGAAACTTTTGATTATCTCTATACCTTGGTGATGAGCAGAAGCTGGTGGAGGTAGTTTCCGCCGGGGAAGAGGGGCTCTCTGGTCAAGATCTCAGCAAGGATGCACCCAACTGACCATACATCAACTGCAGCTGTATACTTTGAGCAGTTGAGGAGCAGCTCGGGTGCCCGGTACCAACGGGTCACCACGTATTCTGTCATGAAGTTGGCATCCGACGTGCTCCTAGCCAGCCCAAAATCTCCTATCTTGAGGTCACAGTCTGCGTTGAGGAACAGATTGCTCGGCTTCAGATCACGGTGCAGCACGTTCGCTGAGTGCACATACTTCAACCCCCTCAACACCTGATACATCAAATACTGCAACCACACACTAACACACATTCACATTCACATTCTAGGCCAAGGTTGAATGTTTCTATCAAGATATTTCATGATTTTGGACTGTCATACTAATTAAATTCCACATGAAAATACAATATCATGCACACACCAAGATAAAATATTGAGAGGCAAGATTAACCTGACAGTGATAATCTGTCAATGGTTGATCAGATGCAATTATCTTATGCAAGTCAGTGTCCATTAATTCATACACAATGTACACATCGTTAAACGCCTCCTTGCTCGGTGGCCTTATAATGTCCCTGATGGAAATAATCTGGAAAAAACATTATGATAATTAATTAAATTGTTGAAAGCTAGCACAGAATACGGTGAGACTTACATTTGGATGATCCATATGGCGTAGGATCTTGATCTCCCTCAAAGTCCTCTTAGCATCAATTCTGTTCTCAAATGCGTTGCCAATTTTCTTGATCGCCACTTCCTCGTTAGTCTCTGTATCCATAGCAGCACTACATGTACAATTCCAAATACATAAAATGAGGAAAACACTTGTGATTCACAAGAAATAAGCCTCCATTACTCCTCATAGAACAAACAAAATAAAGCAACTACTCAAAATGATTCCCAGTCGCCCTTTTTGTCCCACATCGACTTGGTAATGATCACGTCTCCAATACATAAGTTTGGAGTACCCTCTCCCCTTACGAGGCCTTTTAAGGGGATGATAGGCTCAATTCTAATACCCCCAATCAACTTATTCCTCCAAATGAGAAATCGATCAAGAGCTATTTAGGAGTTTCTAAGCTCTTGATAAGTGTTTGACAAAATAAGGTTAAACAACTTATAAACTTGCAAAAGAATAAGTTCATTAACATCAATTTAGTTTTTTCACAATCTTATAATCAATAATCATTTTACAAAAATAAGCCTATAATAAATTGTTATATCCATTTACATTCACTTTCAGTTTAACCTCCCTCCAATTTTCACTTTCTAATTGAGATTTTTCTCTTTTTGACTCACGATTTTCTCTCTAGCTTATGAACTTAACAATTCAAACACTTTGACAACTTATATAAGCTCTCATCTAAACTAAGTTTAGCCAAACACCCCCAAAAGCTACAATTTAATTTTTCAAGTAATAGACACATACATTTTGTGTGTATATGGCTACTATATATATAGAATAGAAATTGAATAATTTGTATGAAGAGAGAGAGGAGAGAGAACAAACCAGACGAGGCCGGAGGCGCCACGACCAATAGGGCGAAGCGGGTGACCGTATCTACGGGGGACTTGGAATAAGCATCCTTTGAGATTGTAGGTCACGTGCTCCATTGCTGCAAATACAAGGGGATTCTTTCTTGGAAGCTGGAACCTTCAACTTTGAATATACGGTGGAAATGGAAAACTATACACTTTGTATTTCTAATGCTAATGAGAAGACTCCATCTCGTTTTCAGTTGACTTATCACTTTCGGAGAATTTGCAACTGTTTTTTCCAAAGGATGGAGATGCAATGCATGAAATTTTGAAACCAAAAAAAAGTACTAGTTTGCAAGTTTTTGACTGAGTCAATTTATTTTAAAACTCCGATTTTAGTCATACTTTCGCTAGTTGAGACCAACTTATTTTTTTGGGTAAAGTTAGATTAATCTTTTGGAAAGATATAGTGAGAAATATTATGATACATATATATATACACGTTATATGCGACTTTATATGAGCATAGTTCTCGTTAGTGTTTTTTTTAGATATTTATTTTATTCTAATAATTTATAAATTATTATTGAGATCATTAATTTTATAAATTGCATAGAAATCAATGTTCAATTTGTTCATATTTCCGAAACATGTTCACACTGTTTCTGAAATATGTATCCCTTTTTTTTTTATTGTTGTTTGTCCTTTAAAAATGTATCACATGTATTTTGGGTCATGACCTCACACAATTTCTCACATTTTTATTCCTTAAAAATACCACATCTAAAAAACAGACTATTTCTCCACTCAATATATTATCTATCAAACATTTCTTAAAACCTGTCTTGCCCATCAAGTCATACATTATCAGGGACGAAGGAATTATAAGATTGAATGTTTTGCAAGTTTTTTGAATTTTGGTCAATTATTTTTTGAATGTTTGGGGTTAATTAGGAGAAATTGAAAGTTTGGGACATTTTTGTCATCTATAAGTGACATGCTTTTATAAATGAAAAAAAAAATAACTCTTAAAAAAGTGTAGGCCCTACCACTTTTAATCAATTTACACATTCTCCTTAATTACCGTACCGAAAAATTTTGAGCCACTTATAATAGGACGAATGAAGTGTTACTTGGGTAAAATTGGATTCATCTTTTGGATTATCTCGTATTTGACTTGTAATTATTTGGTGTTCAGTACTCGTTAAGTAATTATCTTATCGAGGCACTCTCCCGTGCAACTGTTTTCTGAATGACATTGCTTCAACATATAAATGACACTGTATGTTGAAGTAGTGTCATTCGGAAATGTTCAAGTGTCATTTCCTGAATGAAGTAGTGTCATTCTGGCAACCAATTGCACGGTGCAACCGATTGCGTAGAAGTATTTGTGTTATCTTATAATGCTCCGACATATATTACATGTATTTGTGTTATCTTATAATGCTCCGACATATATTACATTTTGAGTATGTTCACACAAACAAAATGTCCAACCCAAATTTCATACAAAATGAACACGGAAAATAAGGAAATTAATGCAACTGTAGTTGTTAATTACGTATAGTTAGTACAAAATGAGCGAAAAGAAAACAAATAAGTGGAATTTATTTGGTAAAATGAGCAAAAAAAAAGGTGGAATTTATTTGGTAGTAGCTGTTAAACCTGTATTTATTTGGTAGTAGCTGTTAAACCTGTATTCATTGCAAAATTAGCGGAAAAAAAGAAAAAAAAAAGAAACTGGAATTTATTTTGCAAAAAAAAAGTGGAATTGGGAAACTCTACTGAAATTATCAGAGCCAGGTTTCGATCCTGGGACCTGTGGGTTATGGGCCCACCACGCTTCCGCTGCGCCACTCTGATTTGATGATAGAATTGGTTTATTTAATTATAAATCTTAATTTATTCTATATTTTTTCTATTGAAAAAATAGAGAATGAGATCTAATAATCAAGAACAAAAGAAAGTACACGTACAAACAACATGAATTACTAATACGCACATGTTTAACCTTCAATCTATCCTAAATATCTAAAGATGTTAGTCATTCAATCCAAACACATAATTTGTGACAAATATGAACTTTTTAAGATACTCATTAATTGGTTAGAATTTAAATCATGTTTGAGGCGATCATCTATATATATATATATATATATATATATATATAAGGAGAATCATTTTTAAAAATACTAAATTATGTTTTGTTCGCTAAAATCATCTTATTATTTTTGAAAATAACTTTCTATTTTGTTCAGAGGGGAAAAACCTTTTTTTAATACTTTTTTTTCCCGTCTACTCTAGATAAAGTGTATATGTTTTTATTGTAATTTTTTCTATTGTCCAATTAAAGTATTAGTTAATTTTTTTTATCTCTTAAATATATTAATAGGTGTTAATTATACGGATATAGATAAAATGATCATAAATATTCAATAAATGTAAATAAAATGTTCAATAAACGTAAATAAAATTACTAAAATATTAATATTGGTAATATTTATGATTATACATGAAATTTTAACATATTTATTTAATTAATCTTTTGTGAACATTTAGTTAGAAAGTATGAGAGAAATTTTAAACATTTAAAATTAATCAAATCACTATAATTGTGTATCAATTATAATCACATTAATTTTTTTGTTCTAGTTAATTTTTTATCCCTAAAATATTTTATAGGTGTTAGTTTGACCTGCAAGTCTGCAACTGGATGCTTATTTAATTTTACAAATAACCGAGCTGGCATGCGAAAAGTGATGACTTAAGCTTATTTGTTAAAAATCTTTTGAAACGATAAATCAACTTATGCAAGTTGCGCCGAGTAAAAAGTGCAAGTTAGCTGACTAGAGTGGTTGGGTAAAGCTTATTTTAAAGAGCTTATAAGCTATTGGAGCTTGTAAGATATTTTAAAAGTTTATAAGTGAAAAAGAGAATTTTTGTTAGAGACTAAAAATTGAAGAAAAATAAAATTAGAATGATATATTATGAAAATATAAAATCATAATTGAGTTATTTTTGTAAAATGCATGAGTGTTTCTTATAAGAAAATGAGAAAATATTTAAAGAATCAGTCAAACACCCTCTAAGTCAACTAACAAAAGTATGTTGATGAGCTTAGCTGCTATGAGTGTGTTTAGAGATGTCAATAAAGTTCGAAATCAACAAGTCAACCAGAATAGACCTACAAAAATAGGGGTAATAATTGAATTTTTTTGGCTTGAACCAAAAATATCCCAAGCTCGATAGGGCTGGCTCGAGAAACGAGTGAGTTAGCCCGATTAATCGAACTTTTTTTAAGGGGTAATTGTCTGTAAATCCATAACGTTTACTCGGAATTGGTTTTTGCTCCCATTTTCGAAGGTGTGGCCCCTAAATACATAACCTTTTATTTTGTCTCGTTTTTCTCCTGTCACCGGTTTTTTCTTACGCCGGCGCCGGAAATTACACTGTGGCAGCCGGAATTGACAAGGTGGTAGCCGGAAATTGACACATGGACATATTATTAACATGTGGAATAATTTTTTAAAAAAAAAAAACAAAATTCTCCCAACTCCATCATCTTCTTCCCCTTCCTCCCCTCCCCCCACCCTCTGCCAGCCCCTCTGCCGCCTGCGACGGCGCCCGCCACCCCCTTCCTCACCTCGGCTCAGCGGCGACGTGGTGGCTATTTCGCTGGAGGGGAGCCAAGGCAAACGCGCGGCGGCGGCGGCGAACCTAGGCGTCAACCACACCAAGTTTCGTCAGCCCGTCCCACCATCACCACCAAATTCCGTCAGCCCTTCCCACCATCAAATCCGCCATTTTCGCCCCATTTCTGAGGAAGAGAGCTTCACCCAATTCCCCTTCCGCCATTTCCTTCCAGACCTTGAATCTTCCCCAGATCTAAACCCTTAAATCCGAAGCCCTAAATCCCCAAATCCGGTCTCCACCCTCGTCTCACACACCCCTCATTCTCAGGTAACGTCTTCCGCCGCCGCTGGAGTTCCGGTGGGGAGCAGCCGCCTCCCTCTCTACTGATTTTCACAAATTGACAGCGAAGTATCCTTCGCCTATGAACTACCCTTTCGCCTGCTATGCTACTAAAAAATATCGTTCGTGAACGGAGCTCGCGAGAGAGGTGAACGGACGAAAGGGGTGGCGTCCTCGGCCGGGCACGTCTTCGTCGGCGTGTGGTGGAAGCGGCAGGTGGGGGGGAAGGAGAAAGGGGGAAGAAGACGATGGGGTGGGGGGGGGATTTTGTTTTTATTTATTTATTTTATTTTTTTATTCCACGTGTTAATAATATGTCCATGTGTCAATTTCCGGCTGCCACCTTGTCAATTCCGGCTGCCACGGTGTAATTTCCGGCGCCGGCGTAAGAAAAATCCGGTGACAGGAGAAAAACGAGACAAAATAAAAGGTTATGTATTTAGGGGCCACACCTTCGAAAATGGGAGCAAAAACCAATTCCGAGTAAACGTTATGGATTTACAGGCAATTACCCCTTTTTTTAATAATCGATTTTCAAACTTTATGACATAAAGTTTCTCCAATGTGTTTTTAGGCAATATTTTCTCCAATGATTAATAACAAACATTTATGATAGCAACAGTGATCCACGCAAATTCGAAATGATATTTTGAAATGACCTAACCGCCGCCGCCGCCTAGGAGGTTCTTCCGCAGGTGGTTCTGGCCGGCCGGCTGGTTTTTTCCGGCCGGCGTCATGATGACCCTCACTTCCTCTGATTTTCCTCCTTTACACACCAACGTTCTACCTAGGGTTTCCCTCCAGCCGCCGATCCCGTCTTCTCTCGCGGATCCCTCTTCCGGCGGCGTTTTGCCGTTTGGCTTCAACTTCTCCCGGGATTGCTCTCTGTTCCCGGAAGTTCCCGAGTCCGATATCTTCATGGCAGCAACTAGGGTTTCTTCCGTGGGCCTGGCAGCGCCACCCACAGTGGCTTCAGCGCCCTCGGTGGAAACTAGGGTTCCGGTGCTCCCTCCTTCCGTGTCTGTAGCAGCAGGTGCCTCGACACCAGTTTTGGAGTCCAGGGTTCCCAAAGTTGGGATGATAACTGCTGCAGATCAGCGTCTTGACAGCAGCAGGGCATTTCTTCCTTCGTCTGCGGGCAGCTCCGTCTTTACGTCGGGTGTTCTTCGATCGGGGCAGCCGGAGCAGCAGCCTTTACTTTTGGAGTTAGGCCGGGGAGGAGATGTTCCGTCCGGTACTCCTCCCGTAAAGTCGTTTGCCGAGTCTCTTAGGCAATCTTCGGGACGTCCCGCAGACGTCCCGGCTCATGATTTTGCGATTCTGAAACCCAAAATGGTGGACGACAGGCCGTGCCTTTCTATTTCCTCGGCTTTCCGTCAACGGCAAATAAAATCCTTTCAGCATGCTATTCATGGGAGGGTTTTCCTTCGCAAAGGCGATTCACCAAGATTTGCGGCGGATCTTTTTACTGAGCTATCTATCATCTGGAAAACGTCGTCCCCGTGGCAGGTTATCCCTCTGGGCAAGGGATATTTCACGTTGAAGTTCTCGTCACCGGAAGATTATGCTTTGGCTTTCGCGAAATCTGCTTGGCGTCTTCGTGTGGGGATTCTTTTCCTTCAGGCATGGACTCCAAACTTCAATCCGAACAAGATTTTTTCTTCTACTGCTCAGGTTTAGGTCCGAATCTTTAATCTCCCGCATGAGTTTTGGCATCCTGAAGTCCTCTCTGGTATAGCTAGGCATGTTGGAACTCCTATTCTCGTTGATGGCATGTCTGCTAGGGCTTCAGTTGGTTATTTTGCTAGGGCGTTAGTTGAGATTAATGTGGCCATGGAAATTCCTGAGTTTATTGATGTTAAATGTGATGATGATATTTATGAAATTGAGTGGATATGAGAATTTGCCATACTTCTATAGTCTTTGTTCTGCGATTGGCCATGCCACTGATGACTGCAGGAAATCGGGCATAGAGCCTGCCTCTCCGACTAAACAGAAGGTACAAGATAATAGTTTGTGGGGCAGGAAGCATAGCAATAGATTTCGACAATGGAAGAAAATTAGGAGCCGTTCTCGACAGCACGCGATTGCAGTGCCTTGTGCTGCTAAGCTGGATAATCATGAAGAGTCTTCGCCCAGACGTGAAGTTACTGTTGGGAAGAATTCTGTGGAAAACAGAAATCGTTTTGAGGTGCTGGAGGGTATGGAGTTAGAGAATGAAGACAATATAGCAGCACGTAGAGAGGATTCGTCGGTTCAGAATTCGGATGCTCCAGCTTGCAAGGAGGACATTGTTGTTATGGAGGATTCTGACAGATTCGTGGATGAGGAGATCATTGTAGACGATCGCGAGGCCGCAAGCTCGGCACCGCAATCACAGAGGGAGGACACGGCCGGGTCTGAGGGTTCTACGCTGCAGGAAGTTGCGAAGTTTGGGCAGCATAAGGAGGTCATAATACAATCTGCCGTGGTTCCGTCCATGGACATGGTAGATGATTCTGCATCTCGGTTGGTCATTGAGCCTACACATTCTAATCATGAGGAGTTGGCTAGTCGTATTAGCAAATTAGAGGAGCAGGTTAGTCAGGGGATGCAAATGCTCGTTGACAACCCTAAGCGTCGACCGGGTCGACCTAAAAAGGGGATGGAACGTTCGCAAGATCCACCGAATCCGATTGACAGTATCAAAAGTCGGCTCAGGAATAAGGGCGCCGCTTCAGACGCAGCTCGAGCTATGTCGGCTGTGGTTTCTAAGAGATGGGGAGATATGCTGGACGACGAAGACTTGTTCTACGAGGACGATCAATTCTTCTCTTAGTCTTGCTGGCTCGCACTCATGTCACTGCCCTTGCTGTCTCAGGCGTTGCTTTTGCTTTTGGGTTCTGGTTCGGGTTTTTGGAGGCTGGCTTTCCTAGGGGCAATGGTTCGGCCGGAGCTTCTGAGGTTGACTTTCCGCCTCCTCCCGTTTCGGTTTTTTTGGTTTCTTTTCGTTGCTTTGTCGTTTTCTTTCGTTTGAGCTCTCTTTTTGGAGGTTCGGCCCTTAGTCTGCGCTTGTGCTTTCAAGGGTTTTGAACTTATCTTTTTTCAATAAAATTTCTATTTCAGCATATTAATAACAAACATTTATGGCATAAAAATCAAAGAAAGATGATCATTTATGTTAAATGTATATCCAATTCTTACGGTAACGAAGTTATATATTAGCTATTAAGTAAATTTACGTTGAAATAATACTATTTTTTTTAATCTAGAACGAGACAAAGTGATTTGATTTAAAAAAAAACACAACCTACTTTTTCTTACAATATGATTATCAATAAAAAAATCATATATGTAAAAAAAATCGTAAACTTGCAGGCCCAACGGGCTAGTTCGAAACCAAGTGCGTTAGGGTTAGGGTTAGGGTTAAGGTCAAAATATTTTAACCCGAAAAATAAAAAATCGACTAACCCAAACCGAATACGCTTGCCCGAAACTGAGTGGGTCGATTCGATTGGCATCCCTAAAATTAATATATATAAATACACAGTTTAAAAATTAAAATATTTAAACTAAGACAAAAAGAAAAAGTAAAAATGTACTCCCTCCGTCCCAACTTTTTGTATTCACTTTTAGTAGTATTTACTACTAAAAGTGAATACAAAAAG
The DNA here is from genome assembly GCF_028751815.1 of Salvia miltiorrhiza. NCBI lineage: Eukaryota > Viridiplantae > Streptophyta > Magnoliopsida > Lamiales > Lamiaceae > Salvia > Salvia miltiorrhiza. The sequence goes on from NC_080391.1 coordinate 53,107,481, forward strand.
CTGGGACGGAGTCACGGAGGGAGTATATTTTTTAGAATGAAAAAGTAAAAATGTTTAAAAAATAAGGTCAACAACTAGGGATGTCAATGCAGCCCGAAACCCGTGGGCCGACCCGAATAACCCGACAAAATTAGAGGGTTAGGGTTGAAAAATCGCAACCCGAAAAAACCTCCAGCCCGATTAGCCCACACCCGACTAACCCGAAACCCGATAGGGCTAGCCCGAAAATTCGATGGGCTGGCCCGGTGGGCTGACGGAATTGTGACTGATGCATCCAGTTACAACTTCTGCTATGTTTAGATCTATGGTATTTGCTTAAATATATATATGTAGCCTCATTAAAAAAGTGAAATTAATTAGATAGAATATATGTGTGTGTGTGTGTGTGCAATCTCATTAAAAAAAGTGAAATTAATTACAGATTTTTTGTAGAAATTGATTATTAGTATCTCATTAGTTAGAAATTAATTATTAGTATCTCATTTTAAAGTGATACCAATTTTTTTTTTTTTTTGTCAATGAGACGTGCATGACAAATCCACTAATTATTCAGTAATAATCCAGATTGATTCTAGTGCATTGATACATGTTAAATTTTACTATCTCATTTTAATATAATTTTGTTTATGTAATCTTGAATATCTTATATTTTTGCATTTCATGCTTTGCTATATAATTTATATATTTAATATCTATGTATATTTTATACATTATACATTAGATCATTAGGAATAATAAAATACAAATGATAATTTTATTTTTACGCCTTTAACTTGATTAGCCCGATGGGCTAGTCCGAAACCCGAAAGTTTAGGGTTAGGGTTGAAGACTTACAACCCGAAAAAATCTCCAACCCGATTAGTCCGCACCCGACTAACCCGAAACCCGATAGGGCTAGCCCGAAAACCCGGTGGGCTTGCCCGATTGACATCCCTATCAACAACCATAATAACAATAAGACTAGGATATGTTTTTTAAACATTTTTGCTTTTTCATTCTAAAAAAAATGATTGAGCGAAAGACACTCTCACGAATCTTTATCTGGGCCGTCTTCAAAGTTTGAAACATGTTATCTGTGCAATCACCACTCCAAAAATGAAGTCTTTGCATTTGAATTCTCCCACATTAATATCACCATCTCTCGCAAACACTCCAAATCCCAAAATCAGCCGCTCATTCCCTCAACATTCCTCACCGCCGGAAAACATTTTCTCAGACCAACTTCTTTCACTGCGTAGATGCGTCCAAACCCAAGACCTCAAAACGGGATCTTCCCTTCACGCCACAATTCTCAAATCAGGGCTCGAAGCCGATGTTTTCATCGCCAATTCATTACTCAACATGTACTCAAAATGCGACTGCGTACACCACGCACGCAACGTGTTCGACCAAATGCCTCACCGAACCGTCGTGTCGTGGACCGCGATGATGTCAGCCTATCACCGCAGCTCGCTCCCCGATGAAGCGATGTCGTTGTTTTCGAGGATGCCGGCGCATCTCAACCCCAACGAGTTCACACTGGCTGTGCTTCTGCAGGCTTGCGCATTGAGAGGTGACGTCAATTTGGTCGAAGCTGTTCATTCTCACGCGATTAGAAGCGGCCTCGCATCGGATAGCTTCTTGCAGAATTGCTTAATCGATGCGTACGCGAAAGCAGGGATGCTCACGGCTGCGGAGAAGCTGCTGCTGAGGCTCTGCAGAAGAGATGTTGTTTCGTGGACTTGTGTCGTCTCCGGTTGTGTGAAATGTGGCGAGGCCGAGAGGGGGCTGTCGCTGTTTTGCAGGATGCAGGAAGACGGCGTCGCACCAAGTGAGATAGCGATGGTTACTGCATTGCAAGCCTGCTCTGAAATTGGGAATGGCAGAATCATGGGGTGGATTCATGGATTGGTGTTGAAAGGGAATTGGTGGATGAGTGGTTTGGTGTTGAATTCGTTGATTGGAATGTACTCCACGAATGGTTACTTCACCGAGGCTATGGCAGTCTTTCGTCGTTTCTGCTTTGGGAGTGAGGGTCTGCATCCTAGTCCGGAGACTATGGCAAGCCTGCTACATGGTTGTGGAAGGCGTGGAGCATTAAAGCTAGGGGGAGAGATTCATGGATACTTGATCAAACACGGGTTTTTGCCTTGTGTCGTTGCTGAGAATTCGCTAATGAACGTGTATGCTGAGCACGGATATGTGGACTCTGCGTTGCTCCTGTTTAGGATGATGGCAGAGAGAGACGTTATTTCTTGGAACACGATCATCAAATGCTTCGTGAAGAATGGTCGGGCTGTTGATGCATTGAGACTCCTTCGTGAGATTCACAGAGAAGGTTGCGTCTCTCCGGATTTTGTCACGTTGCTTACATCTCTTGAAGCTTGTTCTGAGCTGGCACGGATCACAGAAGGTCGGGTTATTCATGGCCACCTGACGAAGACAGGGTTGCTCGGTGATATCTTCCTCCAAAATGCTCTGATAGATATGTATGCAAAGTCGGGAAGGGTGGATTTCGCGGACTGTGTTTTTGAGGGAATGCAGGAGACAGACATTGGCTCGTGGAACTCAATCATCGCAGCGTATGGTGTGAATGGAGATGGGGCCTCCGCTGTGAAGGCGTTTGAGAAACTCGAAAGAGAAGGGACCAAGAAACCGAATGGTATCACGTTCACTAATGCTCTATCAGCGTGTGCCCACGCAGGATTGGTTGAGGAAGGTTGTGGGATTTTTCACTCGATGGAGAAGCGCCATGGGATGAACCCGAGCACGGAGCATTACGCCTGCGTGGTTGATCTGTTGGGAAGAGCAGGGAGAGTGAAAGAAGCAGAGGCCTTCATTGATAAAATGCCAATGCTGCCAGGCTCTGATGTTTGGGGGGCTCTGTTGAGCGCGAGTGTGCTCGTGGGAGACGTGGCAATGGCTGAGAGGGCAGCGGAGGAGCTCGCGGCTCTGGAACCTTCTAGTAGCATCTGGAGAGTCGCGTTGGCCAATGCGTACGCTGCTGCTGGAAAATGGGATAGGGTTGCAGAGTTGAGAGGGTTGAGGAAGGAAGGGGGGTGGAGCTGTGTGAATGTCGAAGGATTTGAGTTTGATTTCTTCGCAGGCGACGCGAGGCGTGGAGAGAGTGAGATGATCTATCAAGTTATAGGGTGGTTGCAGATTCATATGCAAGATAATGCAGTATGTGATGAGATCCTTTTCTTAACTTAGAGAAGCATGCATCCATTGAGGCATATGTTTTGTAAAGTAGTAGAAGTTTAGTTAATAGTACATCTCAGTGCAGAAGCTGTATAATGTAAATTCATTCAAGATGTGAGGCACTGTTCATTTCTTTATATGTAAATTAATCATAGCACAAGAGAATTTATCATGTATGATCACTTAAGATTAATTAGTGCAAATTTCTGTATTCAAACTTATGGATTTGGACAAATTTACTTGTGGTCAATAGCTCACTTGAACTTGATTGATGAAATAAGACTAGTAAGTTTATTTTAAAATATGTAAACAATCTTTAGTTGTATGGTGTTGGATGCTTGGAGGTTGCTTGGAGTATATTTTACAGCAAAATGAATAATCAGACTTTTATTTATTAGTTGTTTAATCTTAATAATATGTACAACTTATTTGAACTAATGAAGAATAAAAACTACTCCCTCCATCTCACAAAAACATGAACAAATAGAAATACACGAGTTTTAAGAAATGTTAGTTGAGAGTTAAAGTAAGTGGAAAATGGGTCCCACTTTAAAAGGTGTTGTGAGAGTAATGAATTAATTAAGGAAAAGTAGTGGTGAGCCATGATGTACTAAAATGGAAAGGTTCATGTTTTTGTGAGACACCCGAAAATGGAAAAACGTTCATGTTTTTGTGAGACGGGGGAGTACAATTTATTATAGTAAGTTACATAGTAGTAATATTTTCTAAATCTCTGAATTAGAGTATGCTTCCCACAAATGATTACTTAATGCATTTTGTTGTGCAAAAAAACAAATGTTCCAACGGAAAGTAGTTAAGGGTGAAATTTTGAGAACTTTGTATTGATTTATAAGTAAGCAATATTGAGCGGTACTGCCTTTTACAATGAAATTTTTACATGTATTTACATGCATTTTATACTGCATTCTTTCAATTTTTAAAATATGCATATTTTTGTCCTTATCACATTTCTAATGGTGAAAATGAGCCTTTGTATCAATTTTTATCTTTAGGTACTTTATGTTATATTTGTTGGATTTTAGTTATTTGATGCTTTTATATTGCAATATTATATGATATCATTTGTGCAATCTGTATAATATTATTGCAATTAATATTTTAATTTAATAACGCTGTTATTTATTAGGTTTAATTGACATGTTATATTATTCTAATTAAGGGTTAATGATAGTTTTATATACTTGTAAAATCAAAAAATTAAAAATATCCACTATACAAAATATTATAAGAACTATTCATTTTTTTAATGTGAAAGAATAAAGTAGTCGTTACTTAATAGATTAGAAGCTTCATCTCGTTATTTTATATTACTTGAATGGTGAGTTTTGCTCGACATGTTCGATCAATGCGAATTGAACATGTCAAGCATCAGTGATATATATTAATACTCAACCAATACAAATCGAGCATGTCGAGAATCAGTAATAAATGCATTAATGCTCGACATGTTCAACCACATGTGAGTTGAGCATGTTAAACATTAGTGGTAAATGCGCTAATGCACAACATGTTAGACCTCTACGAATTGAGCATATCGAGTACTATAAATGCACTAAGGTCATCTCTAACCATTTACACCAAACTCAAACCCATTTTACAGTATATGTCACATCCAACAGTAATTCTTCTCCAATCATTTATACCAGACTCAAACCCAAAAGAATATTATTTTAATATTCTCTTTCCACTTACTTTTTATACTTCTTCAATCATATCTATGTATTTCTTTTAAATTATACATTTGCCCCAATTTTTTTGATTAATAATTTCATATTAAAATAAATACTATAAGGAAATTAATTTTTTTTATTATTAAATAAGAAAAAAAAGCTAAACTTTAAAATAAAATTAACATATTAAAATAATTTAGATACACAATAAATAAATTAACTACGAAATTAACATTTAAAGCTACGAAATTAACACAATAAATAAATTAACTACGAAAATTTAGATACACAACCAAACTCTATTATTATTGTTAATCATTTAAAGCTACGTAATTAACAAAACAAAATAAATTAACATTCATTCCTCAAAACAAAAAGCTACGTTATTAACAAAACAAGTAAATTATTGAGAGCCTATTGTAGGAGCCCAATAAATTCAGATACACAACCCTAAATTATAATTAAATGCACGAAACTACAGAATTTAAAGAAAGTCGTCTTCTTCGTTTCGAGAAAACACAGAGCATCATCGTCTTCTTCAACATTACCTGCAACACTCGCAATTCGACGGATTCTCAATATCTAGCAAGAAGAGGGGTTAGTTTGCAATTCTTAAAATTCTATAAAGTGTTTTGGTGTAGTGAATAGTATCACACAAAATTTGGTGCAATACTATTCAAATGGTGGCCCCAAACCCATTTTGGGTTTGAGTTTAGTGTACCATTGGAGAAGTTTTGGTACACCAAAATGGGATTTGGTGTACCATTGAAGATGGTCTAATGATCGATATGCTCGACCACTACAATTGAACATCAATAGTCAAGAATTATTGAAAAATGTATTAATAATCTACACAAGGATAAAAAAGTCTTAAATATATACTCCATTATTTTTGTCTATGATATCATTTCCACTTTATGGACAACACAAGTACTTTTAAGAAAGTAGTGGATAGTAGTTAATAGTAGTGGGTATTGTTGTGAGGGAGTTTGGGTCCCACCATTGTTGTGAGTGGAATTTGTGGGACCTTACTGCTACAAATAGAAGTGGAAATGATATTGTGGACGAACCAAAATGACAAAAGTTAAATGATATCGTGGACGGATATATTCCATTTGTCGTCCATCCACGATATCGTTTCAACATTCATGTGGACGGCTCGAATTTTTAAAAAAATGGTGGATAATATAAAAAAATTGTGGATAATAGTTGATCGTGAATATTGGTGTGAATAGAGTTTGGGTCCCTCTATAAATATGTGGAGAGTGTTACGTGAACCATATTGTTATAAATGAGAAGTAGAAATGATATTGTGAATAAATTAAAATGACAAAAGTGAAAACGATATCGTGGACGGAGAGAGTATATTTTATCAAAGATAAGTATTTTTTATATTTTATTTTTTAAAATGGGTGGATACCATTTTCATACTTTCCAATTAGAGAAATTTTAAGAAATAATTAATTTAGTGTAACAAAAACATAAATACACCATTATATATAACAAAAAGAAAACGTAAGAATTTTATTTTGGTGCAGTAATGCTAGAATAGCGCAACACTATTTGTTCATTCGTACATATATACTTAAATATATAAAGAATAACTTTAGACGTAAGACAAGTCTATTATGGGATCATTTCAAAATGTGAAGTATATAGATCTTTATGAAAATGCGTGCTCGTTATAGAAGTTGGTTGAAAACTTGAAATGATTAAATTGAAAATGCGTGCTCGTTATGGTAAATGGACACCAAGTGTCCTGTACACTCGGTTAAAACTTAAAACTGGAGTTTTTGCAATTAGCCAAAGTGAGCCGGTTTTTGGGTGAATTGGTTATTTACTAATTTATCCCTTATTAAGTAATACTACTATTTTATTGTTTTGTCTTTTATGTTTTATAATTTCCGGAAGTTTTGTTGTTCGGTTTCTTTATTTATTAGTTTTTTTGTTTCCTTTACTTTTTGGTTTTTTATTTTCGAAAATTATACTATAAATCTTATAATTCGAAGTTTATATGTTTTTTTATTCGAAATTCTTTTGATTATTTGTTTCAAAATATTATTTTTGATTTGTTACCAATAATTTGAGGTTTCTTTTTAAAATAATCCTATATTTGTTTTCAACTATTTTTTTTGAAATTAATACTCCCTCCATCCATGAAAGAACTTCCTTGGAGGAAGTGACACGAGTTTTAAGAAAAAAGTTGGTGAATATATTAAAAGTGGATAAAAAATTGTTGAATGCATTGGAAGTGGTGAAACTGGACAAGGTGACAAAGTATTACTCATATATTATTGAGGTCTTTGGTTCAAATCCCTCAATCACATTTTTCTTGTATTTTAGTTTTTTTTTTCAAATCATCTTCGAAATATTTTTTTTAATATTGGAAAAAATATATAAAAATGAAAATAAATCTAGGATTATTTCCCCCAATCACCTTTTTCTTGTATTTCGATTTTCTATTAAAAAAATCATCTTCGAAATGTTTTTTTTAATCTTTGGAAAAAATATATATAAATGAAAACAAATCTAAGATTATTTTGAAGGAAATCTCTAAATTAGTAGAAACAAATAAAATTAACATAAAATTCGGAAAATAAAAAATAATAATAAAAAAATAAAATAAATGTGAAAATAAATCTAGGATTATTTTAGGAGAATCTCTAAATTAGTGGAATCAAATTTAGGATTATTTTTTGGGGAATGAAAATCTCTAAATTAGTGGAAACAAATCTAGGATTATTTTAGGAGAATCTCTGAATTAGTGGAAATAAATCTAGGATTATTTTTAGAAGAATATCCAAATTAGTGAAAACAAATAAAAATAACATAATTTTCGAAAAAGATAAAAAATAAATCTTCAGAAAAAACTAACATAATTTTCTAATATAAAAATAAAAATTTTTGAAAAAAAATTTCGAAACAAAAAAATAATAATGTGGAAACAAAATTAGGATTATTTTTAGGAGAATCATAAAATTAGTGGAAACAAATAAATAAAAAATAATTTAATCATCAATAAAAATAAATAATATTAATTTTGAAAAAAAAATAGCTGGAAACAAATATAGGATTATTTTAAAAAGAAACCCAAATTATTGGTAACAAATCAATAATAATATTTTGAAACAAATAATCAAAAGAATTTCGAATAAAAAAACATATAAACTTCGAATTATAAGATTTATATAATTTTCAAAAATAAAAAACCAAAAAGTAAGGAAACAAAAAAACTAAGAAATCGAACAACAAAACTTCCGGAAATGATAAAACATAAAAGACAAAATAATAAAATAGTAGTATTACTTCTATTAGTAAATAACTAATTCACTCAAAAATCGGTCCACTTTGGCTAAATACAAAAACTCCGATTTTAACCGAGTGTCCAGTACACTCGGTGTCCATTTATCACTGCCCAAAAATTATTAATTTCATGCTAGTCATAAATACCCGCGATTATAGGAACCGACATACAGGTATCATTTTATTAAATGACGATTTTATAAAAAAAGAAAAGAAAAAACCAAAAAAAAAACCCTTGAAAGCACAGAAGGAGCAGACTAAGGGCCGAACCTCATTAAAACCTTTTCACTGAAAACCCAGTGGGGGAAACCGTGAAAAGGAAAAAGAGTACTCGTCTAAACACAAAACGAAAGTAGGGAAGAGCGGAAGGGAAAGTTTCCGGAACTCCGGCCTAACCATCGTCCCCAAACTATCCCGGCTCTCACCCCACGGGAAAAAAAAAAAAAAAAAAAAAAAAAAAAAAAACTAAACGGGCGGTTAGAACCAAACAGCCACCCATCAGCCCCAACTACCGTTTCTGACGCAAATGGCTATGCGAAGCCATGTCAAGACGAACCGCAGCCCTAATCTCCTCAATCTCGTGCGGCCACCACCCTTCCGAACGTTGTTGGTTAGCCATTATATCGGCCGCCTTGTTTCCTTCTCTAAAGATGTGAGATACCTGCAGCGAGAAAGCATCTAACATCTTTAAAATCCTATTCCAAGCCGCCTTAAAACGCCAAGGCACATTCAAAGAACGAGAATTAAGAATGAGTATCACGTAGGTGGAATCGGCTTCAATCCAAAGTCTGTGCCATCCACGATTGTGAGCAATTTGAATCGCCGAGATAACTGCCAGTAGCTCTGCTTCAAAGGCAAAACCTGAGCCACCTTTGAAGTGAAAACAACCACGCACCACATTCCAGTTATCTCTAAACACCCCACCTGCCGCAATAGTTCCCGGAGTTCCCGTCGCTGAACCATCAGTATTCACTTTGATCCACGGCGCCACCGGTGGCCACCAATGTACCTCCACAAACTCCGGAGGAGGAGCACTCCTGGAATTAACACCCACTGCCCGGAGAATCAAATAATCCGACCAAGAATTCCACATGTAGCCTAATTTAGCAAAGTTATTATCAATCTCTTTGAAAGCAACTTTCACAGTGTGGATGACACGACGTTCTTCGAACTTTTGATTATCAAAGATACAATTGTTTCTCTGCATCCAAATGGCCCAGATGACCGTGATAATACCCGCTTTCCAGAAATTACCAATGAGGGGACTAAGTTTATACTGCCAAGCTGCCACCAAAAAACTATGAATATCACTCTCTTGCAACCCTTGCATGAAATTGAACCACCCAAGGAACGTAACCCAAATATTCTTCACACGCTCACAATTCCAGAAAAGGTGATCCTGAGACTCACTTCCTTTTAAGCAAAGCAAACAAACGTTAGGCGTGATCATACCGTAGCGGATAAGGCGATCATAAGTCGACATACAGGTATCATATAAATTAAGGGATGAGTATCATATTAATTTCATGCTGATGCAATTTCACGATACCTTTATGATATTTTTTTGGGTTAATTGCGTGTAATATCACGAACTTTGCTCAAAATCCATTTTTTCCATGAACTTCAAAAAATCCAAATTATATCAAATACTTTGATATTTGTTCAAATTGCCCATAATTTAATTCTTGATAATTCAAAATTGTTCCCATTAAATTTGAAATATTCAGAATTGACCTATTCACAAAATAAATTACACAACAACCCCACTTTTTGACCTTATATATCAAAATACCCTAATGAATTTGTTTTTTTTATAATTATAAAACATACGCATCACACTCTCTCACGCTCTCACCTAAAATCGTATCAGAGTGGATTTTTATTGAGGAACTAGTATATTCTCATTCGTGTGATGCACGACGAACACTAAAATTAAATAATATATTTATATAAATAAATATAAATATTAAATAAAATTAAAATATAAATAAATACGAAACATGTTTAAAAAATATAATAAAATAAATAATTTATATCAGTTAATCAATAAAAACTTGAATTTCAAAATGTAATATTTTTGACTTGTTATGTAATTTAAATGACATTCTAATTGTGTTAATGGTTATTATTATTATTTTTTATTTAACTATTAACTTTATCGAGAAAAAAAATAAAATTGGACCCCCCCCTATGGTGAAAGTCTGGCTCTGCCCCTGCATACAAGGTTATCCTCCAAAATTTGGAGAAAAGAGAGATAGTCTACAAAACAACCTCAGATGGTGCAAACTAGTGCTGCCACGGTTCAACCGGAACCGGCGGGCCAACCCTGAACCGGCCCGGAAGTCAACGGTCCGGGCCCGAACCGTTGACCACGGGCCGGTTTCGGGACCGGCCCGCCAAGGAGCTCGGTCCGGTTACGGTTCAAGGGGAGAGCGGCCCGCGGCCCGCCGGGCCGGCCCGCCGGTTCGGCCCTGAACCGCCGGGCCCGGTCAATTTTTTATTTTTTTAAATTTTATATTCAAATCCTAATAATTTTAACGAAATGTAGTTTCACTATTTATAGTGTTCTACACATGGTAGAGAATCCTACATTTTTCAATGTGGGATAATGTAGCTTCACTATTTATAGTATACTACACATGGTAGAAAATCCTACATTTTTCAATGTGGGATAAGGTAGCTTCACTATTTATAGTGTACTACACATGGTAGAAAATCCTACATTTTTCAATGTGGGATAATGTAGCTTCACTATTTATAGTGTACTACACATGGTAAAGAATCCTACATTTTTCAATGTGGGATAATGTAGCTTCACTATCTATAATGTACTATGCATTATAAAGAATCCTACATTTTTCAATGTGGGATCACTCAACCTAACTTATAAATATATAACTTATATTCATGTAATAACTTATAACTTCTAAATATATAACTTATAAATATGTAACTTATAACTTATAAGGTCGAGGGATCAATTAGTTAGTTTACTTATTCAATTTTAAAGATTAGTAATTTGTATCCTTGTAATATTTTTTTGGTACATAAAATAAATTCAATAAAGATATCTATTTTTATGAATTCATTTGAATTTTTGGTTCTCAATGTGTTAATTATTTTTCCTTTACTTTATATCAATTCAATTGTCATTTAAAAAAAAAGATGACATAAAAAATATTATTATATTATTAAGATTTTTAAGTTGGGTAAATTTGAAAATTATTTTACTTGGTAACTTGAGTAATTTCAAGCTTTAAAAAACAAAACATATATTTAAAAATTATATATTTATATGACAATAGTATATAAGTTATTAAGTAATTTAAGACTTTAAGTTGAGTAATTTTAACATTTTAAGTTTTTAACATCATAATTTATAAAACTATACAGTATAAGTTGAGTAATTTTAATATTTTTTTCAACATTTGTAAAGTAAAAACTATTACTACATGAATATAAGTTATAAGTTACAAGTTATATTTTTATAAGTTATAAATTACATGAATATAAATTATATATTTGTAAGTTAGGTTGAGTGATCCCACATTGAAAAATGTAGTATTCTTTACAATGTGTAGTACACTATAGATAATGAACCTACATTAAGTTAAAATTATCCCACATTGAAAAATGTAAGATTCTCTACCATGTGTAGTACACTATAAATAGTGAAGCTACATTATCCCACATTGAAAAATGTAGGATTCTCTACCATGTGTAGTACACTATAAATAGTGAAGCTATTCTCTACCATGTGTAGTACACTATAAATAGTGAAGCTACATTTAGTTGAAATTAACACAAATCATTTAATTTCAATAAAAAAAAGTGAAAAACCGGGAAACCGCCGGTTTTCGGCCCAGAACCGCCGGTTTTTGGCCCGGCCCGGAACCGCCGGTTCAGGGTCCGAAAACCGGCCCTTTACATTTAATCCGGGCCGGTTCCGGTTCGCCGGATTCTCGACCCTGAACCGCCGGTTCGGGCCCGGAACCGGCGGTTCCTGAACCGGCGGCAGCACTAGTGCAAACGATGCCTTGAAGGACATGTTTGTCGAGGAGAAAACGAGGAGAATATTCATGACATTATCATAAGTATTGAGTTTTATCAAAAACACATCCTGAAGATTGCCGAATTTCAGTCGGCAGTAAAACGAATTCAAGCCAGCATCCATCCACAACATGACTGATGTTAATATTGAAGTAATACGGAAGCATGTTGAACCTTATTTTATTATTTTATTATAGCTTTTATAATTATATAAAACTCAGGGCTCTTTTATTATTTTGTACAAATATTGAATAGATGTGGGGGTCTTTCTATAATTTTATATGAATGTAGGATAGGTTTATAATTATTATAAAAGTTGACATGGGGAGTTTGAACAGTTTTGAAAGTATTTGATAATTTGTGGATCTTTTAAAGTTCGTGGGGAAAATGAATTTTGAGCAAAGTTCGTGATATTACACTCAATTAACCCTATTCTTTTTAGTTACAAGTTACTACTCATGCAAATACAAATTCACTTGCCTATATTAAATGACTCGAATTTTTAGTTACAAGTTACACAACTCATGCGAATACATACAAGTATATCCAGTGACGTAGCCAGGATTTCACCTCAGTGGGGGCCAATTTATAATAATTTTAATATATTTCTTCCGTTTTTAAATAAGTGTCATATTACGGAATTTTTCTTGTTCCTTTTTAAATGTCATATTGTAAAAATTTAATAGTAAAAGTAAGCTAAACTTTCAATTTTACTCATGTCATTTTTTCTATACTTCATCTTAAAGCATGTAAAATTATATTTTTCCTTGGTGAGTATAATTTTATGTCATATAACACTTATTTGAATACGAAGGGAGTATATATATATATATAAATTAAAATTTATAACAATTTTTTTGAAATATTTATATATGACTATCACACATCCTAATGACTTACATATATGTTTAAAGTTATAAATATGTGGTAATAACTTTATTCATTTGCCCAACACGTATTAATTAATATTCACAAAAAAATATTCAATAATAAGATATTACAAATAAAATTATCTAACAAAAATAAATAAAATATAATTCACTTGCATGTACAGGGTCTGAGCTAACAATTAACATGAGTTAGAAATTCTAGTTAAATTCTATTAATAACTAATATTTTAATAATTCACATAATAATAAAAATTGAATGTGTGAAAAAGCTAAATAAATAAGCTATTACATAAAAATATCATAGAGAATCCAATATAAAAAGTAAATTACAAGTATGTTTACAAAGAATTCTACATTTAAACTCAAATTTTAATTGTTTGAGTCTAATATAAAAAATTTCCCTATAAAATTTTTAAAATCAAACTCACCTATTAGATAAAGAAATAAAGAAAATACTTATAAAATAACAACAAAGTTACATCATATAATATTATGAGAATTTTGTTTTAAAAAATAAAATGAATTTTCATTTAAATACTAAATAAAGAAATACATTATATATATACTGTTTTTTTGAAAAATTCCAGTGGGGGCACTGGGCCCCACTGGACCCCCCTAGCTACGTCACTGAGTATATCATCGCAATCTATAATTAGTTGAACTGTTGAAGAGATGCATCTTACCAATTGAGTTTCGTGTGTCTCATCGTCTCTCGTGACATTCTCAAACTCTTAATTACTGCCAAACCACAACTAAAAGCTATGTTTAATTGCATTTGTATAGCATCTATTTATTTAAATAAAACATTATTTATTCAAAAAAAACAACAACTTATTTTCATTTTTTTTAATCATACCTTTAGTTTCAACAGACAATTTAGAGAAGGTTTTTAATACTCTTCAATTATTTTTCAAGATAAATTTTATAAATGTTGATATTATATAGTATATTTTCTTGATTAAAGGGTGCTGGAGCATAAGGCAATTAAGTAACCGAGTATTTTTTTTTTTTCTTTTTTCTAGGATTAGTTATGTGAAACAATTTTTTGTTGAGTTAAGTTATGTGAAACAATTGAGAGTTGTTTTGGTCAGAAGTGAGAAATAAATTAAGTCAGCTATGCTTTTGATTGGTTTTTACTTAATACTAGTGTACCTCCCGCGCCATGCGCGATAATTGTGATTTTAGACCCGCATAAATTGTACATATATTTTATAATTATTAATATAAACTAATAAAATTAGAATTTAATATAAAATTTATTATTTGCAAATTGATCTAATATTTTAATATTATCAATATAATTTAGGGTTAATGGCCTGTAAAACCACCAATTTTGAGCGAATTCTGGTTTTAACCTCTAACAAAAGATTCTGCCTGTAAATATATGAACTTTGAAATGTTTCTTATTTTGATTACGGGTCAAATTTTCAGCCAAAATGGCTGACTTGGCAGCCTGAAATCCAACGTGTCTTTATCGACGATGACACAAAAATGACGTCGTTCCTTTAAAAATACAAAACGACATCATTTAACTTATGAACTATGATATTTGGAGACTGAAATTATGGCAATAACTTGCAGCGGGAATCTGCCGTAGTCAAAATCAGAAACATTTCAAAATTCATATATTTACAGGCAGAAACTTTTGTTAGAGATTAAAACCAGAATTCACTCAAAGTTGGTGGTTTTACATGCCATTAACCCTAAATTATATTGATATTCAAACTTATATAGAGAGTTGCTATAATTATAAAACTGGATTTATAATTACTATCATATTCAAAATTATAATTGATAGTCAAATCAAGTACTAATATATATATATATATATATATATATATATATATATATATATATGTGGTTAGACTATAGTGAGATTGCTATTTTTCGTGAGACGTACGAATAATTAATTAGTCACTATATAGTGTTGACTGTTGAATAAATGTATTCAAAAAATTATCAAAATTTTCGCTTCCTTCAGAATTCGAACTCAGGTACAATTTTGTTTCTTCCAGGTAAATATTAGTCATAAGATACATTAAATCAATACATACAAATCATTTTAAGATCACACCATATATGCGGGATCTCATTGAAACTATCATTAAATATTCAATTTAAATCCAAATAAAAGAAAAGTTTATACACCTCCTATCTTTACAAAAAAAAAAAAGAATCTAAATAAATTTAATTGGTTGAATTTTAATAATTATAACTTATTTATTTGTTTCATAGTAAGTAATATACTAAAGTTAATATTTTTTCATGATCTTTCATTTAAGATGCATATATAATTCAAGATGAAACCACACAAAAATAAATATAAATAAAAAAAATCAAAATATGATAAATAAAATAATAAGATTAAAAAACTTAAAATGTGGTTCCAACAATAACTTGCTCAAGCATATCACTACTCAAAATGTAAATTATTTAATATGTTAAAATTTTAGATTATCATAATTTGCTCATTTTAAATTTCAAATTAAAGTTAATTTTATTTTATCCAAAATATAATATAATGAAAATGGAAAAAATATGCTTTATCTACAAATCAAATGAAAAAAAGGGAAGAGCAACAATAGTAACATTAAATTTTGGGTAGTTTTTTTTTTGTTAGTTCAAATTTTCGGGAGCTTTTTTGGGAGCAAAATTAACATTTAAATAATCACAATTTATTTATTTTAGATTCATTTTTTACATGTGATATATCAAATTAAAAGTCTTTTCACAATTTTTCATTTAAGATGCATATTTCATTTATGGAGAAAGCATTACACAAAAATGTGTACATTCAAAAAAGAGTGAGAAAGAAAATTAAATAAGAGTGAGAAAGAAAAGAAGAGAAAAAAAAAATTAATATAAACCCACTACACATATCACTTTTAATACAACAATAGTAACCGACATGTATAAAATTTTGTTGTAACCGTAGGCCTATTACATTAGTAAGTTAATTACAAAACTAACCTAATTTTTTCAATTCCAAAATTACCTTTCAAATTCAATTTATTGACATTTACTTTGCTTTTTATATATATAAAGATAAAGATAAAGATTACGTGCTTAAGTTTTTGTGGTAAACGGAAGCTGACCCTCTTAATTTGGTTTGTTTTTGAATTATTACTTGTTTTTTCCTTTATTTATATTTATCCTTTGAATATCAGTTGAATTTGCTTTTGTTAATTGAAAAGAAGAGTTTGTTTCTCTCTCTTTCCAACTTCTCCCTCTATTTACTGTGTGTGTTTGGGCGTGACAATAATTATTTTGATTAGGAAAGCCGTATATATGTGCTTGTTTAATTCCCAGCTATAGCTATCACGTACACTTTTTTAGGGGAAATTTGAAAGTAACCACTTAGAATATAAACGTATTTCTTTTAAAATTTCGTTTTTAATACTTGTTGTGAACATGCATGCATGAATACAAATCATGCACGCAATCAACATTGCACAATGCGAGACTAGAATACACACTCTACACGTATATGTCATGAAATTATATTAAAGGGTTAATGTGAGGATAGGTCCTTGTAGTATAGGTCCCTATAGCGTATTGCTCTTTATAGCTACTGTGTGTGCAAATAGGCCCTCAAAGTCCGAAAAATCAATCAATTGAGCCCGTTTGACTAACTATTGTTAGTTAAAAAAAATTACCCTCAATTTCTTTCTTCTTCCAATTTCTACCCCTAATTTCAATTCAACCACCGCCGACATCTCCCTCGGAGCCGTCGGTTACCTCTCTCTCAATCCGGCGCTGCCATCACCATTGCCACCGGAGTCCTCCGCGGCGTCTGCATCCACCCCTGCAATGATTTCGACGAGTAGCCACTCGATCCGTCGTGACAAGTAAAGGGTTTATTGCTCCTTTATTTTCTTTTCAATTAGGGATCATTTTCTATATTTTCTAGTAGTATTGGACTTACCTATAATGATTCTTTCCATTAGATAGAGAATAAAGAAAGAAGATAAAAAAAAATGATTGAAATTTGTTTTACAATTTCTAAAAAAAAATCAATTGAAAAAGTAAATGAATAGAAAAATTATAAATATCATTTTCATTTTATAGTAGAGGGGCGGATGTAGCCAAGTGGATCAAGGCAGTGGATTGTGAATCCACCACGTCGTCATCATTGTCGGAGCATCTCGCCGGCGACATTCCGCGATCTCAATTCTGACAGGCTCTTTGCTGCGCTCCAATAGAGAACGACAGAATCTGTTTTCTCCAGTGACCAGGAATCATATTAGAGAACCAAAACGGAGAAGCGGAGCAGGACTCCGTTGGTGGCCGTGAATACGCTAGGAGGTGGCGCCAACATCTGTCGTCTGCGGCGAGATGTAAGGGTAGACCGATCACGGAAACGAGAGAGGCGGAGGGTGCTACTGCACGTCTGATTTGCGGAGGCATGAGGCGCATAAACACTGCTAGCTGCTGAGGTCGGCAGCGTGCTTCTTGCACGTCGGTGGCGGTGGCGTCGGATTGAGGGAGAGGTGACCGACGACGCCGAGGGAGATGTCGGTAGTGGATGAATTGGAATTGGAGTAGAAATTGGAAGAAGAAAGAAATTTGGGGTAAAAATTTTTTACCTAACAGCAGTTAGTCAAACGGGCTTAATTGATCGATTTTTCGAACTTTGGGGGCCTATTTGCACACACAGTGACTATGGAGAGCAATACGCTATAAGGGCATGTACTGTAGGGGCCTATCTGCACCTTAACCCTATATTAAAAGGCATCATAAATTAATAGAATTAGTGCATCAAAATATCACTCTCATATAACAAAAATTAAAAATGAAAAACTTAAAAATTTAACCAATTTTTATTTTGAAAATAAAAATAAAAAAAAATCTACCATTGTCATTAATTAATTTGAAAAAAAAATTAATTAATTCATGAGTTTGAAAAAGTTTTTCTTCTTCCCAAAATCTGAAAATAACGTTAATTTATTCTTCTTTTCAAATTCTGTATAATTCTTCTTCTTCTTCGTAGCGACAACGTGAGCTTTATTGTTGCAATGTAGTTGACCTGAGGAGTAGAGGGTGACGACCCAAGCAGAGTTAGCCCTAACTTCTTCCATCTACGAAAACTGATGACCAGACATAATTTAGAAGAAAACAAAAGGTTATGGATTCTTAAAAAAAAAAAAAAAAAAAAATTATAGGTGTAATTTCAAAATTCGTGAAAACATTTGGATTTGCAAACAATTAACTCTTACATTTAACAGGAACAAAATCCATATATATATATATATATATATATGTATAGGGTTGCGCTAAAATAAGACCCACTCTTAGCCTATAAAATAGGACTCAATCTTAACCCTTGATCTCATTAATTTACACGGTCAGATTTTTTTGGTGATTTTACAATGGGATCTGCCAAAATATTTTAGGAGGTTAACAATGTTATTACATTTTGTTAATTAATATCTTCCTACAATTTAAGGGATCACGTTTATACACTATAACATTTCATATCTTCTCATTCATCCATAGTTACGCACGTCTCTGCTAACAGAGCCCAAAAATCGAGATAATTCATCCACTTATTTATTCATGAATGTACACGTATTAATATGTTCAAATTTTAAGTTCAGGAATATACACATATTTATTCATGCAACGACTATATTATGATTCATTAACAATATGAAAATTCATATCTTAATATCAATTGTTGTTTGATTCGTTCACTAATATTATGTTGCATGAATATCTTATCATTGCATGAATATGAATCAATTGAGGTATGAACGAAATATATAAGTTTAGCTGAATAAAAAATTTAGTAGGAATAACTCTATTTTTTCAATGAAACATGAAATCCACAAGAACTGAGATTCCAGCCGTAGATTACCATATGAGACCCGATCATTATATTATATGTACTAATTTTTGGCACTTATTGTATGAACAACTTTAGCAAGTAAGTATGAATATTATTCTATATGCAGGATTACCATATGACCTACGAACATGATATTATATATATGCACGAATTTTTTGCACCTATTATATGAACAACTTTATCAATTATGTACGAATATAATTCTGTGCAGGAAATGTGGTCTTATTGTTTGCCATGATTCACGCAACTTTATCATTTCAA
This sequence comes from Salvia miltiorrhiza, assembly GCF_028751815.1. Taxonomy (NCBI): domain Eukaryota; kingdom Viridiplantae; phylum Streptophyta; class Magnoliopsida; order Lamiales; family Lamiaceae; genus Salvia; species Salvia miltiorrhiza. The sequence continues at coordinate 53,126,704 of NC_080391.1, forward strand.
TGACAGATATCATTTGCTTAAATCTGATTCGGTTCATTTACTCCAATGAAGAAATTAATCGATCAATAAGCAATCATTACAAACCTTAAAATCCCTATTTAATTGGGGAGTGATAATCGGAAGGTATAGGAAAAGATTTGGAAGAAACCGATTATGCCCAAAATACCCTTCCGAAATTAAACAGTATGAATATTTTGCCAAAATTAATGAATTATGAAATCTATCCAAAATTGGATCACAGCCGTTGATTAGGCTGTAATCAACGTTCAAAATTAAGTCTTATTTATAGACTTAAGGAAGTTCATTGAATAGGGCTACCCTGTATGTATATATATATACATAAACACACACACACACACACACACACACACACACACACATATATATATATATATATATACACGTAGCTCTTTGTTTATACATGCATGTTGATATAACATGAAGCGTTAATTGCGTGTAAAATATTGAATTTTCACTGGATTCTGATTTTGCATATAAACTTTAAAAAGTAGTGTGATAATTATTAAAAGGTAGCGTGGTAATTACTGAATTTTCATCTCATTCTAATTTTGTATACAAATTTCAAAATGTAGCATGATAATTATCGAACTATTGATTTAATCTGATTTTGCTACCCATCGATCGAGATTTTGGTTAAATTTAAATGCATGGGTAGCTGAATTATTGACGTGACATAATCGACGAAAGAATAAAACAACGTATGTGATAGAACATCGCAAGTTCGCAACCACAATTTGAAATTATGAAAAATTAGATTATTCGGTTAGTCATGTCAGTAGTAAATTTGATCAGAATCTTGATTGGTAGAATCAGATTAAATTAATAATTCGATAATTACCACGCTACCTTTTAACGTTTGTATGCGAAGTCAAAATTTGATGAAAGTTCAGTAATTACAACAATACATTTTAAAGTTTTTACGCAATTTTTTAAAGTCTGTAAACAAAAATCAGAATTGAATAAAAGTTCAGTAATTACTACGTTACCTTTTAATATTTGTAGGCAAAATCAAATTTGATGAAAGCTTAGTATTTTAGAGGAAATTAACTCTAACATAAACAATTAATTTTTGGAAATAACTTAATATTTACTCGAATTTAAAGTTTCACACCACTTTCAAAATGTTGCTATTACAATATCATTTCTTTAATTTTACAATTACTAAATCATCCTTAACCTCTTCATCAAATTTATGGGAACATAATTTATTCACAATGTTTACAAGAGAAGAAAATTAAAAATAACAAAAAAGAATTGCTATTTCTGAAAAACTTAACAAAATTCAAGCTTTTTAAATTTTAGAAATTTAATATAAAAACTCAAGAAAATTCAATTCATAAATGCAACATGAATGTCAAGAGTACAGCATAAAATGTACTAGTAGTGGTAAGCAAACAGAAACTAATATATTATATATAATTAAGAAGAAGCAATAAAACTCGAGCACTTTGTGAATTTCATGCATGTACATATACATACATATATATACTTATTCTTCTCCAAAATAAAGTCTCCTTTACACGACAATAAAGAAAAATAAAAACCACTATTCAGTCACTTTGTGCAATACATATATACCTCTCTCAAAAGTAGACATAAAATGTTAAATCCGCCCCCAAAAAAATTGAGAAATAAAACAAGTATAATTAAACAGAAGAAGTGCATGAATTGGGAGTTAGAGAGATGAAGGGAAAGAAGAAGACATTATGGTATTGATGTTAGCGGCGGTCGGAATAAGTATCTCCTCCCCGCCGAGCTGGCCGTCTGCTTGATCCCAAAAGAAGTAGTTTGGGCATTGCTGCGCATCAACAACCCATTCATTCATATCATTCCTCTGCATAATGCAATCGTGAATCGCAGCGTTGTGCGCCTCCATGGGGTTATCTACGATCAGCGGCGCCATGGCGCTCGTGTACTGCCCGATCTCCGCCGCCGGCTGCAACTGCCATATTGATGTTTCCGCGCTTTCTTGGAAGATCGGAGCTTCCAACGATGGGTTTATCTCGAACATGAATGAGGAACTCGGCAGAGGGAATAGGGTTTCGTGTGATGATTTTGTGGAGTAATTATGATCTTGGTTCAACAACTCTAGCTGCTGCTGCTGGCTCTGTGTGAACGTCAATTGATCGGATTTCTGTGTTGAGGTTGTTGAAGACGACGACGAGGGTTTTCGTATTTTCTTCTTGATCCACGAGTTCCAGTAGTTCTTGATCTCGTTGTCTGTTCTTCCTGGCAAATGGCTCGCTATATGCGCCCATCTACAAGTAATTTCCAATTAAATGGAAGGGAAATGAGGAATCATTTGATCTTGAAAAATTGGAAAATGATAAGCAAGAAGATAATGGGGAGTGCTTTTGAAGCTTCAAATATATGTGCATGAGTAAAACAAGGCATTTTTTTCACATTAATTAATTTCATAGTATTCTTTTACTGTTGAAACATATCATTCTATTTATATTAATGACAAGGTTCCCATAAACAAACGCTTGATGATAGTGGCTTCTTAACTTCCTCCAAAATGCAAGTCATAGACATGCATGAAATTAGAAAATAACATAATTAATATATACTTTGAATTATAGAGAAATTGAAAAGTAGAACCTGTTGCCTACAGCGCCATGGAGGCTGATAATGAGCTTCTCCTCTTCGGGTGTAAACCTCCCCCGTCTGATATCAGGTCTCAAGTAGTTTATCCATCTCAGACGACAACTCTTTCCGCATCTCTGAAGCCCTAATTAACAACAACGACAACGATAACAACAATAACGATAAAACCCTAATATTATTATGACATAACACGACACGAAAGCAGGATACGATACGAGACGAGAGGAGACCTGCTTTGTCGGGGACCTCGCTCCAGCAGCCGTAGCCGTGGGTGGTGATGTACCTGATGAGCTTCTCGTCCTCCTCCGGCGACCACAGGCCCCTCTTCACCTTCTGCTGGTTGCAGCAAGAGTGGTGCCCCATTAATTAATAGACTTTAATTTAAATTTAATTAATGATTTGTAAGAGGCAAGTAAGCAAGAATGTGGTTGTGGTGGCTATAAATATGTTGGGATCCGACAGCACAAATTTGGGGTGGGGCCGGATTGGTCCCATAATTGTTCCCATCTAACCATGAAATGACGTTTGATCAACTCTCTCTCTCTCTCTCTCTCTCTCTCTCTCCTTTCTACAGTATTATTATTGAGAGTTTGTACGTACACATGTGGTATTATAACCTAACAAACCATAATTAATTCAATTTCCCATTCCCACACAGTTAACTGTGGCTGCCGGTTGGTTCCAAGACTACTACACTCCTATTGCCTTTTCAAATTATTTAATCCTCAAAGGGACCTACTGAGTAGTGAGTGTATTTCAAGGCTTCAAAATGGAAGTGCTTAATTTCATGATTCTCCCTACTATATATAGGCATCTAATTGCACATATACGCATCAACTATATATTATAAGTCGGAGTATTATATTTTAATTAGTAGTGCCATGGAGAATGTTTCATATTGAGATAATGTAAACTAACAACTAAATCAATAAATTCTACTATTCAATTAATATAGCTCATGAATAAGTGTATTTATGGTGAAAATTTCACCTCCTCCAGAATTTGAACCCATGTGAAAATACATGTTCATAAAGAACATTGATTTATCCGGAGAAATTATTAACTTATTCAACTTATTCGCATACATTCTCCATTCTCTAAATATATAGCATTCTCCATGGAAATTTTTTCTCTATATATATAAAGTGTGGTTTTATTGAAAATTTTATTTACTGTGAGAAATGAAAATAATGAAAAATCTATAAATTTTACGAATAAACCAATATAATTGATGAACAGAAGTATTTATTTAATATAGTAAAAATCTCGTCCCTTTCAGGATTCAAAACCAAACCAAAATGCTTCTTTATAAAAATTATTGACTTGTTCGCGCGCGAGTGTTCACACTGTTGAGAGAGATATTAATAAATATGAGGGACACTGCATATGAATAATGAAGAATGAAAACATAACTCATATTAAAGCAAAATAACATAACTTACATTACATAACAATACATTTAATTCTCTATATTAGAATATTTATCCCACAAATAATCAATTAATGCATTTCGAAGCGTGAAACGAACCTCTGCAATTTGATGTAATTTTGTAGATATATATGTAGTTTTTTTTTTTTTGACTTGGAGGAGTTGGGGAGGGGGAGTATTGGGGTTTGAACCCGGAACCTCACTGTTTACACACAGGAGGTCGCACCGCTTGGTGTCCTTAGTTTCGTTGTTGGAGTAATTTTTATGTAATTTTGTTGTTGATGTAATTTTATATTTCAATAGGTAGGAAATTGGTTTTAAGTTGATCAATATTTGACTAATTTTTCGAGAACCGAAAATATTTAATTTAGCAGAATTAAATGGCACAAAATCGATCTACGTTTCGAATAGATGATCACAGTATATTTATTTACTCAAAACCGATTTTCGGTGAGTAAGAAATAATTAATTAATTAAAATTGGGTACTTAAAATGTGGAGTTGTGGGAAAATGATAAGCATTAAAGAGATATTAATACTTATCCCACGTTGATTTGAGGAAAATAAATATTACAGTATAAAAGTTATTACATCAGTACATGTAATACTATGTACACACATGACGGGTTGCAAAGCCCAAACGCGCGCGCCGCCGCTGCCCGCCCCGCCCTCGGCACCCGATCATGGCCTCGGACTTGGATCTTGGTCTTTGAGCTGGCCTTTGGGTCTATCCTTAGCTCCCAACGGACCTTATCTTTTTGGACCAAATATTTCTCGGTCCAAAGAACGAGGCCCAATCCGTTTGGACCTATACGTGTACACAAGGACTCGACCCGTTGGTCTCCTAGCAAGAAGCTTCCACAACTCTATAACACCCGTCATAATGGGACGGGAGAGAGTTACATGGCTGGATTCAAACAGCCTGCTGTTACACATGTAACTCCCCAGACAACATTTGAATTCCATCAATTGGAATTAAGGCTGCAGGCTCCCCCATGGGTGGACCGTGCCTATAAATAGGACAACCACTTCATGCATCTATTACACTAAGAATTCCTCCATACAAGCTCTCTCTGCACTCTCTGCATTCATATAGTCCAGAGCTCTGTCCTTACTTCGTTCCAATTCGCCGGAGCTCGTTGGTCTGCAGTGCTACTACCCACGGGATGAAGCCGTTTCAACTTTGGAGACGACACGCCAAACCGAGAGCACTACTGAGGCATATCTCGTTTTGTGGATAGAGGATCCTCCTCGACTTGGCTACTATTTCTGGTTTCAGTTTTTTTGTAATTTCCATTCAGTTTGTTTGTAATCTGATTTACTACATTTCTATTACATGGTAACGCCCACAAGTTGTATTTACGACACAACAATCATAATTAAATATTTAAAAAATAAGATAAGTAAACCAATAACTTAAAACCAAATTCTAAAAAAAATAACATAAAATAACTAAATGCTGAAAAAAAGGAAAGAAAGTGGATCTTTTCTTTACATGAAGCACTGCAGGTGGATTATCTTCAAAAATTATATAATGCATAAATAATAATAATAATAATAATAATAATAATAATAATAATAATAATAATAATAATAATAATAATAATAATAATAATAATAATAATAATGTGTTAAATTCTATTATATATATATATATATATATATTCATTTCTTCTATATTTCAGTTTTATGAATCATATATTCAGTTCATTCCATTTCCATCATCATTTCATTCCTAAATCCATTTCATTCTCATCTAATTTCATTCTTATACATGTACCATCCATCACATAGCAGTTAATGGGTTCTCATGAATTCAAAGATTGAAAACCATATACAATACAAATTGGATTAATAGTGTTTTATGTTTTGAATTTTCAACAGTTTTATAAATGTCCGAACTTTGATTTTCTCCTAAAGGATCCAAAACTTTTTGCGTTTTCCAAACACCTTCTTGTAGTATTTGAGTTGGATTTAGTTTTTTTTTTGTTTCGAGTGGCTATAAATTGTACTTGGTGAGATTAACTTCTCGTGAAGCAGACACTATATATATCAATTCAGTTTTGGCAAATATGGGTTGGAGCGTGTCTTGCTCAAATAAAGTGTAAAGAAAATCAACGAAGAATTGATTTGAACACAAAGGATTTACGTGGTCCAGGCTGAAACCCTACATCCACGGGACCAAGAAATGGAGCTCTTTGTTATTGATTCACGAATTGAGAATTTACAAAGTTACAAGTGTTGTTCTTCTTGAGTATGAGACACTCATTTGCTCATTATATAGCAAGCTTAGAAAATAACGAACAAAACAGATTTCAAAATTCAGCTATGCCGTTGAGCTTTGACTTCAGCTCTGTAAGTGAATTTTGACTCTGATTCTGGAGTAAACTCTGCCTTGGCTACTCTGACTCTGATCTGCCTCGGCTACTCTGACTATACCTTAACTCTGACTCTGGAATGTTGACTCTGGCTCTGGCTTATGGAGTTAGCTCTGCTCTGATAACTCCACCAGAGTAAACCATTCTACATCAGATTATACAAACTTGATTATGAACTTATGAAATCATAAACAACAAATCTCCACCTGATTTCTAAGCTAATAATCGTGTTAGGTCCGGAGGGTCTCGAATAGGTGTATGGGGGGGGAATACACCTATGGGCTATTTTTCTTTTTCCTCAAACTGAGGGATCTAAAGATAGAGATCAAAACGAAACTTTACACGCAAACAGTGACGCCTGTTGACTGAAAACGGTTTTGACCAAAAAGGGTTGATGACTGATACTGAAAACTCTTCAGTAAGAAGTTATCAGTTAAGTTACTGGAACTTAACTGATGCACGTAGGGGCTTCGGTCGAGTTTGCTAAAACAGAGATGACAACACTCTTCATGACTATCAGAAGATAGATCAGTCAGACTGATATCATAGTTTCGCAATAGCCTTGGTTGAGCACGTTGTTAGTCTTAGGTTTCTCTTTGCAGTTATTCAGTATTCAGTTTATCAATTGAAACAACACAAGTAGAAAAGTAAAACTAAAAGTTGTAAACAACACAGAGACTTTTACGTGGTTCGGAAAAACCCTTTCCTACATCCACGGTCGATTGATCAGACCAACAATCCACTCCGCAAGTGCTTAACAGGTGCACTGCAAACCAAACTGTGTGCTTGCCGGGTGCACACAACCGTACCACTGAAGAAACCACTTCTTCAGTACCCACACTTCACTCGTGTCGGATTTCTCTTGCTTAGCTAAGACTCTCAGAGTCAGAGTACCTTCCTGAACTCCGAATCACTCAAACACTCTAATCTTTCTTCCTGAAAGGAGATTTGAACGGGTGCCAACTATACTGCAAAGAACAAGTTCTTTAGAGCAAGTTTGACCTTGGCTTCTGAGTAAACAGAGGTTTGTCTAAGGTCTAAGAGAATGTATGTAATCAGCAGTGACTGATTTTGGCTTTGGAATTCTCTTCTTCGATTCAAGCTTTGGGGAGGTTAAGCTTTAGGCTGAGTAGCGATTTTGGCAGAGCTTCAGCTTATGTTGTTGAATCGGTGAAGATTGAAGTGATCCTCGAGCGCTATTTGTAGGAGAACTCTTGAATAGATCCATTGGCGTACACTACAAGAAAATGTGTCGGACACCGACGGAATCACCGACGGAATTTTTTCCGTCTTTAATTACCGACGGAATCAACGACGGAACATGTTCCGTCTTTAAGTACCGACGGAATTACCGACGGATTTTCCGAGAGTCGGTTCAAGATGGCGCGAATACCTCCCGGGAAATTCTCCGATGGAAATAACGACGGAATTTTATACCGACGGAATAAATCCGTCGTAGATTCATTTTAAATTTTATTTTTTTTATTTTTTTACGGATACCGACGGAATTTAATTCCGTCGTTAATTTTTTTAAAATTTATCGGTTATTAAAAATAGCGTAACGACGGAAAAAAGGATCCGTCGGTAACAGCGACGGACATATCCGTCGTAATTTCCGTCGGTGGGCCCTATTTAATAGATAGACGCGGGATGAGAGAAATTCATTCTAATTTTCCCAAAATCTCTCTTTCCCTCAAAAGCGACCCCGCCCCAAAATCTCTCTTTCCCACTGCAAATCGGACCCGGCGCCGCTGCTGCAGAAGGCCGTCAATCGGAACCCGCCGTCGATCGGACCCCGCCGCCACTGGAGAACGCCGTCGATTGGACGCCGCCGCTGCTGGAAAACGCCGCTGCTGGAGAAAGCCGAACGCCGCGGCCGCTGCCGCAAAACGTCGAACGCCGCCGCCGTCGCTGGAGAAGGTCCCTCCCACCACCGCCGCTGGACGTCTGGTCACGTGAAGCTGCTCCGGCACCGCCGCACCGCGCTCGGCCACTGTTCAGGTGAGGTGAGCTTGTTCTTTCTCTTTTTTTTTGTTTTTAAATTTTAAACTGTTAATTATGATAACTAAATTAAATTAATTTTTTTTTGTTTAGTATCTGCCTGCCAGAATCTGCAAATCAAGTTTTTATGGGACAAAATTGGATTTAGGCGGAAATCAATTTTGATTCTTGTTAGGGAGGTGCAACTCGTGTAGATATTGCCTGTGAGACTTGCAACGCGCTTGACTGCCCTTCCGGTAAGATTTATTCATTTTCTCGGTTACTTCAAATAAATGAAGAAAATAAATAAATAAATCAAACTTTGATTATTATGTATTTTAAATACTTGTGTCAATAATAATTTTCCAAGTATTAAAAGTTTAAAACTAAAATAAAAAGAACAATATTCATGTTGACTAAACATAACCGGTTCTTTTTACCTTTCAAATATCTATAACTGTATTTCTTCGTAATAACTCAGCTGTAAGATTTTTCTAGTTTTTGAGGTTAGTTGATGAGTATGACACTCCTAAATACAGTTATCTATCTTATTTCATTTGCAATATTGCAATTTATCTATGGACATAGTCTAAATTCCTAGTTTATATTAGATAGAAATGCTTGAATTTTGTTTATTGTATGTGTTGCAGGTGTGTGTTTCTTCTGTTGATCCATCAGCATTTCCTGCCGCTGTTGAAGCAGGAGCCTTAATGGTTGGACTACTAACTCCTCCTCCTATTATTAGTGTGTAATCCAATTGAGTTGAGTTGCTCCTCATAAATTCATCATTTTCTTTTAACAAATAAAGTTAATTGTAGTTTTAATATACTTTTCTTTTTATTAATTAAAGTATAATAAGAATTTAATTTTATATTTTCACTTTTTAACAAGTCTATTAGTGCACTGAAGCTCGACTCATGTATATTACTAGAAGAGGTGGAATGAATTTGTATAAAGTCAAAATATGAATAACTTGACTCATTTATTTTCAGGTTGAGATTGTTAGGGTGATTCTTAATTTGTGAGGAAGAAAGGAAGAAGTCAACGAGAATAAGAAAAAACAAGTAAGTTTTTATTCTATTATCCCTTGTTTTGGTACTATGGCTCAAATGGTAGTCATAGTTAAAATTTTAAATTTTAGATGAGCATGTATCTAGGATTTTTTTTTATTTGTATATATTAGACGAGCATGTATCTAGGTAGTAAATGGAGATTAGGTTGGGGGATGGCTGTGTTCCATCCCATTTTGTTGCTGTGGTGATGGCTTGGAGCCGCGTATTTGTTTTTGTATTTGATTTATAGAATTTGTGTTGAACATGTGTTATATTATCATAGTATCTATAGACTTAAAGATTAATAAAACTCTAAAAATATGTAGATATAAAATTTCTAACACACTTAAATGAACCAAAATTGTAGAAATGAGTGAAAATCGTGAGTGGATGTATCGACGTTTTCTACCTGATGGAGCTTTGAATCCCGATTTTCAAAGAGGTCTTCAAGGTTTCATTGACTACGCTAGCAGTAGACGAGATTTAATGGATGGGGAAAAAATTAGGTGTCCGTGTAGGAAATGTGATAATATACGTTTCCATACTAAAAACAATGTCCAGTATCACATAGCAAAGAACGGTTCCTACTGCGGCATCAGAGGCTCCCACCACTGGACGTACTACACTCGTCATACGACATGGGTATAATTTTTATTGTTACACAATCTTATGAATTATTAAATGTTAGTTTTATTACTAATGACTTTGAATGTTAATTGTAGCCAATTACATCCCTTGGGGATGGTTCCAGGCACAGTCACTAAGATTTTCAAGCAAGTTAAAAATCCAGAAGGTTTCAATTGGAAACTCACTCCACCTGCAATCAAGACATCGTACTTTGAGGAATTTAAGGTACGAATATAATTTAATTCAAGTTGTTTTACAAAATACATATACATATTAGTTAGTGTTTATAAATATATTTTGTTTGTTGTTTGAATAGAAACATTTCACATGGGATCCGGCGATAGAGGCAGATGTCTATAAGCTTTGGTTAGAGGTTGCTGCACGGAGGTATAAGGATTTTGTTTTCGACATCAAGAAAAAGAAGAACAAGAGGCCTTCTTTTATTCACGCGGATGACTGGCCTAATTGGCTTAAGTACTGGGACTCTGATGAATTCAAAGCCAAATCAGAGATAGCAAAAAAGTGTAGGATGTCTGAGCCTTTAGGGCCTTCTTTGATTATGTTGTGTTTCTGTACTTTGAATACTTGACTATTTCTATTATGTTTCTTAACACTTGAATATTTTGTTATGTTATGACTATATGTGAATGATATTTTAGTATTTTAATATTTGATTGATTTTGTGTTTTTGGTGATTGGTGTATTGATAATATAGTAGAATAAAAGTGTATAACAGGACGTCGATAACTGGATAGAGCAAATTTTAAAAAAAAAATTATTTTTTTTTTAAAATTAGCGACGGAATTTAAGTCCGTCGCTAAATATTGGGCGGACAAATAACGACGGAATCGTCGTCCGTCGTTAAATATTGGGCGAGCAAACAGCGACGGAATTTCAGTCCGTCACTAAATAGCGACGGAATTTTCCGTCGCTATTTCCGTCGCTATTGACTGACGACGATTTCGTCGTCGTTTTTCGGCCGACGGTCGAACCGTCGTTATTTTCGTCGCTAAAATAGCGACGGACCAAAATTCCGTCGGTATTCGATTTAGCGACCTATTTTACGGCGACAGACGGCCTCCGTCGGCCGTCCGTCGGTGATTAAAAATAGCGACGGAAAATCAGGGATTAGCGACGGAATTTTCCGTCGCTAATCGCCCAGTTTCTTGTAGTGGTAGAACGTCCTCAAGATTTCTTCCGTTGGAGAGCAATTCGAATTTGGGCTGAGGCTTCAATCTTCGAGGTTCCTTGTTTGGTGGAAATGGCTCTCTTGAGGGACAGGAGATATGACGTCTCTGATAAAGTAGCCACCAAATAGGAATTACCTCTGCAGAGATAAGAAGATCCTAAGATCTCTGCATTTAATGCGGCTGTACTCTTGTGAGTACGTGGCTTCCTTTGAACGTTGGAAGTTCAGTCCGAGGAAGAATGTTTAGCTGATACTTGACTTTAGTATCAGTCCGCTGAGTCCACGCGGCACACATTAAGTAATCAGTTCCAAACTGATTCTTCAACTGATACTTCAGTTGGTATCTTCAGTCTTCAGTCTTCAGTCCTTCGTCCTTCAGTCTTCAGTCTTCAGAACCGCAAGCTAAACTAGAAACGAACTCTAACACTTGAGTTCAAAACTGTTCTAGTCTATTACAATTAAGACCTATGAATTTTGGTATCATCAAAACAAGGATTAGGATATTCCACAAGGTTCCCAACAAATTGACAACAACAACAACAAAACTCCATTCCTTCCTCCGAAATATTTTAATTCTGTATCAGACTTCAAATCAGTAGATTCACCAACTCAATACAATGCTCAAACTTAGCAGTAGGCAAAGCTTTAGTCAGTCCATCAGCTGCATTCTCCTCTGTCCCAACTTTCTCCATCTTCACCAATCCTTGATCAACTATATCTCTTATAAAATACATTCTAACATCAATATGCTTAGATCTCTCATGAAAAGTTTGATGTTTCATAAGATACAAAGCACTCTGACTGTCACACTTCAAAACTACAGAACTTTCCCCAATGCCAAAATCATGCACCAAGCCTTTGAGCCACACAGCTTCCTTGACAGCTTCTGTTGCAGCCATGTACTCTGCTTCAGTGGTTGATAATGCAACTACAGATTGTAGTGAGGATTTCCAACTAACAGTTGATCCAAAGAGTGTAAAGATATAATCTGACTAAGATCTCCTGTTGTCTAAGTTAGCAGCATAGTCAGAGTCAGTATATCCCATAAAAAAAGGTTTCCCTTCCTCTGGAACAATATAGCTCTGTCTGCACTGCCTTTTAAATATCTCAACACCTTCTTGAGAGCTTCCCAATGCTCTCTTCCAGGATCCACCATATACCTACTCATTACACTTATAGCTTGTGCAATGTCTGGTCAAGTGCAGACCATTGTGTACATCAAGCTTCCTACCATATTTGAGTAAGGTATTTTCTCTATTTGATATCTCTCTGCATCATTCTTTGGCTTCTGGTTATCTGAGAGTTGAAGATGAACTGCTAAGAGCACTGTGACAGCCTTTGATTCATGCATATTGAATTTCCTTAACATCTTCAATATGTAATCCTTTTGACATAATCATAGCTTTCCAGCCTTCCTATCTCTCATGATATCCATTCCAAGAATCCTTTTAGCTGCACCAAGATCTTTCTTTTCAAACTCTTGATTCAAACCATCTTTGATTGCTTTGATTTCTGCCTTATCTCTGCTAGCTATTAGCATATCATCTACATATAGTAGCAAGTATGCAACAGTAACTTCATTCATTTTCTTCAGATAAACACAACTATCATATGCAGATTTTGTGAATCTCATCTACTCCATATGCTCATCAAACCTTTTGTACCATTGCCTTGAACTTTGTTTGAGACCATATAAACTTTTCTGAAGTAAGCACACCATATTGCTTGTCTCTGGATGTACAAATCCTTCTGGCTGAACCATGTGAATCTTCTCCTCTAACTCTCCATGTAGAAATGCAGTTTTAACATCCATCTGTTCAAGCTCCATATCAAATTGTGCTACAACTGACAACATAACTCTGATGGAAGTATGCTTAACCACTGGTGAGAAAACTTCATTGTAATCAATTCCCTCATTTTGATTGAAACCTCTTGCCACCAATCTTGCTTTGTACCTAGTCTGCTCCTTCCCCATAACCTCAACCTTTTTCTTGAAAATCCATTTACAACTTACTAGTTTCTTATTCAATGGCTTTGAAATTAGTATCCAGGTACCATTCCTTTCAAGAGAGTTCATCTCCTCTTTCATAGCTAAGAGCCATTGCTCTCTCTCTGGTCCCTTCATAGCCTCTGCATAAGACTTGGGCTCATGATACTCCAGCTCCTCTGCAATGCTCAGATCAAAGTATACCATTTCAGCTTGATTATATCTCTGAGGTGGCTTGACCTGCCTCGTTGCTCGATCCCTTACTAGTTGATATGAACTCAGATTATCAGAGTTGCTCCCAACATCTTCACCTTCTGCAACTTGTTGAGAGACTTCAGTTGCTCCACCTGATTCATTATCTGCAAAGTTCCTATCAAGTAATTCATCCAGTAGAATCAGACCATCTTCCTTTTCCTTTTCCAAATCAGATCCTACTTTATAAGGCATGAGATCTTCATTAAAGACTACATCTCTGCTGATGTACACTCTCCTCATTCCAGGTTCAGTGCACCACAACTTATACCCTTTCACACCTTTGGGGTAACCCAACATCACACATTTTAAGGCCCTTGGTTCAAGCTTCTCTTGTCTGACATGTATGTATGCTCTGCACCCAAAGGTTTTCAAATGTGAGTAGTTGGATGTGGAGCCATACCAGAGCTCATCTGAAATTCTGAAATCCACTACGGATGAAGGAGATTTGTTGATCAAATAAGCTGCAGTGACAATAGCCTCTGCCCAGAATCTCTTTGGCAGCCCTGAATCAAACAATATGTACCTTTTCCTTTCCAGAATAGTCCTATTCATCCTCTCAACAACCCCATTCTGCTATGGAGTACCTGGGACTGTCTTGTGTCTCTGGTTTCCCTTTCCAGAGCAGAAATCATTGAACTCCTTGGACACAAATTCCAAACCATTATCAGTCCTCAAGCACTTCACCTTGGTTGCCTTTTCAGTCTCCACCTCAATGCACCACACTTTGAATTTCTCTAATGCTTCAGTTTTATCCTTTAAGATAAAAATCTATAACTTCCTCGACTAATCATCCATTATAGACATGTAATATCTCCATTTTCCAAGACTTTCAGTTTGTGTTGGTCCCCACAAATCAGAGTAAACATAATCCAGAGGAGCTTTAGATGTATGTTTACCTGTATCAAATGAGAGTCTCTTGCTTTTGCTTAGGATGCATTGCTCACACATGTCCACCTTAAATGGAATTGGATTGCTGATCTTGTTCTGCTTCAGCAACTGGTTGAGCCCCTTCTCTCCAACATGAGCCAATCTTTTATGCCACAAGATTGAATCATCCTTCTTTGTGGAGTCAGACTGCCCTGTGATGGTTGTGGCTTCTAAGTAATACAAACCATTTCTCCTCATCCCCTTCAAAATAACCTTGTTGTCTTCGGTGACAACAACTCCACCCTTTACAGATCTCCATTCATACCCCTTCGTTTCACGAGATCCAAGGGATATCAGATTCTTTTTCAGACTAGAGATGTACCTAACCTCCATCAAAGTTCTGATGGTGCCATCATGCAATCTGAACCTTATGCTCCCCTTTCCTTTGATTTCACAGGTCTGGTTATTTCCAAGCACCATTGTTCCTTCCGATTGAAAATACAAATCAGTAAACCAACTTCTAACTGGGCACATGTGGAAAGAACACCCTGAATCCAGTATCCATTGGTCTTCCAAATCACCTTGCATCACATTCAAAGCCTCTGCAGTGTCACATTGTTCTTGCTCCTTGGGCTCCTGTTTCTTGGTAGTGTTGGACTGTTTTTGGCTCTTCTTCCAAATGTGGCAGTCCCTCTTCCAATGGCCCGACTTCTTGCAGTGATAGCAAGTTTGAACATCATCATCAGAGTTCTTGTTTCCCTTCTCCTGTTTCCCCTTCTTGAAATCCTTTTTGGGTTTCTTAGACTTATCCCCTTTCTGTTTCATAGTTAAACCCTCACCAACAGCCTCTTTCTTGTGAGATGATGATGATGATGCCTTTTGCAATTCCTTGGATTTTAGAGCAGACTGAACCTCCTCCACATTGATGTCACTTTCTCTCCCATACAACATAACATCCTTGAGTTGATCATATGAACTCGGGAGAGCATTGAGTAGGATAATCGCTTGATCCTCATCTCCTATTCGCACATCAACATTCTCAAGATCATCAATGATCTTATTGAATGCCTCAAATTGATCATCAATTGGTTTTCCATCCAAGATTCTGTAGGAGTACAACCTTTGCTTCAAGAACAACCGATTTGCAAGCGATTTCGTCGTGTAAATCGCCTTCAACTTTGCCCATACCGCCGCTGCAGATTTCTCCCTGACCACCTCCTTCAAAACCTTATCACCTAGGCATAGGATGATGAGGCTGTGGGCTCTTTCACGCATTTCTGCTTTCTTGAGTTCTGCCTCCGCAGCTGCCGCGGTATCCCTTGCAGCCGATGATGAAGATTCATCATCCCCTTTCAGAGCCGCCGCCAAACCTTGTGGGGTCAACCAATGCGCGCATCTTGATACGCCATAACCCAAAATCATTATTCCCCATAAACTTCTCGGTCTCAATTCGTGGCATCGATATTTCTGCGTCGATTGTGGATCAAGATTCCCACAGACGGCGCCACTTGTAAAGAAAATCGACGAAGAATTGCGATGAACACAAAGGATTTACGTGGTTCGGGCTGAAACCCTACATCCACGGGACCAAGAAACGGAGCTCTTTGTTATTGATTCACGAACTGAGAATTTACAAAGTTACAAGTGTTGTTCTTCTTGAGTATGAGACACTCATTTGCTCATTATATAGCAAGCTTAGAAAATAACAAACAAAATAGATTTCAAAATTCAGCTTTGCCGTTGAGCTTTGACTTCAGCTCTGTAAGTGAATTTTGACTCTGATTCTGGAGTGAACTTTGCCTTGGCTACTCTGACTCTGATCTGCCTCGGCTACTCTGACTCTGCTCAGACCATACAGCTCTGGACCTTAACTCTGACTCTGGAATGTTGACTCTGGCTCTGGCTTATGGAGTTAGCTCTGACTCTGACGACTCCACCAGAGTAAACCTCTAACTCTGGCTCTGGAGTTAGCTCTGCTCTGACAATTCCACCAGAGTAAACCATTCTACATCAGATTATACAAACTTGATTCTGAACTTATGAAATAATAAACAACATAAAGGAAGAAGTAACATGGCGTACAGAGAGAGAGAGAAAGAGATGATTACTTTTTAGATCAAAGGTTCATGACATTATTTCCAACTAGTAATTTTAGTAATTATTGCATATATAACTAAGAGTGGATCTCACCTAAATGGCTAGAACCATGACATTTTTCGATTTGTAATCCTAATGATCATTACATATATAAATAAGTTTTTATATTCTACAATCTCTAGTTAATTATTAAGATTGGGTTTTAAAACTTTTATTTAATTCATGTAATCCAAATAAATTTGCCATTACATACATTATTATTATTATTATTATTATTATTATTATTATTATTATTATTATTATTATTATTATTATTATTATTATTATTATTATTAACTGAACGATCGATTTGTGAATCCAAAGTTTCATATCTCATTTGAAGCAACCATAATTAACACTGATTAGTAATTAGCACATAATACTAAGTTTAACAAATGCGCAGTTGTTTATAATAAAAAAAATTAAAAAGTAATACTCCCTACGTCCCACGAATCTTGAGTCAATTTCCTTTTTCGGCCGTCCCACGAATCTTGAATCTTTTTTTTATATAACAAGAATTAGGGAAAAAAAATAAGGGGTTCTAATTAAACTTATCTTAGTTAATTGTGTATTTTTCTACTTTATTACCTACACACTTACCTAATCACTTTTCTACTTTATTACCTACACACTTAAAACACTAATCTTCAACTCCTTAGTTTCCGTACCGAAAAGAAGTGACACAAGATTCGTGGGACAGAGGGAGTAATTAAAAAAAAAAAACCTAGGGTTGCCATGATTCCAAGTTAAGTCAAGTATGATTCTGATCATGGATATAGTCTAAACTAGGTATAATACTTCTTCCATCCATAAAAAATAGTTTTTTTTTATTATTTTGTGATATTCTAAAAAATTAGTTTATTTTCATTTTTGAAATTCTATACATGATGCGCTAATTTCTCAACTAGCAATATAATTAATTATCATTATTAACACTATTTTTTTAAGTGAGGTCATTCATTTCTAAGACTATTTTCTTTGTAATCGGAAGGAATATATAATTAATACCACACTTAAACCCCACACCTCGATCTTGCAGCATAACTTATGCTTGCCCAAATTTTTCTCAAAATCCGTTGAATTATCATTCTGCTCACTGTTAATCATGTGTCCTCATGCTGTTCACACATAAATAGTAAAAACTTACCAATATATAATGAAATTTAATTCTCATTTATTATAAAAATTTTGAAAATTTAATAAATTATGTATATCTCCTAATTTGGAATAATCAATCTAAATAATTATTCTTAACTAAAAAATACTACAAATTAAATAGAAAAAATATTATAAATTCTAATTAGATGAATGAATCCTTGCAACAACTATAAAATTAAACTAATTAATTAAACCACAATAATTGAAATTAAAGAAAAATATGAAAAAATAATTAAAAAATTGATATTAGAACACAAAACGAGATATTAAAGTTGGGATAGAGGATCTCAAGTAGTCAAGTGCAACTTCAGGCCAAAATATCCAATTCTTGCTCAAGTCTAATATTAATTACTTACATATCAAATATGAATATATAAGTCCTATACGTGCTATATATATATATATATATATATATATATATATATATATATATATATATATGGAGAGGTTCAGGAAAGAACCATAAATAAAAGAAGACCGGAGAACCATTTTCAGCCATTCGATCATCAAGATCTACGGTGGATGCATCATCTTGTTGGATGAATGCAGATCCTGGGTTCGAATCCTGAAGGGAGCATTTTTTTTATTTTTTTAAGTGCATTAATTTTAACCGCGGATGCATTAATTTTTACAGTGAATGCATTAGATTTGATGGTTCTCCCGTTCTCACAAATAATGTAGTTCTCTCTAGAATCACACCCTATATATATATATATATATATATATATATATATATATATAGGGTGGGGATCTATAAAGAATCCCCTTAGTCTAAAGATTAAAGAATAAATCCTAACCACTGATTTAGTGGTGATGAACGGTTAGATTTGTAAGTTTTAATAATTTTAAAATTTGAAATATTTACCTTTTTATTGTTGGAAAATTCGTTCAAGGGCAATACTGTATTTGACATTTATTCAGAAACTCTCATTCCTAAATTTACTCCCGTAATTATAGGTTTCTACTCACCCATGAACCACCCACCATTTTTTAGTTCATTCACGAAAACCTACACACACCAGCACACACAGTTACACACACGCACAGGGCGCCGCTCCCTCTTTTCGGAGAAGATGGATGTCGCCGCCAATCACCTCGGTTCATCGCCTTCACTCTGCCGCCACAGGACGATCACCGCCGCCGTGCCCTAGCCACCTCTCTCTCTCTCTCTCAGACACACACACACACACATTGTGAAAAGCAGCAGTAAGCCACCGCCCAAAGAGAAATTTCACCGCCGCCGCCTCTGGAGAAATTTTTTAGCCCCTGATCTTCGCACTACTTTCCCGATTGGAGATAAAGGCAACCGATACCAAGACTTTGGAATAATTTATTTTCACATTTGATTTAATATTTTTTATTGTGTAAATTAGGTGATAGAATAGAGATATAGTGCGCACCAACTTTTTTTGATGAAATATACTTCCGAATCATCTTCATACCACTATTGAATGTATAATCATGTTAGTCTTTCTTCACGTGTTTTTTTCTCTTTTGCCGAATTGCTTAAATTTTGGAATTTTGGGGATATGTGTGTAAATCTGATCTTTATTATGTGTGGTCATGTCATATTTGTTTATTATTCACAATTTATGAGTATCATATAAATTATTCAACAAACTTTATTCCTTATTCACATAAATATGATTTTTATTCGATAAATCTTGAACAAAATTCAGATACGATTATTCATGAAAAATACTACTTTATTCAACAAAATAGTTTCCTTATTCACAATTTATGAGTATCATATAAATTATTCAGCAAACTTTATTCCTTATTCACATAAATATGATTTTTATTCGATAAATCTTGAACAAAATTCAGATACAATTATTAATGAAAAATGCTACTTTATTCAACAAAATAGTTTTCTTATTCACAATTTATGAGTATCATATAAATTATTCAGCAAACTATTATCCTTATTCAGATAAATATGATTTTTATTCGAAAACAAGTTAGCATTCTAAAGTATAAAGACTTGAAATGATAAAGCAAATTTCTGGAAAACAAATCTAATAAGTAAACTCTTGTCAAATACATGCGTTAATTACAAAATATTTAATTGAGTACAGCTAAGCATGTATAATCCTTTCCATAAAAAATAAATAAAATTCATGAAATGTCATCCATGGAATATAATTATTGTTTATCGTACTAAGAAAGTTATTCAGCAAATTACTATCCTTATTCGCAAAAAGATAATTTGTATTTAGGTACATTTAGAAAAATATTCAAATACAATATAATTATTATTTATCGCACAAAGAAAGTTATTCAACAAATTAATATCTTTATTCGCAAAAATATAATTCTTATTTAGGTACTATTTGAACAATATTCAAATACAATATAATTATTCGCAAAAATGCTATATGAATTACTAATTTTATTTAAGACTTAAATTCTTCATGCGTAATTAATTAATGGATTAATAAAAATATCAATTAGGTGAAGATTTTATTATCTATTCAATTTGTGATTACACATTAAAATTATTCAAAGAAAAATAAAAAAACATTGTTTTACAGAATTAAACAAATGTTTAAGCGAAAAATTAGTAACAAATAAACCTATTATAGCTATTATACACATATAAATTGGCTGCAAATTCTCATTTAGGGATTAATCAAATCTTGCGGCTGAGTCCATGCACGAAACATTGACTAAATTATAGAGATATATTAAATCTTGCCATAAATAATACAGATATTTTCGGTTACAAGATTAATTGAGATTACAATTATAACCTTTTTAAATCTTACAGCATATTAAATTGCAATTTATCTCCACCGCTGGATTCAACAAAATTAACGTCTCTGATGTATTCTTCATTCTCTCTACATTTAGCATTCTTTTTTGATCCCTTCCCTATATATATATATATATATATATATATATATATATATATATAGAGGTTCCATAAAGAAC
Organism: Salvia miltiorrhiza; assembly: GCF_028751815.1. Lineage (NCBI taxonomy): Eukaryota > Viridiplantae > Streptophyta > Magnoliopsida > Lamiales > Lamiaceae > Salvia > Salvia miltiorrhiza. The sequence goes on from NC_080391.1 coordinate 53,147,323, forward strand.
TGCAAATAAATAAGTAGAAAACGAAGAACATCGAATAAATATATAAATTTAACGAATATATCGATCAATATAACTAATGAATATGTGTGTTCAGTAAAAATATATAAAATCTCACCCCTCTCAGGATTCGAACTCGGGCCAAAATCTTATTCATAAGATACTTTGATTTATTCATCGAAATTGTAGACTTATTTGTAACTTTTTAAATTAATTTGTTCTCCATTCTCTACTTATTTGTGGTTCTTTACGGAACTTCTCCCTATATATGTGTGTGTGTTATATTAGTACTTGAATCAAGATCAAGGACCTCAAAACGAGATATTAAAGTTGGGATAGAGGATCTCAAGTAGTCAAGTGCAACTTCAGGCCAAAATATCCAATTCATGCTCAAGTCTAATATTACTTACATATCAAATATGAATATATAAGTCCTATACGTGCTATATATATATATATATATATATATAGGGGAAGGCTAAAATAAGAACGTTTCTTAAAATATAAATTAGGAACCATTTTCAGCCCTTAGATCATCAAGATCTACGGTTGATTCATTATTTTGTTGGATAAATTCATGGTCCTGAGTTCGAATCCCAAAGGTAGCAAAAAAATATTTTTCGCAATTCATACCTTTATACAGTTTATTCATGCGTGTTATACATAAAATTCATGCTTTTTTGCTTTTTCGTAATTCTTAAAATAAGGGTGATTTATTGAATAACTGCCCCCTATATATATATATATATATATAGGTTCCATAAAGAACTGCAAATTAATAAATAAGTAGAAAACGAAGAACATTGAATAAATATATAAATTTAACGAATATATCGATCAATATAACTAATGAATATGTGTGTTCAGTAAAAATAGGGTAAAAATATATAAAATCTCACCCCTCTCAGGATTCGAACTCAGACCAAAATCTTATTCATAAGATACATTGATTTATTCATCGAAATTGTAGACTTATTTGTAACTTTTTAAATTAATTTGTTCTCCGTTCTCTACTTATTTGCGGTTCTTTACGGAACTTCTCCCTATATATGTGTGTGTGTTATATTAGTACTTGAATCAAGATCAAGGACCTCACCATGACGACCACATATAGCAGTATCTCATTGAAAATTGCAAATGAACCAAAAAAAGCACATATCTTGGTACCATAATTCATAAAGTAGAGATGGCTACTCTACAAATGATTGAGGATGATGATATCTTTGAACTTGTTTTTTGTCGGCAATAATAAAGAATGAATAAACAATGCGTGGAACTTTGCTGCTCCTTAACTTATACGTTTGATTTATATATATGAACTTAAAGAAAACCCTAATCAATATATATGTAAGCAGAAACGTGCTACATGCAATCCATACGTAGACGTGCGTACATAGCGGGAGAGAAAGGTGACAACGATGAGTATGAAAGAGATGTGGAATTGATGGTAATCATCTACCATACTGATTTTGAAAAATGTGGGAGTTTTGCAGAAGCTGAATTTGGAAGTAAAAGTCGAAATGATTCTGTAAAAGGACGCTGTGGGGATGAAGGAATGGAAAGGAGAAATGATGAAGCTTAGCTTTAAGGGGGGGCAAATGCTAATAGAGCAAACTATTTTTGAGGGGGCCGGTGGTGGGCCCCGCTGCATATATACACACATTAAGAAATTAATTAAGAGTTTTAATGGAATAGGGACTTGGCCTCTTAAAGTAATGTTTGGTTAACCTAATAACTCATTGATAGAAGGTTCTACCTTAAGCCCTTTTAATTATTAAAAAATGTGGTCCCCACCCCCTAATTTCAACTCATGATTTTTACATATTTGGTCAATGGGCGCCCACTAATTATATGTGGCCTCCATCATTAGCCCCATCCTCTCTATTCTATTTGATTTTGATGTTTCTTTATGTGTAGCTTGTTTTTCATGCTCCATCTCCACAGATTGTATTTAATTTTTTCAAGGATGATATTTCATTTTAAAATATAAAAAAAAATTGCTAGCGTGTGTTGTGTCATATATATATATATATATATATATATATATACCGTTCGATAATTAATATCCATATCAAACTTTATCAAAAAGCTAGAAATTATAAAATTGTCGCATATGAGTGGACTCGGTATACGAACTTGATTATCTAACAAATCTTCGTAAATTGGTACAACCTTTTTTATTTTATATTTTTGGGATAAAAGGGTAGAGTTTCAAAAGTTTGTAAAGTTCAACTTCTCTTTATATAATGCAGTCCTTTTTTTCTTTAATTTTCCTTTGTTTAAAGATGATCATAAATCACTACAACAAAAACTGTATGATTTTACATTTTTTCCAATGGTGACTCGAATTCCGAACTTAATGGTCGGAGAATAAGCGTCTTATCAACTAAAGCCACGTCTTTTATGTACTTACGTAAGTTAAACGTAGGAATTTTAGATTTTAGGGATTCTAAATTGGGGCCAGACCTAGAAAATAGCTTAAAGTGGGGAGGTACCACCCTAATTGCTTTGAACACACAACAGTAATTCCCCTTTATTTTGCGCATGTGCATCAATTATTGACGATTGAATGTTTGAAATGATTCTTTATTTTTATTTTATTTATTCATTCTTATTTGAACTTCGTCCTATATATATATATGCACGGAAAAACTTGATTCTTACTAATAGGTTATAATTAAGTATCTTAGTTTCATTCTTAAATTGTTACGTTTTCATGTTAAATCTTGTATATTAATATTTCGCCAATATAAATTTTGTATATTTATGAAAGGAAAAAAATTATAATACTCGCTCATTTTCAATTAAACATGTAAAAACGACACTACAAATTGATAATAATAATAAAAAAAAACCCTTCTTCTTCTCCCTCATCTGTTTCATTTAATTCAAAATTAAACTACACGACAACGACGGCAACGATGCACAGGTGCATGCACAAGCTACATGGCACAGGTGCATGAACAGTGGTGCAGCCACGACAACGACGATGGCAAGATGGAGTGATCGCCGCTCTGTGCAAGGATTGAGCGGCAAACGATAAGGAGAGGAGAGTAAGGGGTGGGCTTGGGAGGGAGAGGGAACGAAGGTGTAGGTTTGGGAATAGGGTTTTGCTTCTTCTTCTTCTTCTTATTATTTTTCATTAAAAATAATTTTGTCCCTTCATTCCAAAAGTAGATAGGTCTGTTTTAACACATACTCTCGATCGGTCCTATTTGAGATCCCCCTATTCTATGTTGGGATGGCACAAAATATAGATTATTTTTTTAATTTAAATTGTATTAAAATTTTCTTTTACTAAAATGATTTTATTTAATGTGTGAAAAAATATAATATGTAATAAAGGATAATATAGAATAATTATATTTATAAATTACTATATGTTTTAAATGATATTAATTAATTGTATTTTTTAAATGTGTGAAGAAGCAATGCATACTATTAACGTGGGATGGGGGAAATATTTTATAATATCATTATGGTATGTTACGTACTTGCATGTGCATTGTGTTTCTTAATGAGAATGATCAGATGCATACCCAGCCCAGGTCTCCACCCTTAGAATTGAGAATCCCAACAATGTCATGTGATACAAATTAAAGATCAATAGTTGGAATTAATTGATTCCTAGCTAGATAATTATATGCTAAAAATGTTTTTATATCCCTCTATATATATTTTATATATATAATTCACTATATGTAAGGCCAAGATCATGTATTATATATCTTAAGTAGTATTGTAGTAAACGTATGCATTTTGTGTAAAAGGCAAAGAAGTATATATAATCATGTATGCAATAATGTTAAAACATGTATGCAATTTATGCATTATGTGTTTAACGTTATGCAATGGTAAGAGTACTATAATGCTATCAAAATAAATGATACATATTCTCAAAAAAAGTGAGAGGATACTATATGATCTCTCCCATATGAGTAATATATATGTGACGCAATCATGATGTATCGGAGATTTGGAATTATGAAGAATGGAAATTGGCCCCACCCTTTCTTTATTCCTAATCAATTGGATTATGCGTAGATTGTTTAGCTTCAATGCAATCTATTTTATCAATCGTGAAATAGACTTGCAAAACATGTTGTTTTGGTGTTCTTTTTATTTATTTCACCCCACACAGGATTTCAGTCAATAGGTTCCATTCTAGTTATTACAAAATGAGAACAATAAAAAGAAGTGTAATTTGGTATATGCAATTATAACTATTACAAAATGAGCAAGGAAAATAGAGAAATTAATGCAATTGTAGTTGTTAAATATATATAGTTAGAACAAAACCCCCAAAAAAAAGGATTTCAGTCAATATGTTCCATTGTAGTTATTAAAAAGAAGTGTAATTTACTAATTTGGTATATGCAATTATAACTATTACCAAATGAGTAAGGAAAATTGGGAAATTAATGCAATTGTAATTGTTAAATATATAGTTAGTACAAAATGAGGCCAAAAAAAAAGTCGAATTTATTTGGTATATGCAATTATAGTACAAAACGAGAACGGAAACTAATAAAAGGGAAATTAAAAAGAAAAGTGGAAATTAGGAAGCCATACTGCCAATTTATCAGAGCCAGGTTTCGATCCTGGGACCTGTGGGTTATGGGCCCACCACGCTTCCGCTGCGCCACTCTGATTTGATGAAAATAATCGGTTTATTTGATTTATATATATTTAATACTATATGATGCACCTTCCATAGAGAAAACAGATAATCAAGAAAGTACACGTAGAAACTAGATGAATTACTAATACTCACATGTTTAACCTTCAATCTAAAAGTAGTATTGCCAATCTATCCTAAATAACTAAAGATGTTAGTCATTCAATCGAAACACATGACTTGTGACAAACATGATTTTTTTTTTTAACATATATTAACAGTATTAAATAAAGAAATTTAAAAATCAAATTACAGGGGACTCGAACCCAAACATGAATTTTCATCCTTGTAGTTGTAGTCAATAATATTATCTAGATGTTGTTAACAAATTATTATCAAAACTATATTAAATTTAATTTCCAATCAACTGATCTCCATTTTCCGCCAACAATTGATAATTCACTAAATATTTATATATTTTTGCTTTTATGGAAGTTCTTTCTCTCTCCCTCTCTCTTTTAATCTTTTCTTTTGAAAGATTTGAAAGTTCTTTTTAACTGTGCATTTTAATTGCTTTGAACATGGGCCTTTTAGTCCAATAGAAAATAAATATAGGAAAGCCTGATCCAATGTCCAGGCAACTTCCCTTTGTTTTTATCTCTTGTAAGGATATACATAAGTCATTTTAATTAAATATAGGGAAAAGTATCAAATAAGTCCCTAACACGGTGGCCCTTATCACGTTTAGATCCCTATAATCGAAGTTGGGCCAACTAAACCCTCAAACTAATTTATTTCGTGCAATTATCCCCTCCGCCCTAACGGCCATTTTACACCGTTAAGTATTTAATTTTTTTTTTTCGCCAAGGTTGCCGGAAACTCGCCGAAAAATACAGATTGATTGAGAGAGTTGGGGGTTTTCCCCTCTGCCCATAGCCTGCGAGTCGTTATTGCTCGTGAAATCGTGGAATCGGCGGCCGCGCCGATCAGGCAACCAAACCGAGCTGCGTCTCAGAGAGCGAGAGGCAGTGGACGCCTGTGAGCATGAGTCGCGGTGGTCGACCTCGGGTTTTCTGTTAATGGCCCGTGAACCCATCTGTTAATGGCCCATGAATCCTTTTCACTGAGCTCTGAGATTTATCCCCCATCGGCATGCTGTGGAGCTTCGCCATCCTCGATTTGAACAGGCTTCATCTCAGACGATTGAAGGTCAGAATTGGGGGACCCTTAGGGCACGGCGGTGGATGGCTATTCGCCGCGGCACTGATTTTCGCTGGATAAGGCAGCGACGTGGCTCGAACCTGTGTGGGAGAGTTTCAAGCGAAGGCGTCGCTGATTGGACGAAGCACGGGCCTTGCCGGAGTTCAGATAAGGAAGTGGTGATAGGTGTTGCCGAATTTTCGGATAGAACCGAGCGTTTTCCGACGAGTTTCCGGCGACCTTGGCGAAAATAAATAAATAAATACTTAACAGTGTTAAATAGCCGTTAAGGCGGAGGGGGTAATTGCACGAAATTAATTAGTTTGAGGGTTCAGTTGGCCCAACTTCGACTATAGGGATCTAAACGTGATAAGGGTCACCATGTTATGGGCTTATTTGATATTTTTCCCTTAAATATATAAAAGCTCAAGTTTTGATATGATTTTAGAAAATATAGTTATTCAAAAATTTAGAGTTATATTTGATTTATAGACCTCGAGCATACACTGACTCTTCTTTAAAGCTTGCTAATTAGTTATTGTGTTCTATGGTATAGAATAAAAATATACAATAAGTTATCAAAGTATTATTTGAAACTTTAAAATAATCTTAATCCAATTATGTCTTAAATCTCACACTACAAAAAACCACATAAATGCCGGCCAAAATTATCGGCGGCAACCGCGCCGCCAGTGAGTACCGGCCTTATACCGACGATGGCGAAGGCGGATCGTATTTTTTAAAATACCTACAGAATATCGGCGGCATGAGTGCCACCGGAAACTATCGGTGGCAGCTCCGGTGAACAAGTTCGTCGCCGCTATAATATATGAAATGGTTATTTTTTAATAATACCGGCGGCAGGAGCCGACAGTGATTACCGAGGGCACACTTGCCGCCGATAAATTGAACGCGGGTCCCCGAATACCGAGGGCATTTGCCCTCGGTAATTTTAATCCTCAAATTCGGCAGTTGCTGCCCTAGCAGCACACGCCGCCCCACCCCCCCCCCCTCTCTCTCGCCTCCACCGCTATAGCCGCCGCCGTTGCCGCCGTCGCCGTCCGCCTCCGTCCAGTTAAGCCCCCACCCTCCCTTTTGTCTCTCTCTCTCATTTCAGCCCCGCCCCCGCCGCACCACCGTCGCCGCCGCCGTTGCCCTGACACCACTCCGCCGCCGACCACTACCGTACGTTCTCGTCATTTTATTTTATTTATTTACTATTGGTTTTGTTAGATTAAAATTATTATATTAAGTAAATTTTAATTAATTTATAGTATGATTAATTATGAATTTGCTATTTTATAAAGTATGATTAAGTATGAATTTGTTAGATTTATTTATTTATTTTGGATAAATTTGTTAGATTAAGTATGAATAAGTAAAATTTAAGTAAACTTTTTGAATAAGTATGTTGATAAATGTTTAAGTATGCTAATATGTGCTTAGGATAAAATGATTATATATATGCTACTGTATTGTGGGATAGATTTAATCAATTTTTAAAGGATCTCCTCCCTTGGGATAGAAATTGAGTATTTCTTAAGGATCTTCTCCCAACAAATGATTGTTTTTAATCAACTATTTATTTCATATTTTGGAACAACTACACTTGCACTTTGTTTTTATATTTATGTTTTGTTCAACTATTTATTTCATATTTTGGAACAACATTGCACTTACCTATGCAACGTATGCAATTGAGTTAGAAAAATCTCTTGCATATCATCTCGACATATTCAAAGGTTATGAATGTATGATATTGTATATTGAAATATAGTTTAAATGAATTAATAGGTACTAGATATATCAATAATACGAGTGTTCTGTATTGGTGACCACTCGAAAGGAACTTTAAGGTTAAACGTGCTTGACTTAGATCACAATTAAGATGGGTAACCCACTGGGAAGTTCGTCTAACGTATGCAATTAAGTTAAAAATACAGTATAAATACGAAATACTTGTTGGGTATGTATAAATAAATAAATAAAGGGTTAAGTATCAAATAAACCCCTAACGTGGAAGCCCTTATTACATCCAGCACCCTATGGCAAGGGGTGTGTCAATTAAGCCCCTAAACTACTTAATTTTGGACAATTAAGCCATTCGCCCTAACAGACATTTAACTCCGTCTGTTTTTTTAATTTTTTATTTTTTTCCAGTGGGCCCCACCAATTCTTAATAATTTTCTTTAGCTTCATACACTGGCTCGACAGGAGATTCGACGCCTTCAGCCGCCAGATGCAGTACGTACCGACCGAAACTCTCTCTAGCTCGTCAGCTTCCGACGACGAGCACGACGGTGGACGCGGGTGGGGCTGAGGCGGGTGCCAGCGATGGACGCGGAGGAGCTCAGGTAGAGCTGGATGGCGTTGTAGAGCTCCGGCGGGAACACCGTGTGGAGGAGGCTCTGCCCGAATCCTTCTTCACCACGGCAGGCGATTTCTCCACCAAATCCTTCGCCTCTTTCAACCCTAAATCAGTGAAAGACCTGATCTCCTTAATCACCTTTAGCTTCGCCGAAGCTTCGAATTTCTCCAATTTCACATCGAACGTTGTCTTCTCTTCGACGGCAGCAGGGGCGGCTATTGAAGGCGATTGGGCGGCAGGGTGCAGAAGCAGCGACGCCGAACCGATTCAAGCCCATTTTATGACGAAATAGTGTAACATAATCATGGCGCTCGATCTTGTTGAGGCCAATCAGCTCCTTGGCGATTCGCTTAAGCTTTTGGGTTCGAGTCTCCACGGCGGTGCAGAGAGCACGGTGGAAGAGCGACCGAGCAAGGGAGCTGGACGAGATTTTTGGAATTATTGAAGACATTATGTAGTGTCAGGTTTGATGTTTTGCCTAGATTCAATATATACATGAAGAAGAAGATGAAGCAGAGGGAAGAAGATACATTGCTGATGAAGAATTTAAAAAATAAATAAAAAATAAAAAAACAGACGGGGTTAAATGTCTGTTAGGGCGAAGGACTTAATTGTCCGAAATTAAGTAGTTTAGGGGCTTAGTTGACACATCCCTTGCCATAGGGTGTTGAATGTAATAAGGGCTTCCACGTTAGGGGCTTATTTGATACTTAACCCATAAATAAAAATTTCTTAAAAACATTATCGGCGGCAGCCGCCATCGGTAATATACCGCGAGAGGCCACCGCTGTTCGACGAGTGGCCACCGCCGTCCGACAGCAAATACTGGCGGCAAAGTGCCGCCGATGATCACCGGTGGCGGCTGCCGTCGGTGACATCCGGCAATAGCGCCGCCGTCATCCGGTCAACATTACCGGCGGCGGGGTTGCCGCCGCTAATCACCGGTGGCCCCAACCGCCGGTAAAGCTCTGGCAAAAGACCGCCGCTCGCCGACGACCTTTAGCGGTGGCGCCGCCGCCGTTAATTACCGGCGGCCGTCTTTTGCCGCCATCGATATTGGAGTCACCGACGAGCAAAATATCGGCGACGAGTCGCCGCCTGTATCGCCATCGGTGACATGTTTTCCGGCGGTATTGTAGTGTCAGCTGCAAATCTTTTGGTATTAACTACATATCAAATCACCATCTTGAGGTCAAATTTTATTTACAACCTAGAACTATTGTTAATTAAAACTAACTTTAAAACGTTACAATTTAGTCTTAATTTTTTGTTTTGTAGTAAACTCAACCCGATCCCCAATTTAATTTGGTGACCTGAAGTATGAATTGGATTGTTTCATTTCCACATGGATTAGGTTATGCCGTTGAATAATTACTTAAAAAGGACATAGTTTACAACGTTGTATTGAGAAGGAAACTTTCAAGTTAAAATAACTTTCTTCGTCAATGAAAAGTATTGCATTAATTTTTCTGTACAAATTATACATAAAAGTGCTATAGTTTTCAACAAAGAACAAATTTTAGCGTGAGATCTGGAGCAAACAAAAGACCAAATATATGAAATATCCATCTTTGGTGTCATTTTCTTTTTTCCATTGCCAATTTTGTTCTTTGAATTTGATTCACTTGGGAATGGATCAAAACCAATTGGGTAATTATAACTTTTGCAATAATCATAAGAAGAAAAGTTACAAATTGTATCTAAAATCTAAATTCGCTAGCTGTTGGACTAAACCTTGTGTCCATCGGAAACAAACAGATGCTGCAGGCCAATACATCATAAAACATCTTAATTAATTTAGTCCTAAACTAAAATGCTAGTCTTTTTTCTTCTGGAAAAAATATACTAACATTCAAAAATAAAACATCCCATGATTACAATATTCTTGATAAATAAATATGTCAATATGGAACTGGTATGGATGATTTACCAGCTTGATCAAGAACATCAAGAACATCGGCTCTACTCCTCACCATTTTATGAAACACTTCCCTAATTTGCTGCTGCAGCGGCACCAGCCCTTCCTCCATCTTGCTGCAAATCTCGGCCAGCTCCGCCACCTGCGCGGCGAGCTCCGCCGCCTTGTCGTCGTCCAACGGGAACATAAAGGAGTCGGCCAAATCGACGAGCCACTGCGCCACCCTCTCCATCCTCTGCGCCTCCTCCAGCAAGCCGGCGCTCCCCTTCTTCTCCTTCTTCTTCCAATCCTCGCCGATCTTATCCACGAGGCCGCTCATCGCCTGCGCCCAGTTCAGCTGCTTCGGCACGGGCAGGTGCGTCGCGAGCCCCCCGCGGTCCTGGCACGGCACGGCCGCCACCAGCGCCCACATCACGAACACCAGCACGTTGCTCATGATGAATATCGGCATCGGCAGCGCCGTCACCTCCGCCCCCCGCGGCGCCACCAGGCTGGCCGACATCGCCTGCGCCTGCTTCGCGGCCGACCACGACCGCGCCACCGACCACGACAGCGACCGGAAGCGGCTGGCGTAGCGGTCGCGGCCCCCGCGGCGGGACACGGACCAGGAGCGCTCGGCGGCGGCGGCGGAGCGGCCGTGGAAGGAGGCGGCGCCGCCGGCGTGGTCCTTGTCGTCGAAGGCCATGGAGGTGAGGACGGTGGCGAGGGCCTTGCGGGCGCGGCGGACCTGGCCCTCGCCGAGGGGCTGCTGGGAGAGGGAGGCGACGGCGATCTGGGCGAGGCTGTGCCAGTGGCGGAGGAGGTCGACGCCGTGGGAGAGGGCGTTGCAGAGGTCGAGGGCCTTGACGTTGCGGTCGAGGAGGTCGGGGATGAGGCGGTCGAGGGGGGGCTTGGAGAGGGAGGCGGGGTCGCGGCCGGAGATGAGGAGGGCCTTGAACTCGGCCTCGCAGCAGAGGAAGGCATCGAGGAGGTTGCGGAGCCAGGAGATGGAGAGGAGGGGGGGCGGAGGGGGGGCCGAGTCGTCGGCCGAGGGGGGCAGGAGGTCGGAGAAGCGGGTGGCGACGTGCTTCTGGAAGAGCTCGAGGTCTTCTTGCTCTTGGTCGTGGGCGGGCTCGATGGCCGTCACCTGGTTGCGGCGGATGCTGATGAGGTTCAGGAATGAGCCCTGGTTGTCGGTCGTCGGCATGGCTGGATTTCGGTTTTCCTGTTTTGGTGGTGGGGAAGAGAAACACAGACGGTTAATAATGTTTATATATTCAAGGGAGGATTTGGTGGTTATGGTATGTCGGGGAGCACGACCGTTTGGGAAGGTTGACTGGGTTGTTTCTCATTTCTTGTCTTTTCCTATTCTTGTTTTCGATTTGCACACAGCTATATATATGGTATATAGTTTATCATTAATGATAAGGGATTTGGGAATCATTTATCCACTTGTAGATAAAAGACATGCTGTCTTTAAATTTTATTTATTTAATGTTATTAATTTATCTAAAAAAAAGATATATGTGATTTCTAAGATTTTTTTTTTAAAATACAAGATATGTACTCCATCCGTCTCACAAAAACATGAACATTTATAAGTGGCACGAGTTTTAAGAAATGTTAGATAAAAGTGTATTGTGAGCGGAAAATGGGTTCCACTTTATGAAAAGTAGAGATGAAAAATAAAGGGATTGTGGTGAGATAGTGTACCAAAATAGAAATGTTCATATTTTTGTGAGACACCCCAAAATGACAAAATGTTCATGTTTTTGTGAGACGGATAGAGCATATATTATGAAACTGTGTATTACATTGATAAATTAAATAACAATCGTACAATCATAAATAAAACAAATATAACTGACACGCTTTCGGTGGGATAATTAACAATCGTGTAATCATGAATCAAACAAATACAACTCAATAAATCAAATAAAATACAACTGACACGCTTCCGATGGGACTTGAACCAATGACCTTTTGAAAGAGATAATCTTTTGAAAGATGGGGTCGTTGGTGTGTTTGATCAATGATCTCCATCCTTCGATTACCACATCTGCAATAAAAGTCAGACTACTGTGTGCATATCGAGTTCCTTTTAATGGGAATTGGCAGGATATCATGAGCTTCAAATGCATACTACAAGATGAAGAGGTTTGTAAAAATACAAAATATAGACATAATACAACATTGAATTTCTTCAGTTCCTGCTTAAGAATAAATATTTACAACAATAGGTTTTTGTTTTGAAATATAGATGATAAATAAAAAAAATGGGTTTTCAAAGACACAATAAAACTAAAGTTCATCAATACATGACATCTAATTTATAGTTGTACATAGACAAAGAAAGGATTCTCTATAAAACAAATACGTGTAATCCACGTATTTTATAGTGCAGTTATTAGCTATCGATGAATCTATATTGGAAAAAACAAATTATAATTTCAAGCGCATTTAGTAGCAATCTATATTTAAAGGGTTAAGGTGCAGATAGGCCCTTGAAGTGTGAGCCCTTAGAGCGATTTACTCCCCTTACTAACTGTGTGTGCAACTTAACCCCTAAACTACCAAAACTCGCACATTTAAGCCCTTCTTGACTAACACCGTTAGTCAATCGTTAGTCAATTTCCTCCATGAACGAAATCGCCACATGCCGCCACCGCATCTGACTCCGGATGGACCACCTCTCCCCTAAATCCACCACCACCGAATAGCCTGACGAGATTGACGGCGATCCCTCCATTTGGGCCGCCTTCTCGCAAAATTTTCGACAGGTGCAGTCGGTGCTCGACCGCAACCGCCTCCTCATCCAGCACGTCAATGAGAATCTCCAATCCAAGGTCCACAACAATCTCGTGAAGAACATCTCCCTGATTCAGAAGATCAACGGCAACATATCCAAGGTCGTCTCCATGTACTCTGATCTCTTCTCCAATTTCACCACCGTCTGCCACCAGCACCGCGCCGACGACAAGAGAAACTCCGGCGACAAGCGCTGAATTCGAATTCAGCTTTCACTGTGTTTGAGTGTGATTTAGAATTCCCTTTGTTGAAGATTGCTATGGTTGGATATGGCGATCGTCGAACAGGACAAGCCGCCAGCGTTTAAAAAAAATTAACTAACGGTGTTAGTCAAGAAGGGCTTAAATGTGCGATTTTTGGTAGTTTAGGGGTTAAGTTGCACACACAGTTAGTAAGGGGAGTAAATCGCTCTAAGGGCTCACACTTCAGGGGCCTATCTGCACCTTAACCCATATTTAAATGACATCTAATTTAAAGTTCAGTTATTAGCAAACTATATATCACGAAAAATCTATATTACCAATTTATAATTTAAGGTGCACTTATTAGTAATCTATTTGAAGAAAAATTTATAATTAACATCCTTTGTAAAGGTTGTTTAATTATTGCAAATGTTTAAAGCAATGTTAAGGTAACTTCTTACCTTAGACACCTTTGCATCTGCACAATGAGAACTTATGTTGCATGATCAAAGATTACTTTATAGTGAACACCGTTTCATTAGTGGGATGTTGCGAGCAAAAATTGACCATGCACCAGCCAGTTCGTAAATGATGCTTCGTGGACGTCTCTTTGGCAATTTGAGGTTCCACTTTTTCTTTTAACCTTCATAATGAACTGTGATGAATTGTGTATCCTGAAAAGATGATTCAAGAACAAATTTCTTGTGCAATGCTTGTTTTGTTATGTAATTTATGTTAGTATATAAATCATTTAAAGTGAAACTTTGCGATATGCAAAATCTATACAGTTTGTGTTACCAATCTTGAACATTGCGCATTTGTGTATTTGAATTTGAACTGAAGAGCACCTTCGAACTCAGTTTCTGCAAGGCATATAGTGTACTATGAGTTTTGTAAGTGAAAAAAATGTATAAAGATGGATTAATAACTGATCTTACTGATCGATACTAAGGAGGGCAATTGCGAAGGTCCAACAGCTGAGATAAGATCAAAATGAAAAGTATTTAGTCACTGTTCCAATGATTGAAGTATATACTGAAGGAAACATATTATGACATATGATTCACGTGCCCGTGATCCATTCCGGTTATCAAACGAATACATACAAAAATCAACGTGCCTATTACAAGAGAATATGATCTTACTTGCAAATCCGGGTATAAGAGACTCCAGAGTGAATCTTCCTACTTGTTTCCCACGGCAAGACTTGACGTTGGATGGCAACGAGCTTCAAGTCCTCCCCACTCCAGGAATGGCGTCTCCCTTTCTCTGTTCTCACATAATTATCTCTTTTCTGGTTTTGCGTGAATGCAGAAGTGATTAGGTTTTAGGGTTCTCTTATTATTTATACTAGGTATTAATCATACCTAAATAATAAATCCATAAGCTTAATTAAACCAAACCAAGCTCAAAGGCCTAAGAGATGGAGAGGGGACGCCCCCTATGTAATACAGCTTTTATTGGGCCAAGCAGGGATCTACTAGCTTGAATAAAGTTTGGTCTCCCAGTGCTCGATTTTCTTATTCAGCCTAGAACAAAATCGAGACACACGTATTAATTTATTCCACTAAAAAAATTAATACTGAATTACCTCTTTATTCTTTAGGTGAGTCGGGGCTAGTATTAGACTTAATTAATCCCCGTGTTTAAGATATTCAATATCCATTAATTAATTAATTCCTCTGACGATCAATTAATTAATTAATCAGTCGTTTAATAATAAACGACATCTCGAGTGTTACCACTTAAACTTATTATCGTATCGGAACTAATTCCACCTGAAAGGTTTAATACGATAAACTTATTAAGTTTCTCGAGGGGATATTATCATCCTGTTATTAGCAGGACACAGATCCTTATTGCAATATAATCGCATGTCAAATAATAATTGTTATCACCCAAATTATCGAGTATATTGAGCTTCAATAGAACTCCACCCTTGATAAATCAAAGCAATAGTCAATTAATTATTCACACCGATTAATCCAATTAAGGTTAAGACTATTTAAGTCTCCGAGATCTTGATTCTTAATTAGTCAGAATATAAGAATTCATCTCATTGTGATCCTGTTCAATACACAAGTGTACTAGCACAAATAAATAGCCAAGACAAACTATTTATCCATTTATGCTACAATCTAAACCAACAACTCGTCCATAGTTGCCTCGATTGTGAACTCAATTTATATCTTAACTTTTTCCAATTAAATGATCTTCTGTGATCTACAGCACACCATATAATCTATAGTATGAGATAAATTGGACTATAATAGGATATGCAATAACAATATTTCAGATAGAATAATCGCAGTGAACTAAGGAATCAACGTATACAAGCATAAAAGTCTTGCTTTCAGTATACAACCCTTCATATACTATAATTAGATTTATCTAACTATTGTTCAAGGATTAACGCTTCACTTGAACATCCTTAACAGATCCATTTTCATCGTATACAGTGGCGACAAAGGTTTTTGCAGCAATGAGGTGCAACACAAGGTGGTCATTTGCAGACAATTGAACATACTTTTCAAATCTAATAATCTTGCTTAAGTACCAAATCTTTTCACTTCCAGATTGATTTTCATGGTGGCATATTGTGATGTTCCATTTCTTTTTAGCAGAGCGAAGTTTTAACTTCACTTCACTATTCAAGTAGTGTGCATTCTTTTTAACAAAGTCATTGGGGATTATCTGAAAATGCCATTAAAAAATAAAAGTTGTAATTCTCAACCTAATTGGAAATCAAATAGCTAGAAATGTAGTTTAGAGTTTGAAGTATTAAATACCAATATTCCTCCACATTTTACATGAGGATAATTGTAGGCGAGTTTGATGAGGATTGATGTCGAATTCATTGTTCAGCTATCTCTACAGAAAACAGGATGAGTAACACATAAAAGCATTGATAAATATATTGAATGTTAGTCACTAACAAGTGTTGTCATATCAAATATGTTGAAATAACGCACATAATGAAGAAATGGATTGCAAAAGCAGTATATGATGAGTATTCTCTATTTGTTTTAATGATTATGTAATTGCTCTGTTCAAATTCCGGTATTCCCTTTAATAGGTTTAGGTAAGACTGAAGTAAGAAGTCTTTTAGGTGTGGTGCTTTTAAGAAGCAAAGAGGAAGATGATGAAACGAATCTGTTGAACATAAGACGTAAGATCTTTTCAGAATCTTTTTGAAATTTTGTGATGATTCCAACAGAAGTGAATATGTGATTAATTACTTAGACATTGGTAAAAGTTAAGTGTGATTTTTTTTTTTTAAGTTTTCATTAGTGTCTGTGCTTCGAACTAACTGAAAAATTGTGTTATTATATTCCATTACAATGAATGAATAACTAAATAGAAATACATGTTATATATAGCATGAATAATGAAAGAGCAAATGGCAAAAACATTCAATAGCAAACAGTGTATTTGTAAGAAGAAGAATCAGACAATGTATTTGCAAGAAGAAGAAATAACGACGAAGAAATAGAGAATGTATAAGCAATTCAACTTGAAGGTGTGCAAGATTTTCGATTTACGCCGGTGAGTTTGACGATGGTGGCGCTTCCAGCTCTTCGTTTGTGATAAATTTAGATTTTTGTGATGCTTAAAAGTAGGGATCGTGAAGTTGAAGATGTTGATCACTTTTTGTTGGAAGTAGTGAGCAATGATTGTTTTTCTTGAATAATGAGAGAAAATCTTATTCCCTTAAGAGAGTTGTTGATGATGAATTTAATGTTAGCTTTATGTTTATTAATTGTTCGTTATTTTTTTTCTATTATTATGTGATACTCAAATAAATTAAAAATTGCTAATCACAAAAATTAAGCGTGGAAAAAAATAATCTGATTTATGTTTATTGTTCATTATTTTTTTATATTCTATGGTTATTAAATATACCTTTATAATATTATATTTTAAAGGGTAAAGTACCAAATACCCCCCCGACGTTGGCGTCCCTATCGCGTATAGCCCCCCATAGTCAGGGTCAGCGCTGTTTACTACCCTAACGTGGCAAAATCGTAGCAATTAACCCCCCGCCACTTAACGGACGTTAACGCCGTTAGATTAAATAATTTTTTTATTTTTAATCTCTCTCTACTTTTCCTCTCCTATCCCTCGTCCCTCCTCCACCACCACCAACCTCACGGCTCCACCACCACCGCCTCCGCCCTCTCATTTCCTCAACCGGTTCGCTCGCCTCCACCCTCCACTTTCATCCACTGATTCGCCCAGCTCTAAAAATTAGGGCTCGAGACGGAAAGGGGTTTCAGGCGGCGGCGACATCTCCTCCACCTCTGCTTCTCTCTACTCCTCCAAAAATTAGGGCTCGAGACGGAAAGGGGTTTCAGGCGGCGGCGATATGGGCGGCGACATCTCCTCCACCTCTGCTTCTCTCTACTCCTCCAAAAATTAGGGCTCGAGACGGAAAGGGGTTTCAGGCGGCGGCGATATGGGCGGCGACATCTCCTCCACCTCCGCCTCTCTCTACTCCTCAATCTCTCCCAGTAAAAAAATGGAAGCGGCGCTGCGGCGACGGTTGCTGTCGGCGGCTCAGTGAAAAATGGTGCGGAATTGAAAATGGAAAGATAAAGTTTAGAGGGTTTTCTGTATTTTTGTGAATTGTGAAGATTGAATTTTGCTCAAATTCACTACTCCATGTTTGAACCGTTATTTCAATCTCATTCTTGTTGTTTGTGTTGAGTTTGGAGAAGTGGTGGGGGATGGTTTGGATGGTGCAGATCTAGTGAGTTTTGGGATAGTGACTTTTGCAGAGGTTGGAAAGGTGCAAATTGTTGGCTGGGAAAGTTGCAGGGGAGGGAGTTGGAGAGTGCAGATTGTTGGCCATGGAAGTTGCAGGGAAAGAGAGTTGGAGTTTTTGAAGAGGGCTACCACGAGGTTGTTGTTCTCGGCGGTCGAGGCGCCGACCATCAGCATCCGGCGACAGAATTTTCGGCGATGGAGGTGACGGCCACTGGGCGGCAGAATTGTTGAGGTTGAGGTTGAAAGAGCCGACACATTATTGAAGAAAATGGTGGCAGCTTCGTCGGAAAATTGAACTCAGGCAACTCAGAGAGGAAAAAGAGCTAGCCCACCTTAATTAAAAATAAAAAAAATTATTTAATCTAACGGTGTTAACGTCCGTTAAGTGGCGGGGGGTTAATTGCTACGATTTTGCCACGTTAGGGTAGTAAACAGCGCTGACCCTGACTATGGGGGGCTATACGCGATAGGGACGCCAACGTCGGGGGGTATTTGGTACTTTACCCTATTTTAAATAGTAAAGAATTTATCTATTCTTTTGTATGCAGTTACAGAAAACATTTTCTATGGGATTAAGCAATATTTCATAGATAGATTAATTTGTAATAATGATAGTATTTAATTTTATTGATAATATCGTACGATTCATCATTTAAAAAAAATATTGGGCGTGACACTAGAGTATATAATATAACATTAATATATTAAGTCGTATTTAACTAATATTTATAAATATGATTTTTATTGGGCGTGATAGTAAAGTTATTATTATATAATTTCATTATATATAATTCTAATTATTAAAATAATTCAACTTATTTGTCAGTTTGTTATGTTTGAAAGTATGTTAGATAACATTAATTAATTAGTGGAAAAAATATTTTAAATTTAAATATAGAGATAAAAAAGTATTGTTGTTGTACTGTAGAAAAAATAATATATTTAAAATGTTCATGTTTATTTTCAGATAGTAAAAAATAATTAGACATGATAGTTTATGGAGATAAAAATATTAATTAATATTGTATTTGCTTAGAAATGAAAATGTATATCTGTATTTTTATGCGTATATTTATATTTTTCTATATGTAATAGAAAAATATTTAATGTAAAATATATTTTATTTAGCGTTTCGTATGTTAAGTAATGAAAATCTTAAGGGAGATAATAAAATAAAATAAAAATTGAAAGTGTGTAACTTAAAATATGATAGATTTAATTTGCTTATTTAAGTGAGGTCCAATTTTTGAAGGTAATAATTTAAATATATTTATGTATTTGAGAGGCCCAAATATATAGAGTTACTTCTGTATAGTAAGCTTGATTTATAGAGTCCATGGTTGACTATATAGAGGGTATGGTTGAGTTTATAAGTCCAAAAGGTTATAATATTTTGAAAGTAATTAATTCAAATATAGTGTTAGTGTTGCTAAAACGTGCAATTATTAAATGCCTAATGTAGTTATTCAACATCAAATTTGTGCTTTGGGCTACATAAACACCTTATTGGATGTGGTATCTATTTATTGTTTTATGGGCCCAAACCTATGATGTGAGTACTTGAAATTATGCAAATATTTTATGAGGTGAAATGAAACTTCGTGAGCCTTATGTATAGTTATTTCTTATGGATATAAGTAATATATATTTGTATTAATTGCAACAGAAACTTATTATATCAACTTATGAATATAATTTTTATTTCATATTTTTATGGGAGCAAAGTAAATATGTTACTTGAGTTTATAATTTTCTTTCGGTGTAACCAAAATAATTTACTCCAGTTAAAATCTCTGTTTATGTTGTAATTAATCAAAATAATTGAAGCTTTCATTTTTTATTCAATATAGAAGTAAAGTCCTACACAAAAATTTAAGAGTAACCAAATAATTTTTTTTATAATATAAACATAAGCTTTGAAATAGATTAATATTTAGATTTATAAAATAGTAGTGGTAGTGTAGCAAGGAAAGTTATACACAGTGGCTACAACTTCATAATAGTTACTGTTATATGTTATATAATACTCCCTCCGTCACTAATTGTTGGTCTACTTGCCTTTTTGGTCTGTCCACCAATTTATGTCATATCTATTTTGGGTAAGTTTATATTTATATTTTAATCAAAATTGTGGGTCCCTTTAATAAATTGTGGCCTAATTGCATTGACTTTAATAAATTGTGGATCCCTTTCTCCACTCAACTAATAAAAATACAATTTTTCTTAAAATCCGTGTTTTGCCTCCTAGGCCAACAATTAGTGGACGGAGGGAGTAGTTACTATCATTTCGTTATATATCATTTACAACTGTTATATGTTATATAAGTTACTATCATTTTGGAATATGTTACTCCCTCCGTCCCACGAAAAGTGGTGCGTATTCCTTTTTGGGTTGTCCCACCGAAACTGGTGCATTTCCTTTTTTGGCAAAAATTAGACACCCCTTATTTTTCCTTAATCACTCCCTTATTACATTCTCTCATACTTTATCACTTTATTACATTCTCTCTCCTACTTTATCACATTCTCTTTCCTACTTTATCACTTTATTACCTTCTCTCTCCTACACACTTAAAACACTAATCTACAACTCCTTAATTCCCGTGCCCAAAAGAAACGCACCACTTTGCGCGGGACGGAGGGAGTATTTCCTTATAGGCAGTATTTAAAGGGTGTTTGACTGAGCTTTGCCAAATACTTTGAAGGACCTTATAGGCTCCTGAATAACTTATAAGTTGTTTAGTATTATAAGCTCTTTAAAAACTTATTTTTTTTTCAAACACTTTGAAAGACCTTATAAGCTCCTGATTCAGCTTATAAGTTGTTTAGTATTTAGAGGTTGTTTGGCCGAAATTAGCTGTAATATAAAAAATTTAAGTGCTTAAATGTATATAGTTCATTTTCCGTGCGTAGCACATGTGCCACACTATTTTTAATCAATAACACAATATTAAGGAAAACAGTTAGTGTCAAAGTAACAAGAATTGAAAAATCTAAGAGCAACTCCAGCCCAAGAAGATGGCGGGCTGGCACAGCTGGATTGATCGAGGGAGGCACGAATATTGGTGTCGAGGCACGAAGGAGAAATAATGGGCTTTTGCTTAAGAAGCACGCGTCCAAAATAAATAAATAAATAAATAAAAATTTATTTAAAAATTTGGAAGGGATTGTTGGCTGATTGAGAAAGGACCATTGTAAATGCAACGACTCCTTCAATTTTTTTATTTTTTTTTAATTTTCATATCTATATATACTCTCATTCTTCACATTTTCATTCACATTTCTTCTATTTTTTTCCCATATACTATTCTTCTCTCTAGCAAAATGTCTTCATCCTCATTATCATCTTCAGTCTTCACCACCTTCGTCCTCATCATCCTCAAGCGGCGATTAGCGATGTGCTCAAGAGTTCACCCCAACTTGTGTTACAATTTTACCAAATTGTTGATGTAATTGGTCTGCCGGAAAGCCCTCCCGAGGCGACGAAGAGTGAAGAAGAAAGCTTATATTCATCGTGATCTTGAAGCCGGAGCAAAACGTCTCCACGACGATTATTTTGCAGAAAATTCAGTCTGCACGATGCCATTTTCCGACGTAGTTTCCGTATGCGCCGGCTCCTATTTCTAGGAATCATCAACGCCGTGCAATCCGATCCTTACTTCCAACAACAACGTACCGATGCATTAGGTAGACCTTCTTTTCATTGTTACAGAAATGCACAATAGTCATTCGTCAACTGGCAAATGGATGTGCAACTGCTCAATATAACGAGTATCTACGAATTGTAGATTCTACCTTGTTGGAGTGCTTGAGTAGATTCTATCGAGTCATTGTTCAACTCTTCGGCGTGCAAGGACATTGAACGAGCTTTTGGTGTGCTCCAAGCTCGTTGAGCAATCTTCAAAGGATTGGTTCGTTTTTGAAAAAAAAAAGGAGTTGAGCAACATCATTTTGCACAATATGATCATCCAAGATGAAGGCGATCATGCATTGAAATGGAAAGAAGACATCACAGACGAAGCTTCAAGTAGCTCAGCCGCATCTCGTCCTTGCACCGGTGCTCACCCGAAATTTCATGCATATGTGGCACGATAAGCCTGATTTATGCTTAATTGTTCTAATTTTAGGGGCTTGCATGAGCTTTATTTTAAGATAATCTTCTGGAAATTGGTGCGTTTTATGGTGTATTTTATGCTTTGCAGGAGATTTAGGTTTTCGAGATGAAGAGTGCAAATTTTGGAGAGTTTGGGCTAAGAATTACGTTTTTGTGCATACTCTGGCACGTCAGAGAAGCGAGTCCCGCATGCCAGAGCAGCGAAATGGGAAGCCAGAGAAATGCGCCATCGTCAGAGCAGCGAAGTGAATCGCTAGAGGAACCAATCGCCAGAGCAGCGGAACCAAGTCAGAGCAGAGAAGTCAATAGTCAGAGCAGAGCTCGCTATGCCAGAGCTGATTTTCCCGAGCCGCGATTTCAGCTAGAGTGGAGATTACTTGCGGAGCACGCCAGCTGGACTTACCTAAGTACATGATTCTATTGCCTTTAAGAGTCCAGCTTTGCATGGCAACTTTTGAGGAGAAGTCTATAAATAGGGCTTTGTTTTGCATTGAAAAATATACTTCTGCCTCCAGGCGTGTAGTTAGATAAAACTCTTTGCCCTAATCTTTAGTTCCGCCAAGTTAGCTAAAGCTTAGGTTTATTGTTTTTCATAGTTCTAGTTTCGATTTCTGTTCTAGTTAGTTTAGTTTATAGTTCTTTTAATTCATGTTTTAGATTAGTTTCCCGTTTAGAGTTGTAATTACGTGACAGATTACTTCTCGAGACGACTTATGGTATTTCTTTAATCAAGTTTATTTATTTGCTTTTACTTATGCTTTCTTTAAATTCTGCAAATTTACTTATGCGTTTTTATGATGCTTTCTTTAAATTATGCACTTTAGTTTCTGCCTAGTTAGATTAGATTAGAAGTTTTAATTAAAGTTATTTAAATTCAATTTGTCTAGTTAATTCTTTACTTTAAGTTGGTTTAATTCTTGCCTAGGGTTTAATAGTTTCACGCCTAGATAATTTTAAGATTAAGTTTTTAGTTAAGTTTAAATTACAAGCATTAGTTAATAATTCTTTTTCATGCCTAGATAATTCTTTAGTTTAAGTTTCTAGGTAAGTTTATTTTCCCAGCTTTAGATAATTTTACAGCTTTCAATCCTTAGTTTATAGCTTTCTTGTGACATAATTAATTGCCCTTAAAGATATTCCTTGAAAGATGACACTGGGTTAACTTATCATCACTAGGATGTCCTTGTTTTATTGCAAGTCAAACTAGAGGTGTTTCTAGGTTGAGTCAAAGCCTCTATGTGAGACCACGACATGCACGTTCGCCTCATTTCAAATTTGAAAGAGCATATTAACGATTGAGCCCTAGAAAATTAGTGTATTTTTTATTTTTATTATTGTATTTTGATTAAGTATTTATTTTATTTTAATTAATTTAATGTTGATTTTTTTATTTTAATGAAATATTGATTTTTAAATTGAAAGAGTAAAAATGGGATTAATTGGAAATTAAGATTTTAGCCACTGAATGCACTGGAGGAGGTTGAGATGTTCTAATAAAAATAAAATAAAACCTGCCAATGAGGCATTGCTCTAGTGGAAAAGCTGAGGCCTCAAAAACTCTCATTTATATGAGAGGGTAAATATCATGAAAACCCCTGAACTATACTCATTTTATCAAAAATACCCTGAAACTTTTAAAATATTATTTAAACCCTCAAACTATCAAGTTTTTATCAAATATATTCTGCATCTATTTTCCGGTCACCAGAAATGTGATCTGGCTCGCCGAATCCCAAAATGTAATTTATATTCTATTTTTTTTAAATGACATGGCAAAAACGACTTCGTTTCGTACCATATTCTATCGTGTTTATCCATAATTCTAGGTTATTAGCGTGAATTTCAAACACGGTAGAAGTGAATTTTAAATTTCAGAGTGAATTTTTTTAAATGATATGATACAAACGACTTCGTTTTTGCCATTGTATCTTAAAAAAAATAGAATATAAATTACATTGTGGCATCCGGTGAGCCAAATCACATTTTTGGTGATCGAAAAATAGATGCAGGATATATTTGATAAAAATATGATAGTTTGAGAGTTTAGAGAACATTTTGAAAGTTTCGGGGTATTTTTGATAAAGCGGATAAACTTCAGGGGTTTTCATGATATTTACCCTATATGAGAGGTCTTGAGTTCAATCCCGCTTGCGTGCGGTGATGTTTTCTCATTTTAGATGGTGTTATATTGTCGCTTGGTGTAGTTTTTTACAGATATGTGGTGGTTGGTGTTGTATTCTCCGTTGCATGCGGTGTACGGTGTAGTTTTCCCACAGTTGTGTGATGTTGATGTCCCATTTTAGATGGTGTTGTATTCCAATATGCATATTGTAATTCTAATTCAAAAAAAATAAAAATAAAACCCAATGATAGTACGACAACTGGAATAGGAAAAATACAAACTATGATGTCGGCCCATTCCATTTCACCGGAAAAAGTCGCCACCGCTGTTCCAGACGTCCCTTTCACTCCGCCAATCACCGCCGCACACGCGCACAGTAAACCCATGGCTCTTGAATCTTCAGAAGAGCCAATTTCCTATTAAATTAAATGATCAATCCATTTATCCCCAATTATTATATTCTCAAGGATATATAAACCTAAATCATCTCTTCACCCCAATGTCTTCTTCTTCAGGTCTGTCCTCCCTCTCTCTCTTATCAACTTCTCGAAATCCGACTGTTTTTCGCACTTCTTCATTTCTGTTCTTACAGTTTGTAGAGCGAGAATGTCGAGTATTTCGCACGCGCTGTCGCTGAAGCACGGGCTTTCTCTCTGGTGCCCCCAATTAGCTTCAGTGAATAAGATTTCCGAGCCTTCTTGCATTGGCTCCGCAAGATTTAGCCGGAGATTAACTGTCTCAGCTTCGTCTTTCGCCAACGAGAATCGGGAGTAATTACTGCCGCCTTTTGGTTATTACATCTAACTAATGTTATATATTTGTTTTTGAGGTGAATTTGCGTTAATCACTCTTTTATGTCTGTTTGTATTTGTGGTTGCAGATATGTTATAGTAGGTGGTGGAAATTCAGCTGGTTATGCTGCTCGGACTTTTGTTGAGCATGGAGTGGCTGATGGGAAGCTCTGCATTGTCTCCAAAGAGGTTTTTCATTCTATAATATGGCACAAAAGTTTGTGTTGCTGCGCTGCTTTAGTTGTTCTTGTGGAGTATCAGACAATGGAATTTTGTGTATTTTGTGAGCCATAGTTAGCTATCTATTACCACTTTAACAGAATCTTGATTGAAGTCTCGTGAATCACAAAGATTGGATGAAAAGGTGATTAGGCTTTTTACATGACTGTTATGTGTTTGTCCACCTCGTTTTTGTGTAAATTGAAGTATCATTGGATTTGGAACAGAACAGTGATTATGGCATTATAAAACAACAATTGTACTCATGGTCCCTGCTCCTTTTTGCACGTGAGTGTGGTTAGGGGTACGCGTATACGAAATTAATCATAAAAGTCTGGAAGAGTAGGAATGAGCTCGAGGTATGTTAGAAGATTGATAAATAAGCGAAATTGATCACTTTTTAACTACTTATTAGCACAACAATGTGCACCTATACCCTCTTTTGACAGTGCTTAGGAGAAAATTTGATTATTACCAACTTTTGCTCAATGAATTTTTTGAGATCATGATGATCTGATAATTTTTCCAGACTAGCAAGAATATGACCAAGCTCATTTAGATATCTGAATGATTTGGACGTACAAAAGAGACATTACTTCGAGTATCACATCATCTTCTTCATGAGTTTGCATATCTGATATATAATGTTCTGCATTGATGGTATTAAGATTGAATTTTGTTCTTAAATGCAGGCATATGCACCTTATGAGCGTCCAGCTTTGACAAAAGGCTATTTATTCCCTTTGGATAAAAAACCAGCACGTTTGCCGGTGAGCACTATGTCACTTTCTTATTTCAGCTCAAGAATACGGATACGTAATCTGTAAATTTTGAATGCATCAGCATACTCTAAGATATTTGTTCTTGAGTTACATAAAAAATGTTACTTTGTCTTTGTCAAAGAGATGCAATGTCAATGGTAGTATATTAATGGGCACTCTAAATATCCCTTGATAATATTTTTCCATCTTCTAGTTTTCTATGTCTCTAGATATTCATGTTTGCATTTGTTACTCTAGGGTTTCCATACTTGTGTTGGATCAGGTGGTGAAAGGCAGACTCCTGAGTGGTACAATGAGAAAGGGATAGAGGTACAAATATATTCCTCTCCTCTGTTCATGTGATATAGTTCTATCATGACTAGCAGTGTTGTATCAAGTTCTCTGTCTTTTAACAATTGTAAGTGTGTATTGAAATTTTTCGTTGCCCCAAATTTTCTATTTAGGCATTGGTTCGATAATTGTAGCTTGAGTTGACTACAGGAAAGAAAAGCTGAACATTTTCTGCACCGTAAATGTCATCTTAAAGCTAAAAGGCTAAAATCATTTGGATGTTGAGAGAGAGAGAGAGAGAGACTGACAAAGTTTTCCCTGAATGACGGATCTCATAGTTCTAGTATCATTAGATTCCCATTCAATTTAGCTTCACAAAGAAATTTGCTATAGTATCGAGAAATTATTACAGATTGGATTTTCGGCCTTAGTTTGGAGACAATTCTATATCATTATAACATATAAGTCCCAAAGAAAAGGTGAGTGTATAAAAAATAGGGCTTCAGAAGTGTTTTTGGAGACTGTTTAAGAATTAATTTCTTTCTCCAGATAATTTGTTTTGAGATTTTTTGTAACCACTGCCTGCATTACGTGCATATGAATTGGTAATATATATGTTTCTGCTGACACAATCTCCTTTTCGAATAGATGCTCTATGAAGACCCAGTGACCAACATTGATATTGAAAAGCAAACTTTGATAACAAATTCAGGAAAGTTGGTGAAGTATGGGGCCCTAATAATTGCTACTGGATGCACTGCCTCCAGGTATTTCCACTTCTGAATACCTTCTTTCACTATCATCCATCCCCAGGAGTATATCCACTTCAATCTGAACTCACAAGCTAGTCCAGATACTGTGATGATGGAGCTCTGAGTTAAATTAAAGGAAAACTGAATGATGAACCATCTCATGCCCTTAAAACTATATCACCATGAAGTAGCATATGCCAAATAGAAAATCAAGTCTTTGCAAATACATCTAACTCTAAGTCTGCAAGTTAGAGTTAGATTCTGATTGTCCTAAAAAATTGAGCCACTTGTGTGCTTGCTTGTCTATATGTCCTTAATCATTGATCTTGTAATGCAAAACTCACAAGTATCCTCTTGTAGGTTTGCCTGCTTTATGTTTAAAGGTAACATGATCTTTCAGTTGATGTAATAATTAACATTTTTCTCAATTGCTTGGGATGAGATTAGGTTTCCCTTAAACCTTTTGCTTTCTAGATATTGAAATAATCTGTACGTTTGTCAACTGTGTGTAATTTCTTATGTCTGGATAATTCCCATATGCAAGTTATGATGTTTTTTGCTTTCATAAATATTGTTATTGGTTTTCTCAAAGATACTGTTGCCGACTTGCCGTTGTACTTGTACATACCATTGTTGGTTTTCTCAAGATAATGTTCTTCTGCAATTATAATATTGCCCAAAATGATAATTCTATTTCTCTTCCGTTTCAGGTTCCCAGATAAGATTGGAGGAAACTTGGCAGGAGTTCATTATATTCGGGACGTTGCAGATGCCAATTCGCTTATATCATCACTGGTAATGTGTAATTGTTGTGCCAACTTGGAATTAATATTACAAGACACCCACACAGTAAATATATTATATAAACTTTGATTATGTGCATTGACTTCACTGCTGATGTTGGACGATGCATGTCTTAGGAGAAAGCAAAGAAAGTCGTCATCGTCGGTGGTGGCTACATTGGCATGGAAGTTGCAGCAGCAGCAGTTGGTTGGAAACTCGATACCACTGTGAGTAACCGTCATATCTCCTTACAGTTGTTGGTTGGGCTTTATTTTAGTACACCTCGTTCAGCAAATAATTATTGTTTCAAAGCTTGGTTTCAAACTCATTTTAGGCCGTTCAGTTATCTGATTTGACAAATAGTGAGCTGATCCTTTTATTTTTATTTTATTTATTTTACTACAGATCATTTTTCCTGAAGATCATCTTATGACAAGATTGTTTACTCCTTCTCTGGGACAAAAATATGAAGAGCTATATCAAGATAATGGGGTCAAATTTGTAAAAGTAAGTGCTTTATTTTAACTTCTCTTCTTCCAACTCTTATGATTGCCTAGCTCACCAACCCTGCCAAAAGAGAGATAAGACAAGAAGATAGTATGCAAACGTGAATAGTCTTGTTGATTAAATGCAGGAAACATAAGGATCTAACTTGTTTCCATCTCATACTTCAGGGTGCTTCAATTAAGCATTTAGAAGCTGGTTCTGATGGTCGTGTAGTTGGTGTAAAACTCGAGGACGGTTCTACAATTGAAGCTGACACGGTAATTCAGAAATGCTTGTTATTATATAAGAAGTTTTAATTGAAGTGGATATGCGTTTATATCAGAACTTGTATCGTCGGTCATGTTTTATGTTTCCAGATGTTAAATAGTTTGATAGGCGTATTGCGTATTCAGATACAATTGAGAAGATATTGAATCATGACTGTTGTGATGCAGGTTGTTATTGGTATTGGAGCAAAACCAGCAGTTGGTCCATTTGAAAGGATCGGTTTAAATAGCGATGTTGGAGGAATACAGGTATTAATGATGATTGCACGTAGTCTCTGGAGGGTGTCATACTAGAAGTATGAACTTCTGTTAATATTACCACTTTCATGTTTTATTTTGGAGATACTTGTGTTGCCAAAAGCAAATAATTATGAAAGTAATTGGAAATGAGCAATGACACCCTCTGTTGTCAACCCTTTTTCCGGTGTCCTTTTTCTGGGAAAACTAAAATCAAAAGACACTCCAAGACGGATAGTCTTACTATAGTCGTGATTACTGAAAATGTAAAATATTAATATCTGATTGCATGTAACTTGTCTTATAGAAAATCTCATTACTTGCCCTAGAAAGATAACCTAACTGACTCATTTTCTCTGATGTTCAAATTTCAGGTTGATGGCCAGTTCAGAACAAGCATACCTGGCATTTTTGCTATTGGAGATGTGGCAGCATTTCCCTTAAAGGTACTTTTCGTGATAACCAAGCAAGAAAAAAGTTTTAGTGTTTTGTGACATTGACATCTGCCGAGTTGTTAACAGATGTACAACCGAATTGCACGTGTTGAACATGTTGACCATGCTCGTCGCTCTGCAAAGCATTGTGTTCAGTCACTACTAACTGCACACACTGCCACGTAAGTTGGATACTTCTCTGATCCACTCTTCTGCTCCTGAACTTTGAATTGATGGCTCCTTTATAATACATAAGTTATGGTGATTAATTTTCAGGTATGACTATCTCCCTTCTTTCTACTCAAGAGTATTTGAATATGAAGGAAGTCAGAGGAAAGTTTGGTGGCAATTTTTTGGCGACAATGGTAAGGACAAAAATTTGTTTCTCTTCAAAATCTCATTTATGTGGATTTTGCATATCATCGCACTAAATTTTGTATGTTAACGAACAGTTGGCGAAACAGTAGAAATTGGGAAATTCGATCCCAAAGTAGCGACATTCTGGATCGACTCTGGTAAAATCCCTATGCCCCTGTGGTCATATGACTCATATCTATGGGAATCTATCTGTGTGTAGTTTTTTCCTAGCTTTCGCATCCCTTTTTACTTGTGAGAGGGGATTGTGATCCAAGTGATCCTCTTTATTTCAAAGTATCTGATGGTGAAAAAGAAATGATTGGAGGTCCTACTGCTAATCAATCTCAGTAGGGGCTCCAATTATACACACACACACACACTTATGCAGAAACTTTAACGGGCAAAGAGGACTAACATCAATATTTTATGCTTGCAGGGAAACTGAAAGGTGTCTTTCTTGAAAGTGGAAGCCCTGAGGTATGATTTATTACCAGTTAACTAATAAACTAAAATCCGTAATTTCATCTCGAGACGTTAAATATTTTTATTATTGTATCAGCTTTTTGAAGAGAAATCGATTACTTTGAGCTTCTATTGAACGTTAACTAATAGGGTCTGTGAATGTTCCATAAAGAAAGTTTCTATTGAGTTGTAGGACCATGTAGAATATTGAATGGTCAGGAGTAGCTACCAAATTTATTAGAACTCAACTGACAGCTGAGCATTCAAAACACCCAAATCTTTTGACTATCTGTTAATGAATTACCAGTCCAAAATTTAACAGGGTCCTGGGAATGTTGCAGTCATACCATCCAATTAACTGAACTCAGTTCTTTGGTAACTACACCTTTTTGTTTGGTTTATTAAAACCATATAGCACATATAAATATCTTGGACCGTAACTAGGCGATTAGTTTTCTATAAGGTGCAGGTTTTGACCAGTATGTTCTCAGTATTGTGGTACTAGGCTTCATATGTTTCAGTGAAGGATTATGCACCAAATTAGTTAAGATACTGTAAATAGCCACTGTTTTTAGTGGCCTTCCTGCCTTCAGATTTGTCAGCTACGCGTCTCATGTGGGAGTGTTTGATTAGTGAATAGACATACATTGCCTGAGATAGAATGATTTGGATTAATTTAATGTAATAGCATTAGCTACAATGACTTGCCTTTCGCTGCTTATATTTGATTCTTATAACATATGACGCTTGAACGTGGTTTTGTAGGAATTCCAACTGCTTCCAAAACTTGCGAGGAGCCAGCCGTCCGTTGACATTGCAAAGCTTCGGAAAGCTTCTTCAGTAGAGGAGGCGTTGGAAATCGCACAATCTTCATTACAGGTTGAAGTTAAGGTTTAGTATGTTTCATGTGTAGGCATGTAGAATGGATGTATGCATCCCCAGCTCTACCTACTGTATGAAAACTCGGCCCTTCTTTCAACGGTTTTACAGTCTGTTTCATATGGCTGATAAAATCATGTTTGCTGAGAAGAAGGTAGAATTTTGCCTAATAAAAGTTTTACAGTCTCAAATTGAAAATAAATTATGTATATAGCATGCCATTCTAGGAAACTATTTCTTTACAATATTCAAATACGCAACTTAGAGCATCTGCAGCGCGGCCTCTTCGCCCCGGGTCGATACGCGTCGTCGACGACGCGTCTGCGCTGGAGACACGAGTGGCGCTGGAGACACGAGTGAGGTCGAGGCCGCATCTTCCTAGCGCCTCAGGTCGAAGGGCGATGGCGGACTGCGCCATTTAAAAAAAAAATGAAAAATCGGTTTTTTATTCGAATTTCGATCGTTTGAATTAAAAAAAATAAAAATTAGACCGTTATGCAAACGGTAGTATAGGTTTTTCATTTTTTTTTCCTTTTTACATTATCTATATATACTCCATTTCTATTCATTCAATTCTCTTTTTAAAAATTCTTTTCAAAAAAAAAAAAAAATTCTACAAAAATGTCTTCTCCATTCAATTCACTTTGGATTTGAATGAGCACATTTGGTCTCGTTTTGGTCCAATTGAGCCCTAGAAAATTATTGTAATTTTTTTTATTATCATATTTTAATTAAGTCTTTAATTTTATTTTAATTATTGTAATGTTGAATTTTAATTTTAATAAAAATTTGAAATTTTAAAATAAAAATATAGAATTGAGGATTTTATGAATATGAAAATGAAAATTTAAGACACAAGGATTGTGGATGCTCTTATGACGAAGACATCAAACTCAAGACCATAGGATTAGTGGACTCGGTCATGAGCCACTCAACAGTGCATAGTCAATGTGAGACTGCCTAATACTTCCTCCATTCATAAAAAAATGGTCGCATTAGACGATTCTAAAGCTATTGCTATTATAATCATTATTATAATATCATCTGTTTTTTTATGGGATTAATTAGTTAATTCAAATGTATTCCAAAGCTATTGCTATTTTTCTATTTATCTGACCAATAAACAATCAATTTAAACTAGTAGGAGTATAAGATATTATGCAAATCTAACTAAGCAAACGCATTTAATCCCGGAGTGTATTTTTTTGTTGTTGTTAAATATCGAATTAAACAAAAATACTCTCATGGTTACATTTGACTTGGCATGTAGTATGGTTCTTTTGTGGTGTTTTATTTTACTTTGAACGTTTTATTTCTAAATAATTACTTCATACCACTTTAATAAGCTCATACATCTTTACATTACAATATTTTTTTTTCCTAAATAATTAATTTGAAAAGAAATAAGCCAATAAATTGAGACGGGGAGTAAAAAGTAAAAAATAAAACATGGAATGACAATTTCATTTTAACTTCATTCTTCTATAGTTAATTCTTCTATATATACCAATGGTCCAATCTTGCCGGTAATAGGTGGGGGTTCGAGTCACCTAGGAGGTTAGAATGTGAGTGGATTTTTTCCTTTCTTTTATGATAATAAATTAGAAAAAAAAAATCCTCTAAAAATTTCTAACGTAAAGAATTGGATATATACAAAAGATTAAAGCGCGCGTACTTTATTGACGAAACAAACAGGTCAAATTTCTTTGTGTTAGTATCAAATTTTTGGATGATATCTTTCATTTATTTATTTATTCTATTAGTTGTCTATATATTGGTTAGAAAAACCCGTTTCATACGTCAAAGCAAAAAAACAAATACTAATAAAATGTTGGTTTGTCGCACAAGGAAATCACAAATCAGAGCATGATTTCTAGGAGCATGATTTCTAATCAAAAGTTTATCCTAAAGACTCGTAAGATTTTAAGATATTATTATTCATATACGTATTCCATTAAAAACAATTATTCACACACGTAACAAACTACGTTATTTTTTTTTGTTAATACAAGAGTAAGCTAGTAGTAGACTAATTGCGTTGACTCCCTCGTTACCCTTTTATTTATTTTGAGAATTACGAGATGTATCTATTATATAATTAAATAAGTCACTAGCACGTAAGCGATTTTTTTTTTTGAAAATTATAAGAGATACCTATTATATAATTAAATAAGTCATCCTTACGCAAGCGGAACCTCTACACCACGCATGTGAGATTGAATCCAAGACCTCTCACACATGAGAGTATTTGGGTTCCTCAGTTTTGCCACTTGAAGCTTTATTGGCCCCTCGTTATCATTTATTAGAAGATGGTTATATGTATGGATATTTGCAATAGAGATGAGTATATAGTAGAGGGTGCATTTAATTCAGAATTTAAAATATTTTGACAGACTTTTTATAATCTGTAGGTTATGCTAAATTTCATGAATTGTTTAATTCTCTTTAGAATTTAAGAGATTCTATTAGATTGATTTATCTCTATTTGCATAGACTTTATAAGTTTATACATTATTACTCAC
Source organism: Salvia miltiorrhiza (assembly GCF_028751815.1). NCBI lineage: Eukaryota > Viridiplantae > Streptophyta > Magnoliopsida > Lamiales > Lamiaceae > Salvia > Salvia miltiorrhiza. The sequence goes on from NC_080391.1 coordinate 53,180,657, forward strand.
CCTGTCCCATTACAAATGTCTCACTATCCATTATATGATATCCCATTACAAATGTCTCATTCTTTTGTTGACAACATATTCTCTCTATACCTAATATTTAAATAATTTTCATCAACATATTTTATCTAATAATTACATATTTTTTAATTTTCGTGCCCAATAGTAGTGGGGCATTTATAATGGGACGAATGAAGTATAATAAACAAGTCCTAGTGTTTAGTCCAATGTGACTTTTTTTTTGTAAAAATTAGAAAAGGTGATTCTAATGCTTGGGGGGGGGGGGGGAGGCGACGGGAATGAGATTCAGTGTACCACATTTTATGTTCCACTTCATGTCCCAATTTCAATTTTATTTAATTTCTTATGTATATTTTTTTCAATTTCAACTTTATATGCTTTAGTTTAATTTTGTGATTATTAACTAGGGTTTATTCCATCAATCTATGGTATATAATTATTTTTTATTATTTAATTTCACTTTTATTAACTAATAATAGGTTGATAAATTCAAAGTCATGGTATATACTTTTTAAAAAAATTAATTTTTTGAAATAAAACTTCAATATAATTCATAGTATTATAATAAATTTTATTTTATAAAAAATATTTTTAAAATAATAGATATAAGCATGAGATATAGTGGCACACATAAGATTGTGGGACACTGGATCTCATCTGGAGACGACAGAGTACTCTGAGTGAGAGAGAGAAAGAGAAAGAGAAAGAGAAAGAGAGGACTTGATCGAGCCGAGCTTGGAAATAGTCGTGATGTTATTTTTTGGCCCAAGAATATGTGGTTTTCAAGATAGAATCTTTGGGCCCAGTAAGGCACAAAATCATTCGGGCCTAATAGTGTGGCACAGTTCAGCGTAAATCAGATCTGATCCGTTGAAAACCGACGGTTCGGATCGGTTCCGGTTTTAACCGATGGTTAATCCAGATTTTTTGCATTTCAACTCAACGGTCAAATTGAGAAGGTTTCAGGCTTTCAGCTAAATTTTACCGTTGGGCACTACTACCATCTCTCACTATAAATACCACTCATTTCGTTTCATTCAATACCACAATTTCAATTCTCTTCTCCCATCTGTTATTTTACTTTTTCCATCTTCCCTACCGCGAATACTACAAAATCTCAGCTGCATTTAATTACTTCTTCGGTTTTTCTTCAATTTTTGCTACAAACAAATGGCGAGTCACGGAAGTTCGTCTCGCCGATCTGTATCCTCCGACAAGAGAGGCAAGCGGATGCTGGTGGAGGTGCCGCCCCCGCAGCCGCCATGCCCCAACGATGATCTATTCGCGGCGCACTTCGAAAAGGTATTAGATCCGGTCGTCGGAGATCTCAAAGTGATCTGCAGTTACTGCGCGCGCCTCTTCACATTTAGGGCAGACGAGAAGGAATTCGGTACGCTCACAGATCATTTTAACAAAAAGCATAGAAGCAAAATTGGCAATGAATCTGAAACAGAATCAGAACAATCTTCCGAAGGAAGCACAGGTACGGATGCTGATGTATTTGCATACACCTATAAAAGAAATAGAAGTATGATTGCGAAATTAATTTGCGAGTCGTCGCTCCCTTTCAAATACGCCGAGAGCGATGCGTTTGAAAATTTTCTGAAATGCTGCAATCCCTTAGCCAAAAAAATTCCACAAGCTGAGATTATTCATGAAATGATAACTCTCGTTAGAGAATCTTTACTGGTATTGATTAAGGATTTTGTTAAAATGTCGAATAGAGTTTCAATATGTTCCGATGTTTGGACTAACGATTGCACATGGCAGTTTGTAAGAATTTCATGTCATTGGGTAGACGAGTCGTGGACTATTCAAAAGAGATTGATTGCATTTAAATGTTTAATGGAAGATTATCATAGCGCCGCCGAGATCTCTCGTGAAATGCATAAGATTTTACAAAACTATGGTTTAGGTCCCAAAGTTTTCTCAATTTCTTTTGATAATAATACTGCTAGTACATATAGTTTAGAAGTACTTAGTAATGCTTGCCAACCATCTATTAGTGCTAGTTTTTTTCATGATAGATGCGTGAGTTACATTTTAACTATGTGTGCACAAGATGCATTGAATGTTTTGGAAGAGGAAACTGCCCCTATTAGGGAATTAGCAATGCTTATATGGCAAGCTGATAATTCTTTACTTAAAAAATGGTCAAATTTTTGCAAAAAAAGAGGGTTGATTCCTAGAAGATTTATACTAGATTATCCCGGTCGTTGGGATATAACTTATAGAATGCTAAATGGTTGCTATGAATATAGAGATGCATTATGTTCATTCTTTTCCGAGCAGCAATTTGATGATGTTCAAGTATCTTCGAGTCAATGGGAAGCATGCTCTAATTTATGTCAAATTTTGGGAGTTTTCTATCATGTTGTCGTAGAATTATCCCATGTTTACTCTCCTACTTCAGTGTTAGTCTTAGATAATTGTACTAAAGTTGCAGTTTTGTTTAACTCTTTAATGGAGCGTGATGGTTTAGCCGAATGTGTTGCTAAAATGATGGAAAAATGGCTGAAATATTTTGGTGAAATTCCTACTGTGTTTCTGCTTGCTAAGATATTCGATCCTAGAATAAGACTACATGGTTTGGAGAAAATGTTGGGAATTTACTACGATGCTTTATTTCCCATCAAAGATGAGAAAACCCCTATCCCTAGCGTGGTAGTTGCTAATGTGAGGAAATGTTTATATGATATCTTTCAAGAATATAGTGTGAAACATGGTGCTAGTTTGGGTATGAGTGTTTCTTCCTCTAGCGATGGCGATGACACACCTTTGTCGATCCGGCTGCAAAACATGTTCAATGAGGTGTCGGAGAAATGCCCGAGGAGCTACGGCTCCAACCCTTATGGGGAGCTTGAAACTTACCTATCAGCTAATTTTGAGTATATAGTGGAGCCGGAGTTTGATATCTTGAAGTGGTGGTCGAGGATGACTATGCAGTTCCCTATACTGTCCTTGATTGCAAAGGACGTGTTGGCCGTTCCGGCCTCCACTGTCTCTGTCGAACAAGCTTTTGGCACGGAAGGGTACACGTTGAACGCGCGGCAGTCCCATCTAAGCATGCAAGATCAGGTGGGGTTGCAAGTTCTGGAGAAGCAATTGCTGCTGGGGGATTGGACTAAGGCTGAGCATCGAGGCCAAGAAAACAAATATGATGATGGTGATGAGAGCGAGAATATTTCCGACTCGGAGTTTGATTGAGCAATGCTGCTATATTATATATGTTCCTTCTTTATTTTTGCAACTTTTTAGTAAATTTGGAGTAAGCAGTGTTTTATATTTATCAAAGTATTGTTTACCTTTAGAATTGCTGCTGCTGCTACTTTATTTTTTGTAACTTTGTAGGTAGATTCGTATTTTACATCATTCCTACTTTGTAGTAAATTTAGAGTAAGCAGTGTTTTATATTTATCGAAGTATTGTTTACCTTTAGATCTGTGGAACCCCAATAGTAAATGTTTTTGTGATAGACATTCAAATATATTTAATCTTTTGAGTTTTGGCTATTATGACAATAGTTATATCTCTAAACAAACTCAACAAATTTAATACTCCTAGAAAAAAATATTGATATAATTGATTCTTTTAAAAAATAATGTTAAACAATTGAACTTTTAAAGTGCCGTCAATTGTTACCATTCTAAACAAATTGAACTAATTGATAGTAATAATTTTTACTAAAAAAATAAGTCGATAAGTTGAATTATAATGTTAAAATTATAAATATTATTTATAAATTTTTAAGTTATACTTTTTTGTAAAGATCAGACATCAAAATACTTATGAAGAAAGTTACAAAATGATTACATTACAAAATGTTTATAAAGGTTCTTTAAATAATAATAATAATAATAATAATAATAATAATAATATCACATCTTTTTTCTGAATTAATTAATTATTTATTTAAAAATTAACATTATAAATTAAAATTTAGCAACTAATAAAGCATTTTGTAATGTATTGAAAAACAATGGATTAAAAGTCAAATATAGATATGATTAAGCATAAAGTTTCAAAAATTCAAATTATAATTAATTGTTCTTTTCTAAGAATGGATTAAACATAATTGTTCTAAAGAGGAAAAATATAAAATAAATGACGACTTCATGCTTATTTTGTAATTTCGATCGCATTTTGAATAACAAAAAGTGATGCTTTTATTAAACGCAAATGATACTTCGCATATAATATTTTTTTAAAAAAACAAATAATACTTTGTATAAAAAAATAATGATACATTACAAATAACACATTTAATAACAAAAACGATACTTTAACCGATTAATCGAGGTGGAAAAGGCAAAAAAGGGGAGGGTCGGGCCCAATGCAAGCTCGAGTTTGACTCGGTCACATAGTTCTCCTTGACAAAAAAATTGTCAAGATTAAAAATATAAAGCTCTAAAAAAAGTATATATGCAATATTTCTAAAAATTTCGCATTTCATTATTACTCCCTCCGTTCCAAACGAAATGTTCTGTTTTCCTTTTTGGGCTGTCCCAAACGAAATGTCCTGTTTCCTTTTTTGGCAATACACTCTCTCTCTATATTTAATATTTAAATAATTTCCACCAACCCACTTTATCTACTTTATACACATTTCTTAATCTCCGTGCCGAAAAGAAATGGGACATTTCGTTTAGGACGGAGGGAGTACTTAATAAAAAAAAAAGGGTTAATTGCATCAAAATACCTGACTTTTTTCCAAAATCTGGTTTTTTGACAATCTTTTTAATTGTAGCAAAATTTTCAATGAGCTTTTAATTTATTGCAATGTCCGTTCGGGGAAAATTTCCGGCTAATGCCAACGTGGTATCAGAAATGCCAAATCACACCCCCCTCCCCATCCCACGTCACCCACACGTCGCCCTCTCTCTCTCTCTTCCCCCTCCTCCTCTCACGTCACCTTTTCGCTCTCTCTCTCTCTCTCTCTCTTCCCCCATCTCTCTCGGCGGCAGCAACCACCGCCACCATCAGAAATGCCAAAGCACCCCACCTTTTTCGGCGGCAGCAACCACCGCCACCATCTTCCTCCGCCTCATCTCTCTCCACATCTCACCATCTCACAGCACACACACAGTAAGAACTCCTCGCCCAGACACAACCTCTCTCACCGCTGCAATCTAAAATCCGGCGACTACAGTGGTCGGGTGAAGCCAACCTCCGTTGCTTCTCTCTCTCGACCTCTCTCTCTCTCTGACTCAACGACAAACAACCCAAAACCACCGCAGACTTCATCCCCATTCCTCCTATGAAACCCTAGATCCCCTTTTCTGGGACCTCCGTCTGCTCGCTTCCCCTTCCCCCATCCCCCACTGCCGGCGAGCGAGGACCGACCTTTTCTGGGACCTCTACCGCGCGAGGTTTTTCGGCGGCGGAGTGTACGTAGTGAGGGCGGTGGAGGAAGTGAGAGAGAGAGAGGATCTCTTGGCTGAGGCAAACTCGCCGCCGCCGCTCGATTTCTTTTTCTCTCAGTGGGAGATGGGGGAAGGGGAAGCGCCCGACGGAGGTGAGAGAGCCGATGGTGTGGCGATTGTGGCAGATATGGGCAGTTGTGGCAGATCTGGAGGAAGTGAGAGAGAGGGGGATGGGGAAGAGAGAGAGAGATAGAGAGAGAGAGAGAAGGTGACGTGGGAGGAGGGGGGGAAGAGAGAGAGATGGCGACGTGGGGGTGACGTGGGAAGGGGAGAGGGGTGTGATTTGACATTTCTGATGCCACGTTGGCATTAAAAATGCCAACTCAGATTTAATTTGGCCGGAAATTTTCTCCGGACGGACATTGCAATAAATTGAAAGCTTGTTGAAATTTTTGCTACAATTAAAAAGATTGTCAAAAAACCAGATTTTGGAAAAAAGTCAGGTATTTTCATGCAATTAACCCTAAAAAAGTGTATTTGAAATCTTTGTATTTATTAATAAGATATTAAACTTATAACATATATAATATAATCTGCGCATCGCACGGGAGGCGTACTTATCTTATATAAGAGGTGCAGAATCTTAAAAATCTGTACTCATATATTGAGACCTTTGTTTTACAAAGAACTTGTGTTTTGAAGCGAACGTGATATTCATGTATCAGAGGTATATTATACACCTTAATTATCTTTATCAAGCGAGCATCTATCTTTATATATTACATATATAAAAGCTAAATGTTGAGAAAATTTACAATAATATCATTTCCCCTCCAAAAGACACTAACAATTGTTTAATGGACTTTCATTTCTATTGTCCAATAAGTTTTTAGTTGATTATTATACAATATTGTTCTTACTATATTCTTCATGTATTGATAATTAATACTAGTATATATTAATATTTATATGTCAAGTAATACGAACAAACATTTACAAAATTATAAATTCTATATAGTTATTGAAAAAGATTGCCTATCCAATTGCATATACCTTGCACACACAAAGTAGCAGAAAACGTGCAACACAATTTAACAGTAAAAGTATCGCAGAAAGTAACAACACTGAACATAAGAGTTGTTCACCCAGTTCAGTTAAACAACGTACGTCCGGGGGACCCGCCCAGGGTAAATTATCCACTAGTGAAGATAAGATATATATCTTCCCAAACTCTCACAACGATGAATAATTGAGAGAAGAAGAACAATCAACTCTCTAAGTGTGAATGAACCTCACTCACCACCAACACCCACGAAAATAACCTTTACCAACATGCTAGTAAAGGGAAAACAAGAAAACCCAACTCTCCCAACCTTGCTTACAAACGCATAAAGCAACACATACACTAGTTCGTTAACTCACGCACATAATGAACTCAACACACTCACCAACAACTCTTGTAAACACTAAATAAGAGTAAAAACACATCAGCTGCCACCTTCAATGAAAGTTCTCTTCGTCTTATATAGATGTGGCGACTGAAACCCTAGAAGAGATTATGTGAGCCAAGGACTCTTCTTGATAACTCATTATCTTCATATAACCAAGGAAATATTTGTGCAGAGGACTCGGGAACCATGTATATCTAAAGCTCACCGGATATACATCATTGTGAAGAGATAGAGTCAAATCCGAATTGGACTGTACTAGTCGAAGTATTAGCTTCACATATGAACACTGCCAGATACTTTGAGTGCAGACATAATATGTTTGTCAACATAATGACAACAACAAAAAGAGTACGACCAATACTCAGCAGTTATCTATTACATATATATATATATATGGGTCGGTCTTGCATGCGGCGGTCGCACTCCAGTGCGACGGGTCCGCCCCGACCCGTGCCCGACCCGACTCGTGCCCAAATCCGAAATCCTGAATCCTAAATTATTACATTTGTTTATAATAATTATTACTTTTAATAAGCATGAAATATACATTTGTTTGCACAAATGTATACTTATATAAATATAGGTATTTACCTTCATTTAATATAAAGTATTATATTTTCTAAACCCTAAATTCTATAAACTAAACCCTAAACCTTGTAAACTAAACCCTAAGCCTGAACACTAAACCCTAAACCCTGTAAACTAAACCCTAAGCCTGAACACTAAACCCTAATAGGAGTATTTACTTTTAATAAGCATAAGATATACATTTGGTCGCACAAATATATACTTATATTAATATAAATATTTACCTTCATTCAATATAAAATATTATACATATCAATATACATTTATATGAACAAATGTATATATTATGTTTATTAAAAGTAACAATTATTATAAACAAATGTAATAATTAGGAGTATGGGTCAAACTCACGCGGGTCAGGGTTCCGGGTCAGGAGGGCGGGTTTGGAGCTGGGTGACCCGTCGCACAGGTGTGCGACGGTCGCACCCAAGAATTGGCGTATATATATATAAGCTAAACCAATTGCCCAAAATTTTTCCGCCAAAATTTTATCAATATCACTATTAATAATAATTAACTTAATTATTAATTACATTAATATATATCTAAATACAGATATGTATATATAATTAATTTATTTATAAAATTTATATATTTAAATTAATTAAGAAACTTAATTTAGTGTCAGTCGATATATTTTCAATTTTAATTTTGATAATCTATGTAGATATTCACATAATTCTTTATTTGAAGGTAATTAATGTAGATATAAAATTAGCACACATCTTACAAGTGTAGATATTTGCATACGTGTGGGTGCATATATTAAAATGTGGTAGTGAAACTAGACGTATTTGATTTTAATATAATTTGTGTAACTAAATTAATTTATTTTACTATATAATGTTAGAATTTAGAATTTGATTTTATCTATACAATAGCATAATAATAGTAAATTATTTTCCCATCTACCCCAACTATAAATTTTATTTTATTTTTTGGGTTGGAAAATCACTTATTATTTTGATTGGAAAGTTTAATTATTTGTTGGCCGAATTTGATCGAATTAATTTATCTATTTAATGACGCAAAATATTTAAAATGTTATAACCCTTACTCATCTATTTTAGGATAATTTTTGCTAGGCTGTATTTTTTTTATTTTCTCAAAATAAAATATTTAAAATTAAATTATATATTCATTAAATATAAAAATAGTTGAAATAGATTGAGTATATTATCACACACTCTCTCTCTCTCTCTCTCTCTCTCACACTGTTCGCTAATATTTTTCACCACGCCGCAAGTATACGGGTAGTTGTAATATATGGAAGCAAGGTCGTATCCCACAAGGATTAGTAGTTCAATCTAGTGATTATCCTAATTCATTATGCTAGAGCTATTTAGACTAAACAAGGAGGTGAGTGGTTTGATTAACTAACAAATTCAAAGACAAAATAAGAACAATCAAACAAAGTGGATTAATTAAGTGATGAAGGTGGTTTAGGGATTAGGCATCGATGGATTAGCAATGGACTTCAAATAAGCTCAATATTAGTCTTGATATTCCTATTTATCTAGAGTGATCTCCCCACTAGTTCTAGCCCCCTCCCGGACGACTAAAACGGTAGATTACGGGTCATAGTTGCTGTCCCCGGTCAACTTCTAACCTATAACTCCCAAAAGCACAAAGGATCGGTAAACTCTCACCCAACTCTCAACCTCCCGGTTTATTGAGTCAATATGTTTCAAGCTCCTAATCTATTATGATTATCCTCTCCCAATTCAAATCACAAATTAGAAATGCATAGAAAGTGGCCAACAATCCATACAAGAATTAAAGCTAGGGCTTGAAAAGATAATAACAAGGAAATAATCAAGACATATATTAAGCATAATAATCAATCCATCACATAATCAACTAGCCTAATCCCCAAACCAATGGGGGATTTATTCAAACATGTTCACAAACAACAAACCTAAATCAAAGAAATACATAAATGAAAGAGAGAGTAAGAAGTGACAAATCCTATTAATAAGCTTTCTTCAATCTTCTCTCCTCTTCAATGCATTCAATCTTGGTAAAAAGATGTGGTAATGGAGGCTAGGGTTTGGTGTGGAGGAATTGGGGAAGATGGAAATGGGTGTGTATGAGGTTGGGGAAGATGAATAATGTGAGGGAAAGGGGAAAAATGGGGGTTAAGGGCTGAAAAACGCGACTGGGGCCCACTTGGGGATGCTCCGCTCTTTTCCCGCGGTCACGGCCCGCGTCCGCGGCCTTCAAACGTGGGGGATGCTCAGGGGACCCGCGGTCCCACCCCGCGGCCGCGGGTGGTGACCGCGGGTGTCTCCTGAGTCGGGAACAGCTGACCCGCGGTCTTACCCCGCGGCCGCGGGTGGTGACCGCGGGGTACTGGGCGTTTTGCACAGTCCGCTCGTTTTGCTCCGTTCTCCCTCGTCCGGACTCGGATTTGGTCGCCGTTTGCGCTCACGGATTCCTCTCGAGACGTACTTCAATATCATATCTTCAAAATCCTCCAATTAATCCTTGATGTTTCCTGAAATTACTCCAAAACTACACAAAGATATCAAATCTTCATAAAACTAAATATTCGGGCACAAACAAGCATTCACAAGCAAAACATGAAGGGAAATGACAACAAAACATGTGGAATTGAGGTACGAAAACCATGTTTGTCAACCCCCCCAAACTTAAAGTGTTGTTTGTCCCCAAACGACGAAGAGAAGAGAAATAAAAGTAAACAAACATGTAAGCATGAATTGGTGTCATTTCAAGGGCTTCAACAATTTTAAAAATCTTTCAAAAGTGTATCACAAGTAGAAATGCATTCCAAGAAATCACAAGTGATGAAGAGTTCAATATTATGGCCTCCAAGCTTGAATCCTCACAAATGTGTATGTTTCAATGATGCACTCAACTCTCAAGTGTTTAGATTGGGCGTGTTTGCACTCAAATTGAAACAATGTATGCAATCTACCATAAGCTTGCCATTTATCCTAACTCTCTATACTTCAATGTGTTATAAATAATGATCAACAAGGGCTTTTCTTTAGGTTGCAATGAGGGCTCTTTGGTGAGGTGAGGTGTTTATAGGTAAAGTGACTCATATATAATTCCCAAATTGAATAAGTCATACTCACCATTGTTCTTTTCAAATCAATCAATAACCAATATCCCCACATTTCTTCTTTTTCACCCTATGAATACTTATCAAGATCATGATTCAAAAGGCAAATCACTCCCCTTTATACTTCCTTTATTCAACATTTCTTTTTGCTTTTCTTTTTCTTTTCTTTTGGAGCTCATAGGGGACTAGTGATTTTCACTCAATCAAAGTTAGACAAGTAATTTCAATCATTTTCCATACATTTTCATCAAAGTAACCACTAACAATCTAAGTTCTACCCATCATTGGTTAATTCAAAGAAAGGCTATAAGACACAAAGAGGGTAAACTAGGATCGCATGAGAATTTGGACACAATTTAAGTCAAGTGGCTAACAAGGATGGCCTTAAATCACTTCAATATTAACAACACATCTACTTTTATTTTCAAGAGAGGACTCATGGCAAGTTCTAGAGATCAACACACATGCTCAAATGATTTACACTCAAGAACAAAATGAGATTGTAAATGTATGACAATCAAATGCTCAATTCTCACAAGCTCATTTTCTTTTTCAAGTTCTTGGAGGTACTAGAGATCAACACACATGCTCAAATGATTTACACTCAAGAACAAAATGAGATTGTAAATGTATGACAATCAAATGCTCAATTCTCACAAGCTCATTTTCTTTTTCAAGTTCTTGGAGGTATAACATTTAGCTCACTTGTCACAAGTTCAAACTTTTCATGCATAATCCACAAGTGATACACACAATTTTTCCAAGAAACGATTCATATCATAAGCCCAATGACATTCAATCAACATCACAAAGTTTGATACAATTATCCCAAGCAAAACAAAAACAAAAATATCAACCCAACTAACTCTCAAGCTTTCATTTATTCAACAATAACAAAAACAAGACAACAATACTAAAACAAACAAAAACAAGTAAAGCTTAAGATAGATGAGACAACTAATCCATCTCTCCCCTCCCCCCAAACTTATTTCACACAAAGTGAAAATGAGTTTGGAAGAAAAGAGAAGGAGAAGTTGTCTCGGACTCACAAAAAAAACTAACATATAAAAAAAAATAAACCATACAAAAATTAAAGGGTACCTTGTTGGGGTGCCTCCCAACTAGCGCTTAGTTTAACGTCATGAGCTAGACGTCTCCATGATGGTGTTATGGCTCGGGGGTGGTTCCAACGAACACTTCAACTTTTGGTTTCAAGGGCAAAAATGCCTTGATTCTTTCCTTCTCAACCACAAAGGTTCTTTCATCCTTCTTTCTCAATTCAATTGCTCCATTGTTGAAAACCTTGTTGATTTTGAAAGGACCCGTCCATTTTGATCTTGGCTTTTCCGGAGGTAGTGATTGACGGAAGGTGAGGAGAAGGACTTCATCATCGGGTGCAAACTCCCGTTTGTGCATCATCTCGTCATTAGCACTTGTTGTCCTCTCTTTGTAGAGGCTTGACTTCTCAAATGCGTGATACTCATCTAACTCTTTGAGTTGGAGTACACGGTCTTGCCCCATTGGATGTATCTCATTCTCACCAAAGAATGCATACTTCAAGTGTGTGGGGAGAAGCTTCAACTCCAAGCCTTGGGCTTCCTCCTCTTTCCTTTCTCCCTTCAATTTTTCTTTCATGTTGATGCAAGGTTCAATCACTTGCATCAATTTGCATTCCTCCACTCTCATTCTTTCTTCCCCATCTTTGTGCTTGGGAGCTTTGTGGATTGAGAAGGTAACACTCTCATCATTCACTCTCAATGTGAGCTTGCCCTTTGCAACATCAATTAGGGCCCTCCCCGTTGCCAAGAATGGACGTCCAAGGATCAAAGGTACATCCTTGTCCTCAACCATATCCAACACCACAAAATCCACCAGAAAAATGAATTTGTCAACCCTCACCAAGACATCCTCCACTATCCCTTTTGGATATGAAACGGAACGGTCCGCCATTTGCAAAGCAATCGTGGTTGGCTTAATAGTTCCTATTTCAAGCTTGTTGAAGATGGAGAGAGGCATCAAATTTATGCTTGCTCCCAAATCACACAAGGCCTTTCCAAAACGACCATTTCCAACATCACATGGGATAGTAAAGCTCCCGGGATCCTTGATCTTGATGGGTAGCTTCTTTTGAAGAATGGCACAACATTCTTCGGTGAGGTTGACCGTCTCAAATTCTTCTAATTTCTTCTTCTTGGATAGAACTTCCTTGAGAAATTTTGCATACTTGGGCATTTGTTGCAAAGCTTCAACAAGGGGGATGTTGATGTGTACCTTCCGAAAGATCTCAAGGAATTTAGAGAACTCACTCTCCACATTTTTCTTTTGAAGTCTTTGAGGGAATGGAATTGGTGGGCAATAAGGTGGTGGTGCCTTGTACACATCTTTCTCATTCTCCTTATCGCCTTGCATTTTTGAGGAAATGTTCTCATCATTGTTCTTGACTTCCGGAGGTATCTTGGACTCTTCAAGTATCTTCCCACTTCTTATAGTGATAGCCTTGCAATGTTCTTTTGGATTCACAACGGTGTTACTCGGAAATTGCCCCTTTTGATGTTGGTTGCTTAAGGATTCGGCAATTTGTCCCACTTTCATCTCAAGCATTTTCAATTGGGTTGCTTGAGCCTCTAACCTTTCATCGGTTCTCGTCATGTGGGCTTGAGTGGCCGTTATGAATTTCATTAAGATCTCTTCAAGGTTGAGCTTCTTCTCTTCCTTGATCATGCCATCACTCACCGCAAATCCGGGCGGTGGTTGCAAGAAGTTATTGGGATTACCATAGGAAAGATTCGGGTGACGATTTGCTTGAAACCCTTGATTGTATTGCCCTTGTCCTTGATAGCCACCTTGTTGTTGGGGCCGGAAGTTCCCATAGCCTCGGTTGTTGTTGTTGTTGATGTAGTTCACATCCTCAAAGCTAGTTTGTTCTTCAACCACGGGTTCTACTCTTGATATTGACATAGCATCAATCTTGCTATTCATAGCGGTCAATTGAGCCGTCAAAAGAGCTATTGGATCCGAGCTTGTTGTAGCCGCCACCTTCTTCAAAATAGTCCTCTCCCCCGGAAATTGGTAGCTATTTGCGGCTAAATTTTCAATGATGTGGGCGGCCTCCTCGTGGCTCTTCTCCAACAATGCTCCATTGGCCGATGCATTCATGTCTCTTTGCATCTCACCACTACACCCGGTATAGAATGAGCAAATAATGGTGTTTTGATCCAAACCATGGTTGGGACACTTCCTTATCATCTCTTTGAATCTCTCCCAAGCTTCATAGAAGGTCTCTCCATCGAATTGATGAAATTGGACAATGTCCTTCTTCATCTTCATTGTCTTACTTGGAGGGAAAAACTTGATAAGGAACTTTTGAGCCATTTTCTCCCATGTAGTGATGGAACCAATCTCCAAAGATTGATACCACGTCTTGGCTATGCCCCTTAGTGAGAAGGGAAAGAGTCGGAGTCGAATGGCATCCTCCGGGACTCCATTTATCTTGATAGTATCGCATATCTCCAAGAAATTGCCGAGATGTCCATTCGGGTCATCTTGAGAAAGACCGGCAAATTGATTTTGTTGCACCATGTTGATGAGACTCGCCTTGAGTTCAAAATTGTTGGCATTGATTCTTGGGGCATGCACTCCCCCTTGTTGGACCACGGGTTGGAACATATTGCTAATAGGTGGTGGTGGTGGTGCATTCCTTCGAGCCTCTTGCTCATTGATACGCCCTTGCATAGCCTCCAATTGTCTTTGGAGTTGGAGGATCAATTCTTGATTTTCCATCATGTTTCCCTCCATTTCTTTCTCTCTTCTTGCTCTTGCTTTGTTGTGTCGGCAAAATGCTTCAACCTCAAGGTTAATGGGTATAAGAGGTGCACCCTTAGACCTTGTGTTCATACACTACCTACCAACCAAAAAGAAACAAAGAGTCAAGACACAATCTTAAAATTGAAAATAAAAATAAAGCAAGTAAAATGTCCAAAGTAGTTAAGCACAATGATTCAAAATATCACAAGTAATCAAACTAAACTAATCCCCGGCAACGGCGCCAAAAACTTGTTCGCTAATATTTTTCACCACGCCGCAAGTATACGGGTAGTTGTAATATATGGAAGCAAGGTCGTATCCCACAAGGATTAGTAGTTCAATCTAGTGATTATCCTAATTCATTATGCTAGAGCTATTTAGACTAAACAAGGAGGTGAGTGGTTTGATTAACTAACAAATTCAAAGACAAAATAAGAACAATCAAACAAAGTGGATTAATTAAGTGATGAAGGTGGTTTAGGGATTAGGCATCGATGGATTAGCAATGGACTTCAAATAAGCTCAATATTAGTCTTGATATTCCTATTTATCTAGAGTGATCTCCCCACTAGTTCTAGCCCCCTCCCGGACGACTAAAACGGTAGATTACGGGTCATAGTTGCTGTCCCCGGTCAACTTCTAACCTATAACTCCCAAAAGCACAAAGGATCGGTAAACTCTCACCCAACTCTCAACCTCCCGGTTTATTGAGTCAATATGTTTCAAGCTCCTAATCTATTATGATTATCCTCTCCCAATTCAAATCACAAATTAGAAATGCATAGAAAGTGGCCAACAATCCATACAAGAATTAAAGCTAGGGCTTGAAAAGATAATAACAAGGAAATAATCAAGACATATATTAAGCATAATAATCAATCCATCACATAATCAACTAGCCTAATCCCCAAACCAATGGGGGATTTATTCAAACATGTTCACAAACAACAAACCTAAATCAAAGAAATACATAAATGAAAGAGAGAGTAAGAAGTGACAAATCCTATTAATAAGCTTTCTTCAATCTTCTCTCCTCTTCAATG
Source organism: Salvia miltiorrhiza (assembly GCF_028751815.1). Classification (NCBI taxonomy): domain Eukaryota; kingdom Viridiplantae; phylum Streptophyta; class Magnoliopsida; order Lamiales; family Lamiaceae; genus Salvia; species Salvia miltiorrhiza. Next base: position 53,196,012 of record NC_080391.1, read on the forward strand.
CATTCAATCTTGGTAAAAAGATGTGGTAATGGAGGCTAGGGTTTGGTGTGGAGGAATTGGGGAAGATGGAAATGGGTGTGTATGAGGTTGGGGAAGATGAATAATGTGAGGGAAAGGGGAAAAATGGGGGTTAAGGGCTGAAAAACGCGACTGGGGCCCACTTGGGGATGCTCCGCTCTTTTCCCGCGGTCACGGCCCGCGTCCGCGGCCTTCAAACGTGGGGGATGCTCAGGGGACCCGCGGTCCCACCCCGCGGCCGCGGGTGGTGACCGTGGGTGTCTCCTGAGTCGGGAACAGCTGACCCGCGTTCTTACCCCGCGGCCGCGGGTGGTGACCGCGGGGTACTGGGCGTTTTGCACAGTCCGCTCGTTTTGCTCCGTTCTCCCTCGTCCGGACTCGGATTTGGTCGCCGTTTGCGCTCACGGATTCCTCTCGAGACGTACTTCAATATCATATCTTCAAAATCCTCCAATTAATCCTTGATTTTTCCTGAAATTACTCCAAAACTACACAAAGATATCAAATCTTCATAAAACTAAATATTCGGGCACAAACAAGCATTCACAAGCAAAACATGAAGGGAAATGACAACAAAACATGTGGAATTGAGGTACGAAAATTTATTTTCTCAAAATAAAATATTTAAAATTAAATTATATATTCATTAAATATAAAAATAGTTGAAATAGATTGAGTATATTATCACACTCTCTCTCTCTCTCTCTCTCTCTCACACACACACACACACACACACACACACACACACACTTAGTATTGTGTATATTTTAGTATTATTTTATATAAGTTACTTTAATATAATGTGTGTATATTATATCACCTTTAAATTTATCATGTCAATTTTGTTTTGGGCGAAATTAAGATTCAGGGCAAATTCCAGAATAAACTAAAGTTTATGTATTTACATTACAATTTTATAGAGTTGGAAAAATATTAAATTCACTAATAATTTGTGGATTTATAGCCAATTAACGTCTCGATAAAATAGGTTTTGAAATACAGTTCTATAAAAAGTAATTAAAAGTTTCAAAAAATTCTTTTTAGACTAATAGAAAATTTGAAAAAAAAAATTCTAAATATTTTAATAAAAAATTTAAATAAATAATAATAATCATTAGATATATATATATATATATATATATATATGGGCGCGCTCCAGTGAGACCCCATAATTTTCGTGAAACACTAGGACAATGAATAAGACATATAATACTAATGAACAAAACGTATATCTAATGAACAAGATGTATATACTGATGAAAAATAAAATTTAAAAAATTCGTAATGAATAAGACATATATACTGATGAACAGGGCCGTATATACTGATGAACAACGCAGTATATGCTGATGAATAACAAAATTTAAAATATTCTGCTCCCTCCAGGATTCGAACCCTGTGAAAAAAAATCACCCTCCAGATACAATATCAGCCATAGGATTGATAAAATAAACGCACCAGAGCGTGCCCTAGATCTCACTAAAATTAGGGGGTCTCATTGGAGCGGCCCCCTATATATATATATATATATATATATATATATATATATATATATATATATATATATAGGGTGGTGAGAACCACAATTATCGTGAGAACATAAGAACTAATAAAATTACTGCATCTGCTATATAAATTAATGCATTCGCTATTAAATTTAATGCATCCGAAAATAATATAAATTTTTTGCTCCCTTCAGGATTCGAACCCATGATCTGCATTCATCCACCAAGATGATGCATCCACCGTAGATCTTGATGATCGAATGGCTTAAAATGGTTCTCTGTTCTAATTTTATTTAGTGGTTCTTAATTAAAAATTGGGTATCGGGTATACCCGATCGGGTATCGGGTATACCCGAAAGGCCGAAATACCCGATTTTTAATTAAGAATATTTTAAATTATTTAATTAAATTTAATTAAAAAAAAACTGAAATTAAGATTAATTTTCAATTTTTAAGTTTGACCTACTGCCCCCAATTCGGTCCTTTCCTTCCACTCCACAGTCTCCACCCGCCGCCCCACTCCAGAAATCAGACCCCCACCCTGCCACCCAGCTGCCGGCGCCCCTCATCGGCCGTCGGCCCGTCGCCATTTCACAGACCCCCAGGCCCACTCGCACCCAGGCCACCTTTGTTCTGTCGTTCCGACGCCGCACGCCCACACCCAGTCGCCCACTCGCTCCCAGGCCCCCCAGTCCCACCGCCGCCACTCCCAGTCGCCCCGTCGTTCCGCCGCCGCAGGTGCGCCGCCCCTGAGTTCCGACAACAGCGATATGCTTCTTTTTCTTCTTGTTTTTTTTTTTCTTTCTTTTATACAGATTTCTTCTTGATTCTTGGACTTGGTTCTTCTTGGTTCCAAATTTGTGTTTATTCCTTTACGACTTCCTAAATTTAGGTAATTTAGGGTACCCGAATACCCGACTCGGGCGGGTATAGGGTTTGAGGCTTATTCGGGATCGGGTACCCTTACCCGAAAAAAGGGACCCGATTTCCAGCCCTAACGATATTGTCTTTGTAAAATCCCTAATATCGCAAATGCAACCAACCATGGCTTAAATCGCTAGCGATTTTAGTAGGAAAGTAAAAGTCGCTGAGGATATGTATAAAGGTGGAGAGGAAAAAGGTGATTTTGAAACTCCCATAAACCTTTTGGGCATTGCAAATAGCAGGATAAGATATGAGTTTACTCTCTTTCCCATTGCCCTCCGCTCCCAATTATTTCCCTTGTAAGTCTCACGGTGAATGATTTCTTCGAATTGAGAGACGGATTGCTGTTGTAGATCTAATTTTGAACTAACTTATTCAAAATTCTGTGTGTGCGTGAGCGAGATTGAGTGCATGGTAGAACATTAAATCAGGTATAATGTTGTGGATGCCCAATTTCTCAGGTACTAGTCTTGTAATCTATCAGTCGCATGGATCCAGTTGTGCTCAAACCAGGCCATCCAATGCGGCGGCCCGAGGGTACTGATAATTTGAGCTCATGTGTTTATGATTTGGGATAACTTAGAGCTCGCTAGCTTATGTGCATCATCTTTACCTTGCTAGAGAACAGGTTGAGGAGAAGAAAATGGGGAGGAGGCTCTTCTTCAGTTTCGTTGCTGGATCGGGAGCCATGTCTGCAGCATTGCCATCCTTGGGGAAGACAAAGAAACCGAGCCCGTTTGATGAGAGACGCCTACTTGAGCAGAACAGGCGAATTCAGAGAGAGAATAACGTGCCTGATGACTTCCCTAGTTTTCTGAGAGAAGGTTTCTTCTTTTCCTAACCACACTTGTGCCTGTGTATGTGTATGTATGTATTAAGCTCTTCTTGTATGCTTCAGGTTTCCAGGTTAAAGTAGTGGCACCAGACTACTATGTTACGCGTGATTCAGGCCTTGTGTTGTGGGATATTGCACCCGGCCAAGGTGATTGTCCAAAGGCTGGTCAACAGGTTTCTCTTTACTTTGGATTGCTTTTCTTCAACTAGTAGTTGATGTTGATGTTGATATTTCACATTCATACAAGTGTTAATTTTGCCTTAGATGACTTGATTTTCAAATCTCTCTGTGCAGTGATTTTAGTTCCTATGTTGCAATGCTCCGTGTCTTTGTAATAACTCTCCTCGCTGGCAGGTGACGTTTCACTACATCGGTTATAATGAGTCAGGGCGACGTATAGACAGCACATACTTACAAGGTTCTCCTGCCAAAGTTCGACTTGGTACTAACGGATTAATCCCAGGTAGCAAGCACAATTGAGTTTCATATGTATAAGGTTTTGGTTGGAGAGAGAAAGAGAGAGACATAGAAACTAACAGAGTGCACATATGGTGACAGGGTTCGAGGAAGGAATCAGAGACATGAAGCCTGGAGGGAAACGGAGGATAATCGTCCCTCCAGAGCTAGGTCCACCGGTAAGTCTCACTTTCATTATTTTTCTTGGGCTATATGATTTTTATTTCATTTAGCCAACACGAAATATGGTGCGACAAAACAAATTGCCTTCTTGCAGGTCGGCCCTTCCACTTTTTTCAGCTCCAAGCAGTTTGAAGTTTTTGATATAGAATTGCTAAGCATTCAAGATTGCACGAGGAGGACCATCGGGTTTTATTCCGATGTTGTTTGTAATTAAGGAGGGAGAAAGACTGTTTTTGAGTTTCTAGTCTTGTAGGAAAATGAACAGGAGCTCGTAGAGAGACCAAGTGAAAATTTTCTGATTCATTATGAATCAATGTATGTAATAGGTGGAGATGCACGCAACAAAACAAATCTGTGCAATACATTAACTATTCTCAATTACAATAATACATACTCGCCATAATATACAGCTCAACAATACAATCATTTATCTTGTAATGCAAAACTCACAAGTATCCTCTTGTTGTAGAGGTTTGCCTGCTTTATGTTTAAAGGTAACATGTTCTTTCATTTGATGTAATAATTAACATTGTTCTTAATTGCTTGGGATGAGATTAGATTTCCCTTAAACCTTTCGCTTTCTAGATATTGAAATAATTTGTATGTTTGTCAACTTTGTGTGATATCTTATGTCTAGATAATTCCCATCTGCAAGAAGTTGTGATGTTTTTTGCTTTCATAAATATTGTTATTGGTTTTCTCAAAGATACTGTTGCCGACTTGCCGTTGTAAATACCATTGTTGGTTTTCTCAAGATAATGTTCTTCTGCAATTATATTATTGCCGCCCAAAATGACAATTCTATTTCTCTTCTGTTTCAGGTTCCCAGATAAGATTGGAGGAAACTTGGCAGGAGTTCATTATATTCGGGACGTTGCAGATGCCAATTCGCTTATATCATCACTGGTAATGTGTAATTGTTGTGCCAACTTGGAATTAATATTACAAGACACTCACACGGTAAATATATTATATAAACTTTGATCATATGCATTGGCTTCACTGCTGATGTTGGACGATGCATGTCTTAGGAGAAAGCAAAGAAAGTCGTCGTCATCGGTGGTGGTTACATTGGCATGGAAGTTGCAGCAGCAGCAGTTGGTTGGAAACTCGATACCACTGTGAGTAACCGTCATATCTCCTTACAGTTGTTGGTTGGGCTTTATTTTAGTATACCTCATTCAGCAAATGATTATTGTTTCAAAGCTTGGTTTCAAACTCAATTTTAGCTCATTCAGCTATCTGATTTGACAAATACTGAGCTGATCCTTTTATTTTAACTTCATTCTTCTGTAGTTAATTCTTCTATATATACCAATGGTCCAATCTTTTGACTATCTATTAATGAATTATCAGTCCAAAACTTAACAGGGTCTTGGGAATGTTGCAGTCATACCAACCCCATCAACTGAACTCAGTTTCTTTGCTAACTACACCATTTTTTTTTTTGGTTTATTAAAATCACGTAGCACATATAAATATCTTGGACTGTAACTAGGTGATTAGTTTACTATAAGTTGCAGGGTTTGATCAGTATGTTCTCGGATATTGTGTTACTAGGCTTCATATGTTTCAGTGAATGATGATGCACCAAAATAGTTCAGATACTGTAAAATGTAAATAGGCTATAGCCTCTGTTTTCAGTGGCCTTCCTGTTCCTGGCTTCAGATTTATCAGCTACGCGCCTCATGTAACACCCATGTGGGAGTGTTTGATTAGTGATTAGACACAGATGCTATGCTCAAACCTTTCCGCTTATACAATGACTGAGAGAGAATGATTTGGATCAATTTCATGTAACCAAAATTAGCTACAATGACTAGCCTTTCACCGCTTATCTTTGATTCTTATAACATATGACGCTTGAATGTGGTTTTGTAGGAATTCCAACTGCTTCCTAAACTTGCAAGAAGCCAGCCGTCTGTTGACATTGCAAAGCTTCGGAAAGCTTCTTCAATAGAGGAGGCGTTGGAAATCGCACAATCTTCGTTACATGTTGAAGTTAAGGTTTTAGTATGTTTCATGTGTAGGCATGTAGAATGGATGTATGCATCCCCAGCTCTACCTTACTGTATAATAAACTCGGCCCTTCTTTCAGCGATTTTACCGTCTTTCATGTTTGTTGAGAAGAAGGTAGAATTTTGCCTAATAAAAGTTTTACATTCTTAATTTGAAAATAAACTATGTATATAGCATGCCACTCTAGGAAACTATATTTCTTTACAATATTCACATACGCAACTTATAACTAAGACGGCGAACTCAAAGACCATAGAATTAGTGGACTTGGTCATGAGCCACACAACAGTGCACAGTTGATGTGAGACTCTGCCTAATACTTCCTCTGTTCATAAAAAATTTATCACATTATAGACAATACCGATTTTAATAAAATGTGAGTGAAGTTGTTAGTGAAGTAAGAGTCTCACTTTAAATATGAGTGGAGTTGTGTGTGAATTTTACTATTATAAATGGTACATTTTTAGTGGACGGATCGAAAGAAAATTGTGGCAAATTTTTCATGAATAAAGGGGAAATGTTTTTTTTTTTTTTTTTTTTTTTTTTTTAAGCATGGGCTTAATTAGTTAATCCAAATATATTCCAAAGCTATTGCTATTTTTCTATTTATCTGACCAATAAATACTCAAGCTACTAGTATAAGATATTATGCAAATCTAACTAAGCAAACATATTTCATCCCGGAGTGTATCTTTTCTTTTGTTAAATATTGAATTAAACAAAAATCCTCTCATGGTGACTTGGCATGTATGTTTTTTTTTAGTTTTTTTTTAACCTTACTTTGAATGTTTTATTTTTAAACAATTACTTTATACTACATTAAATATGAGCTCATACATCTTTACATTACAACCTTTTTTTTCCTAAATAATTAATTTGAAAATAAATAAGCCAAATAAATTGAGACTGGGAAGTAAAAAGTAAAAAAATAAAAGATGGAATTACCATTTCATTTTAACTCCATTCTTCTATATATACCAATGGTCCAATCTTGCCGGTAATTAAGGCATTTTCATTTTTAAATTACCGCTATCATAATTCTGATGTAAAAAAAATCCTCTAAAAAAATTAGGAGTATAACATAAAGAAAGATTAAAGCGCGCGTACTTTATTGACAAAACAAACAGGTCAAATTTCTTAGCAAGAGAGGATGTTATATCTTTCATTTATTTATTTATTTACTCTATTAGTTTCTATATATTGGTTAGGAAAAACCGTTTCATACGTCAAGCAAAAAAAAAACAAATAATAAATAAAACTGTTGCGCTTAGAACGTTGGTTTGTCGCACAAGAAATTAGTGGTTCAAAGTATGATTTAATTTCTAGTCAAATCCATAGTTTGTCTTAAAGACTCATAGAATTTTAAGATATTATTATTCATATACGTATTCCATTAAATTAAAAACAATTATTCACATACGTAACAAACTACGTTAGCTTCTTCTTTTTCTTCTCATTTTTTTTTAAATACAGGACAAGAGTAGGCTAGTAGTAGACTAATTGCGTTGACTCCCTCGTTGCCATTTATTAGAAGATGGTTAAAAGTATGGATATTAATTTGTAATAGAGACAACTATGTAGTATTAAATTCCAAACTTTGGATATTATAAATTGGGATTTTGGCAAATAAAATCATGAACTATTTCGAATTTATAATTTTAATGTGATTTTTGAAGCTGTGGCAAATTAAATCATCATCTTTTTAACTTTTGCAATTTCATCCCCCCAATTTTTTTTGATCGTCGGATTGTTGAGTTAGAGTTTATGTGGATTAATTTGCCACATAATATTCATGTTACGATATTATTTTCTATAAATTAAAATTGCTGGTTATTGAAAATTATGGTGCAAATATAGGATACAATGCCTTTATAATTTGGAGAAATTTTTAGTTGAAATTGTACAAAACGACATCGTTTATGCCTAACAAAAACGACATCGTCTTTACTAATTCACGTGAGCTTCAATTCAACATTCTGGCGACCGAAAAAAATCAGGTGGACGGAATTGTAAAAATTGAAAAGGTGGTGATTTAATTCGCCACACTTCAAAAGTCACGTTAAAATTGCAAATTCAAAATAGTTCGTGATTTTATTTGCCAAAATCCCTTATAAATTTGATTCAAACTTTAAACTGTTATACTTAAGACTTAATTTTATAATTTTGTAGTAAATTGCACCTCTTAACTTTTTAGTATGAGATTGGAGCTGAGATTAATTTTGAGACTTGTGAAGATGGTGTCTACAAAATATGCTTAAGTTCAGGGACCGATATGCAAAATAAGGTTTGCATGGTAAGGTAGTTAAGCATCGAGTTTTGATCTGCTGCTTCTGTTCCATATTGTTCAAAATAGTTTAGCATATAAATTGTATTTTTCGTTCATTCTTTGTAATCAATACGCACTGTGAGAGAAGTTTGAGAGAGAGAATAGTAAGAGCAAGAAGAAAGAGTTTCAAGCTAGGGTGATATAGTTTGAGTGGAGAGTTCTTTCATTTGTTCTTCAAGATCTTGTAATCTCTTCTGCATTATCAATAATACAATCCGTTTATCCTTCATGGGCGTAGGCTACGGCCGAACCACGTAAGCTCCGGTGTCATCTTGTTTGTACAATGTGTGTGTAAACTATTGTGTGTGTTGCTCGAGTGTTTGTTGCGATTACAAAGATTCATCCAGTGTCGATTTTCAACAAGTGGCGTCCTTCTGTGGGAAGAGGATCGAGATCAGTGTGATTTAGATGGCGACAACAAAGTTCGAGGCGGAGAAGTTCACCGAAAAGAATGATTTCGGATTGTGGCGGTTGAAGATGAAAGCCATGCTAATTCAGCAAGGGCTTTTCGCTGCGCTGCAAGGTGAGAAGGCACTGCCGGAGGAGATGAAGAAAACAGACCGAATCATCTTGATGGAGAAAGCTCACAGCGCTGATTCTTTACTTGGGAGATAAGGTGTTGAGAGAGGTTTCGAAAGAAACTACTGCTACAGGCGTTTGGGCGAAGTTGGAGGATATCTATATGAAGAAAAGCCCCAGTAATCGTCTGTACATCAAACAGAAATTATATTCTTTCAAGATTATGGAAGGAAAAGGCACAGAAGATCAAATTGAGGATTTCAATAAGATCTTCGATGATCTTGAAAATATCGAAGTTAAATTTGAGGATGAAGATAAGGCAATCATTTTACTCAATGCATTGCCTAAATCTTTTGAAAACCTCAAAGATGCCATGCTATTTGGCCGTGAGAAGACGATTTCTCTTGAAGAAGTGCAATCTGCTCTCAAAACTAAGGAGTTGCAGAAGAGTTGTATGTCTAAGCAAGAAGCCCCCACTGGTGAAGGACTATCCATAAAGTCAAAACCACAAAAGGGGAAACCCAAGAAGCAAGCATATAATCCCGAGAAAACTACTCAAGATAAAGCAAAAGACCCTACTGAAAAATAGACCAGAACTTGCCATTTCTGTGAAAAAGTGGGTAATCTCAAGAAGAATTGCTTATCATGGAAAAAGAAGCAATCTACTCAATCTCAGAAAGCTGATTAAGCATATTTGGTGGATAACATTGAAAATGCAAAAGTGTTGAATGTTGTTGACTGCAGCAAAGATGGAAAATAGATTCTTGATTCTGGATGCAGTTTTCACTTGACATCTCATCAGGAATGGTTTATCAATCTGAGAGAAAGTGATAGTGGTCAAGTTTTACTTGGAAATGATCAAACCTGCAAAGTCAAAGGCATATGAGATATCAAGTTGAAGCTAATAGATGGCTCATTCAAGATCCTGTCAAATGTGAGGTACATCCCTGAACTTAAAAGAAATTTAATCTCTCTTGGTTTACTGGAATCAAAGGGGTATGAATTTCTGTCAAAAGATGGTATTATGCATATCATGAAAGACAATAAAGTAATTCTTAAGGGAACTAGAAGGACAGAGTCTTTATTATCTAGAGGGATGTACTGTGGTAGGAGATTGTGAGTCTAGTAGTCAAGATCTATCTGAGCTATGGCATCTAAGGCTAGGGCATGTTGGAGAGAAGGGCATGAATGAGCTGCTGAAACATAGCCTTATAAAAAATCCTTACAATTCAAGGTTGAAGATTGCATACTTAGCAAAAGTAAGAAACAACCTTACGGAAATGATAGACATACCTCTAAAGCTCCCTTAGATTATGTATATTCTGACTTATGGGGGCCAGTTAGAACCATGAGTAAGGGTGGAGGTAGATTTTTCATGAGCATCATAGATGATTACACTAGAAAACTATGGATTTATATTCTGAAAAGTAAGGATGAGGCTTTCCTTGAAATTCAAGGAGTGGAGTACTGAAGTTATGAATGAAAAAAGTAGAGGGATAAAATACCTTAGAACTGACAATGGCCTTGAATTTCTATCTAAGGAATTTCATGACTACTGTGTAGAGAAAGGCATTAAGAGACATAGAACTGTACCATCTAACCCACAACAGAATGGTGTTATAGAAATGATGAATAGAACTATACTAGAGAGGGTTAGGTGCATGTTGTTAAGCTCTGGGTTGCCTAAGGTTTCTGGGGGGGAAGCTATGTGTACCGAATCAGTTTTTATAAATAAATGCCCATCATCTGCCATAGAATTCAAAACTCCTAATGAGCTTTGGAATGATAGTCCACCTGATTATTCTTACTTAAAACCTTTTGGATGTAGAGCCTATTCTCATATTAAGCAAGACAAGCTTGACTCTAGAGCCTTAAGGTGTGTATTTCTAGGATATCCTAAGGGTTTTAAGCTCTGGTGCACAAAGCCAGGTATGAACAAACTTATAATATCTAGAGATGTCACTTTTAAGGAGGAAGTACTGCCATATCTGTTAGCCAAAAACGAGAGACCTATCACTGATAAAAACACTAATAGTACTATATTTGAGGTGGAGCCTCTTAGTTAAGAACCTAGAAATGAGTCAGATGAGCAATCAGGAGATAGTGATTCTCAACATGAGCAGGAGGCTGCTGGATTATCTGATTACATGTTAGCTAGAGATAGACAAAGGAAAACTATACAACCACCCTCAAGATAAAGATATAGTAATGCTGATTTTCTAGCCTATGCCTTAAATATAGCAGAGGAATTAGAATATCAAGAACCAAGTAATTTCTCAGAAGCTATGAAAAACAGAGAAATGGATCAATGGATGAATGCTATGAAACATGAGCTAAATTCATTAACTAAGAATGGTACATGGATCTTAGTGAATAGGCCAAAACACAAGAAACTAGTAAGCTGCAAGTGGATTTTCAAAAGAAAACTTGAAGTTACAGATAGAGAATATGTTAGATACAAGGCTAGACTAGTAGCTAGAGGATTTACACAAGAAGAGGGTTCTCCAAGCGAGAGGAAGAGGCCTCAAGACCCCAAATCCAATGCCACAACAGATGAAGATAAGGAAATCATTTTACTCGTATTGCCGCAGGATATCTTTCACCACCTCAATCTCAGTCTGGTTAGCCCTACCAAAGATAATGCAATCATCGGCAAAAAGGAGATGAGACACCCGAGGGGCCGTGCGGCATAAATGCGCCCCGTGAATCAGAGAACGAGTATCAGCCCGCCTCAAGAGCCCAGATAAAGCCTCCGCACAGAATAAGAAGAGGAAATGAGACAAAGGATCCCCCTGTCTCAAACCTCTGCTGGGCACAAAAGATTCACTTGGAAAGCCATTAACAAGAACACGAAAGGAAACCGACGTAACACAACACATAATCAGATCAACCACAGGAGAAAGAACCCAACTGACATAACATAGACTCCAAAAAATTCTACTCAACTCTATTATAGGCCTTAGCCATATCAAGCTTAAAAGCAAACCCACCCCTAGCTCTAGCCTTACTAAGCTTTATCATATGGAATATTTCAAAAGCTAGCAAAGCATTATCTGTAATCTGTCTACCCGGAACAAAAGCAAATTGACTCTCATGAATGATGGATGGAAGAATATATAGATTTCAACCTATTAGTAATGACCTTTGAAATAAGCTTGTAAACAACGTTACAAAGGCTTATAGGCCGAAAATCAACAGGATGCATTTTTTTTTTCCTTTTCGGAATCAAGCAAGTGAAGGTGCAGTTTAAGGACTTGGGACTATCACCAAGATTGAGCACTCTATGAACCATAGGAATAAAATCGTACTTAACAAAAGACGAGCAGGAAGTGAAAAACAAGATAGGCATACCGTCGGGCCTCGGAGCCTTTAAAGGATGCATTTGGGAGAGGGTCTGGGTGACATCCTCGCTCGTGTACGGAGCAGCCATAAAAATGTTCATCTCGTCAATGACAATAGGATAGGGTCAATAGAGCTAAGAGTCTCCCCGGGATCATGAGAGGGACCAGCCGTGAATAGCGCACTGAAGTAAGACCTGAAAATCTCGTCCATGTAAGCTCTTTCGAATAAGGGTACCATCGGCCTTTTAGATCTCACGAATGTAGTTCCGTTTCTTTCTCCCCTCCGCCACCTTATGAAAAAACCCTGTATTAGTCGGCCCTAGACCTCTGTTTCTACATGAGCTCTTCTTTAGCTAATAAATCATCAAGCTCCTTCTCGATTTGTCATTGTTCCTTGGAATCAGGCTCGTTGTGAGCTTTCTGTAAGTCCGCCAGATCTTCCCGAAGCTTGGCAGTCATTTTTTAGACATGCCCAAACTCATGTTTCTCCCAATGTTTTAGCTCTTTACCCATCACCTCAATCTTTTCCTGAAAATCGCTAGCTGAGGAGATAGCAGCACCTTTCTCCCATAATTCCTCACACAACCGCTTGCATATGTCATCTTTCATTCACATCGCCTCGAACCGAAAAGGTTTTGGGTGATTTTGATTATCCTCCTCCGATTTAGTCAACGCCAGTAGAAGAGGACAGTGGTCACTAGACTTTCTCAGCAAGTGAGTCACTTCATATCCAGGAAACGAATTAATCCAAGATGAAGACCCAAAAATCTTATCAAGCCGCTCCAAAATGTTATTCGAACCCAATTGATTATTAGTCCAAGTGTACGACTCTCCCGTAAAACCAAGATCAGTGTAGAGCATAATTCAATCACCTCCGGGAAAGCTTCCAGCCTAGAGTCCAGTTTTGAATTTTCCCCTCTTTTTTCATAATGATAAAGAGTCTCATTAAAATCTCCCCTAAAAATGAAGTTTTCTACCACAAGACGGGGGGATCTGTCCCATGAGATCCCAAGTAAGGCCATGCTCAGTCGTGACACTCCATCCATATATCCCTCCCAAGTCCCAATTCAGATGGAGTCCATCGTCTATCGAAGCCAAGATATGATTTATTCCTGACTTAATAGTTATCTGACCACAGTAAACAGAGTTCACACCGCCTTCTTCTAGCCGTGATATCACAATCCATCGCAAAAAACTGATCAAAACCAATCTTACCAAGTATGGGATTCCACTCTTCGACATACAATTTTGTCTCCATGAGGAACACCACATCGGGCCGTTTTTGCTTGGCAAGCCAAACCAGTTGTTGAATTGTCGACGGGTTCCCAAGCCCTCGACAATTCCAAAAGAGGCAATTCATTGTGCCTGGCGGGATTGCTTTGAAGCAATCTCTGCCGATAGTACAGAAGAGGAGGATAGGTCATCGATGATGGTACTTTTAAGTCGTTTCTGAACCAGCTCAATCGCCACATCTTTGACAAGAGAAACAACACCCTCCATCTTGCGCGAATGCCATTTTCTAAGAGAATAGGGGGTAGATTTTGTGGTGTCTTTCTGAGGGTGTGAACTTGGTGCACGTGGGCGCCACGTCCAAGTTCTATGTTTGGCAGAAATAGCACTAGAGAGAGGGTTTTGAAGATGCGGAAGGATATTTAGAGGTGAGCTTTGGGATAAGTGTTTTATGTTGAGGAGTTTGAGATGGTCATGAGTTGGAGTGAAGGGAGCTTTAGTGTCAGTAGTCATATCTGTAAGATGGTGTAAATGAGGTGGGATCGTAATATGTAAGGACTCGGAGAAGCTGGGATGAGATGGAATGAGAGAAGCTTTAGTATCAGTGATCATATCTGTTATGTGCTGGAGGGTAGATGGGATCGTAGTTTGTGTGGAATAAGAGAAGATGGGGAGATAAGGGCTCTTGCTGGTATTTGTAGCAGATGGGTGATGTGAGGTTTGGGATATAGATTGGAGGAAAAGAGCAATATCAGGCAGGAAGGAGTTTTGAGGAGTAGAGGTCAGATTATGATAATTTTCGGAGATCTGTGGGAAATGAATAGAAGAAGTCGAGGAATAGTTGGGGCCGGTATGCTGAAAAGTTTGGTAAAAGTGCGGGAGTTTTGAACTTATGGACTAAGGTAATTTAGCAGCAGATTGGACAGGGCCATGAAGGATGACATCTTCAAAGTCGGAGCAATTGAGTGTAAGAGGGTGAGGAGGTTCCATTGCTGGAGGGTTGTAGGATAAGGGTGGGGGCCTTGCGCGACGGGAGTGGGGGTGTTGGGGCCAGTTCTGGGCAGAGTTGGGATGATGTTGGTGTCCCGAGGGACGGATGCGTTTGAGGGGGAGGCTTTTAGAGACGGACCATAAAGAAGATCATCAAAAAAAATTCCGTTTTCATCATCTTCTCTTTCTTGCTCACAAGCTCGAGTGTGGTAACCTAGAACTTCGCATTTGTAGCAAAATATGGGTAGGTTCTCATATTTCAATGGAATCCACAGACTCTGGCCTTCAAACAGACTTGTAACATCAAATCTCACTTTGAATCTCGCAAAGCACCCCGAGTAGTTTGTAACCATGTCAATCTCCTCCATCGAACCAACTTGAGCAGCGATATTTCTAATAATCATCGGGTGAGTCAAGCATCTCATGGGGAGATCATATGCCCGAACCCAAAAACTGCCATGAACAATGTTGATATTTGATGGTTGAGCAGTTTCGTCCAGTGGCGCAATGACGAAAAGATGACCATCAAAGTGCCATGGTTGTCGTTTAAGGACCCAATCGCGATCTTCGTTGCTGGAGAAATTGAAGAGGAACAAGTTCTTTCTCCATTCACGGGTCTCACACTCCACTTTCGTCTTCCAGGCCTTCTTCATGATTTCAAGGAGGTGGAATCCATTAGGGTTTTGGGGCATATCAGCCGCCCCATCAAACAATGAGAGAGTGGCTCAGATTTGGAATTGTCATTGGAAAGAACTCTCGACAGATCAAGAATCGCGATCTCCCGTTCAATGCGCTCTACCGGCTCAGTCACCGGCCCAGGATCCCGTGAGGAGCCACCTTTCTCCATACCTGTAAGACACAAACGAGACAAAAGGCAAACAACAAACAACACACACAAAACTTAGGGAAAACCAGACAGGGAAAGCAAAGACCGGAGGGAAAAAGAAGGGACAAGAGAAAAGAGACGGACACGCCGTCGACGAGGACTCAAAAAGAGGACGGAAACCCTAGACTCCTAGGGAACAAATTTTTTCTTTGAAAGATTGACTTTTGTTAACCTACAATATCACGATTTTATTACCTAGCTAATTATTTTAATTATTTCTTGCAAAATAATTTTTGTTAATGAATAAAATAAAAAAAATTCACAATTTTAGCTCATGTATATAATATATAAAAATGAGCTTTTTTTCACTCCATTTATTCCCTCCCTTTTTTTCTCTCTTCTCCCACCAATTTTTCCACTATTTTTATTTATATTCCTGCAATTTTTTTCTCTCTTCTTTTTTTAATTCTTTTATAAACATCGTTAAATTTGATTCATGAAAAAAATATTCAATAATAATTTTAAATTTAAGTTCGTGACGAGATTTTAGATATATTATAAAAATCATCAAAAATGAATTTAAAATGAATAAATTATGAAATTTGTAAAATTTAAAATATTTTACTTTCTCTCTCTCCATTATTTTTTATATTTTTTTTTATTTATGTTTGTGTATGAAAATATTTATTTATTTTTTATTCTATTTAATATTTATAATTATTTATTTAAACATATAAAAGAATTGAAAAATAAATTTATTCAAAAAAAGATGAGAGGGGAGAGAGGAGAGAGTTTTTTTTTTCAAATTTTAATCTTTAAATAAATATAAATTTTACATTTTAAATATTTTGAATATTTAAGATTAATCAAATCATTATAATTGTGTATCAATTATAATCCCATCAAATTGATTATAAAATAATCACAACACTCTATAATTTAAGGTATTAGTTAATTCTTAATCTCTTATATATGTTATAGAGTAAAATTTTGGAATAGCCAAAATGGATCATAAAACACAAATTATGGCCACTCATTGAAAAAACATAAATTTTGGCCATTTTTATAGCTTTGGGACGTTTTTGCCCTTAATTGGGCGGACTGGGTAGGGTCAGAAGCGCGGGTCGCGTGCCAGGTAGAATCAGGCACGCGGGTCGGGTTAGGCGCTTATGGCACTATTAGTGCCATAAGTGCCAACGAATTTTTTTTTTACTCCCCCTGCCCTGTCTACCCCCCAGACCCCCGACCCCACCCACCCCCAAGCCAAAAACAAAAAACAATTTACTCCCCCTAGATAAAAATAAATCAAATTTTACTTTTGTTATTTTATTTTATGGCACTGATAGTGCCATAAGTGCCAACGAAAATCCAAAATAAAATAAAGTAAAATGGTCTTTTTAGCACTTATGGCACTATTAGTGTCATAAGTGCCAAACATGCAGAACAAATATAGAAACAACAGCGTCATCTAAACCCTTAATGGAACATTTAAACCCTAAATGGATAATCTAAACCCTAAATGGAATATCTAAACCCTAGGGGAAGTGTTTAAAAAGTTTCTTTTGGCTTAGGGGTGGGTGGGGTCGGGGGTCTGGGGGGTAGACAGGGCAGGGGAGTAAAAAAAATTTCGTTGGCACTTATGGCGCTAATAGTGCCATAAGTGCCTAACCCGACCCGCGTGCCTTGATCCTACCCGGCACGCGACCCGCGCTCCTGACCCTACCCAGTCCGCCCAATTAAGGGTATATTAGGCATATTGCCTAATTAATGGCCATAATTTGTGTTTTTTCTCAATTAGTGACCAAATATTGTGTTTGCATGTTCAATGTGGCCATTTGACACCATTGTTTCTATGTTATAAGTGTTATATGTGTGTGTGTTAATAGGCAAAAATGTTCAATCATCTTACGTTATATGTTATAAATGTCTTTTTTTATTAATTAATATGACGAGATTCTTTATATTGTTAATAGGTACATAAATGGATACCTAAAATTTGAGGATCGAGTCAATATGAAACGAACAAATGTTATGATTTTATTTGTAAGTACAAAATTCTTAATTATTTGTAATATTGAATTTGCCCATCGTCCTATTAATTTAGTTTTTAAAATATTGTACCTTGCATGCGTGTTGACTTAACTTCTAACATAAACACTAATACTCTACACACATAATACATTTTAATATAATTTTTTAGTCATATTAACTCTTTAACACAAATAACATTGATCTACACATAATTTCAAATATTTGATTAATTTTTAAGTGAAATAATAGTATTTGTAAACTAATCGATCAAAAAAATAAATAAATTATGTTTGGGTTATATGCATGTTGAAATAATTTATATACTCTTAAGTATGACTATATTAAATTAAAAAAAAACTATATTTTGTAACATAAATTTTAATAAAATCACATTACATTGAATGTCATTAATAAAACATTTAACATTACATACGAAGGAGGTTTATCTCAAGTGATAAAATTGAGATATTAATAATTTTCTTTTTGCAAAAAATCATTAGTTTAAATTTCATCAATATTGTGTGGATGATATTTTTTTTATTTATTTGATTATTTCGTCCAATTTATACTAACTTAAATGTAAATTTGATAATTTAATTATTTCATTGTATTATATATATATATATATATATATATATATATATATATATGTGTGTGTGTGTGTGTGTGTGTGTGTGTGTGTGTGGTCTATTTCAATTGAGAAAATGCCCTAAGAGTAAGAATAAAGAATAAATCCTATCCCTTGAATAGAACATATCCGACGGCCTAGATTAGTTCATAAAATGTGTTTCTTAATTGGTTGAATATGATAATAAATACAATTTCGTTCAGAAGGTTATTTAAGTAAAAATGATATGTACCGAATTCGGTATACAATATCAAATCACTAAAATATCTCAAACTTCCAAATTTGTTGCGATCTTGTTTCATTTCTATGAATCTCGGATTATAGCTTTTATTTATTTCCAAAATTCTATGTACTTTATGTAATTTCTTGATGAACTTATAATTAGGGTGGTGAACTTATATTTATTTGTCTTTGAACAGTTTTATTGAACTTATATTTATTTGTCTATGGTGTAGCGTCGGGGCTCTCTTTTTTCTTTTAATAAAATTTCTATTTCAGCAGCATATTTATTTGTCTATGAACATATCTATAAATCGAAATATGTGCTCGTTGAACAAATGGAAATACGTTATAAGAAAATCATCAGTTTGCGCGTTAAATATATTATAACTAGTGTGTAACCCGTTGAAATTCGACGGGTACTTACTCTAGTTATATTTATAATTATAATAAATAAAATAATATTTATATTAAAGTAATGAATTTGTTATGCAAATAACGATTTTACTATTTATTTTCATCACAAAAATATATAGTAACTTGTGTTAAATATCCACACATATTTATATTTACAAATATAACTTATCACAATAATTGGTTATCCATCTTATTAGAGACTCGAATATTGAAGAATAAACATTCATATACAAAATTAAGAGATAATTAAAAAAAATCATGTGAACATGTTTATTATAATGTTCATTCAAATATATTAGTTTGTTTGGCCTTCACATTAATTACTTGTAATCAAAGTGTCTATTGGTGTCTCGCTAAAAATGGTCAAACGATTTGATTACTCCTAATTATGGCAATTAACGTATATAGCTTATAGGTAATTTACTATCATAACCTCTAATGAATTGGAGGCTGGCGAATTATTCGCGAATATAAACCACCGGATTAAGTTAGATGGATGGTCTAAATTATTTCTCAATTCTCACTACATTTATATTTTCTCAATTAAACCTTCGCACTCTATAGAAAATGACTCTTAGTTTAAGAATAAGGAAGTAATCTGGTCCCTTAATTTCATTGAATCTAGCGGTTCAGATTTTATCATCTAAATGATTTCAATAATTAATATAAAGGCTGAAAATTAGTTGTAAATCCGATAGGGTTATATAGGTAAATTGTAGTTCGTCAGATTTATGAAAAATAAAATAAAATTCCGTGATTGTCTCAAATCCTTATTGACCACCGATGATATGGGGTCTGGCCATATTGTTGAACACAATTTTTTTCCCCAATGAACATATGAGATGTTGGGATGAACATATATGTTTTCATAAAACGTCGGTTGTTTATGTTGACTCGCTCTTTGGGCTGAATGTTGAGGCTCCACACACGCTTCCACAGCTGGGAACCTCAATCAGTCGAGGTGGAAGCCGGAGCTTTGTAGAAATCTAATGAAAGAAGGTAGCCTGATTTCACTTTGTATTGTCCTTTCTCATCATAGTAATTGATATTTTGGTTATCTATCTAATCTACTCGGTTGTTCATGTTGACAATTTTTGTTGAACTTATACAGTGTATTTAATGAACCTATGAGATGTGCATTTATTGGCCTGATAATATTATAGGACAAATAATATGTTCATAAGTTCATATTATAAAGTTTGTCAAAATCAACACTAATGTTCGTCAAATTTGGGGTATAATCAATAAAATGCCAACTAATGAGAAATCTTGAAAGATATCAAATTCTCGATACACGTATTAGAGTATATAGAATGTGGGTTGTTTACCATAATTCATTCATTCTGCAAGCAGAAAAAAATATTTAACACGTTCAGACGTTTGTTCGTATGACGTATCTGTTGAACAATTAATTAATCAAATATATTGAACGAGACAATAAATAAACTAAAGAAACATAAACAAAATGTCAATTTCTATGGAATATGTTTTAACCGACACAATTGGTTCAGCAAAACATAGGTCATGTTCATCTTTTCTCATCAAAGTTATTCCATGAATCAAACTAGATAAAGCTGAACAAAAACATGGTCACCAAAAATTCAGTTCACAACTGTGAATATAGAACGTTCAATAAAACAATATAAATGAACTTATAATACCCAAAACTGATGAACTGTGATATTATGTTCTACTTCTATTTCTAAAAAAACGTAAAATCAATGTATTACCTGATGAGTCCATGGAAGCCATACTATTTTATCTTTTTTGTTCGGAGAATGGCGGTAGTATGATGAAAGGCAGAAACTAAAGAAAAAAAGGTAAAATGTTGAAACGTATCTTACCCTAAAATATGCTATAATTAATTTGATGTCATTGCTATAATTAAGGGATATTATTAAAGTAAAATTAAAATGGCATCCTTGATCGTGTACTGATGGATTAATCACAGTCAATGTAATGGATTAATCACAGCCATTCGATGAAGCATTTTAAAGGGGTGAGATTATTTCTCTATTATTTGCAAATATTTATTTTCTTGTAGAACTTTCCCATATATATAGGGGGGCGCTCCAGTGAGACCCCCTATTTTTCGTGTAACATGAGTACAATGAATAAGACATATAATACTAATGAACAAAATGTATATCTAATGAACAAGATGTATATACTGATGAAAAATAAAATTTAAAAAAATCATAATGAATAAGACATATATACTGATGAACAGGGCCATATATACTGATGAACAATGCAGTATATACTGACGAATAACAAAATTTAAAATATTCTGCTCCCTCCAGGATTCGAACCCTGCGAAAAAAAATCACCCTCCAGATACAATATCAGCCATAGGATTGATAAAATAAACGCACCAGATCGTGCCCTAGATCTCACTAAAATTAGGGGGTCTCATTGGAGAGTTCAATGGAGACCACTCCCCTATATAGAGAATAAAGACCAAATCTGATTCATTGATCTAACTTAATCTAATGGTGGTAATTTAATTGATTAAATTTATTAATTTTTATTTATTTTATAATCAAAAGGATAAGCATGTCATTTTCTATTTAACCCTAATCTCACTCCTCCAACCTCTCTCTCTCTCTCTCCCTCGACATGCCTCTTGCTCCCTGACAGCAGCAGCGGCCGTCCAGCCCCCACCAGATCTGGCGCATGATTCCTTTTTCGACCGGCAGAAACGGTCGCCGTCGCCGCCACCGTGACAGGCAGCAACAGTCGGCAGGCCGCCGCCTCCCCTGCTTCCCTCTGTCTGGCTTGACTACAGCCATTCTCCAATATTCATCTCTAAATCCTTCATCCCCGCCACCTTCCCAATCGCCTCCATCTCTCCTGCTGCTGCTCCGCCGCCTCCCCAATCGCCTCCATCTCTCCTCATGTTGCTCCGTCGCCTCCTCCTCTGCTCCGCCTCCCCAATCGTCGTGGGCGCCTCCTCCTCTGCTCCGCTAGTTCATGCACTCATCTGTACTTCGATCGGCGGCAGCAACGACCGCAAATCCGCCCAGCCGCCGCCTCCCTTTTTCAGATCTTACATTGCCGTCGCCGCCCTTGCTCCTCCGGTGAGGACGCCGCCTATCGCCCTTGTTCATCGATTTTTTCCATGTGTTCATCGATATTTTTGTACTGTTTTCGTAGAAAAATATAATGAACATGATAATGTTCATTGTCATGTTTTGTAGTGTGTTTGTAGAAAAAAAATAAATGTTCATCGATTTTTTTGTACTGTGTTCGTTGAAAAATAAATGAACATGATAATGTTCGTAGAAAAACAAATAAACATACTAATGTTCATCAATATGTTCATAGGAAAACAAAAATGAACATACTAATGTTCACCTATTATGTTCATTGACGGATCTGGTCCCAGAATTGGAAGAGAGTAATTTTTGGGATTTGTTCAACCAGATGCCATAATTCGTGGATTTGAGTGGACGTTTTTGCCCTTTTTGGATTAAATAAATGTAATTAACCATTATTTAATTACATGAAAAATCAAATCAGGAAATAATCTGGATCATTGATTGGATTGAGATGAATGGCCTTGATTTGGTCTTCATTCTCTATATAAGAAATGGTCTCCATTGAATGCGACCCTATATATATATATATATATATATATATATATATATATATATATAGGGGAGGGCTACAATAAGTATACTTCTTAAGATATAAAATAAAAATCATTTTCAGCCCTTAGATCATCAAGATCTACGGTTGATTCATCATCCTGTTGGATGAAGTTATGGTCCAGAGTTCGAATATCAAATGTAGCAAAAATTTATTTCCCACAATTCATACCTTTATACAACGAATTCATACGTGTTCTACATAAAATTCATACATTTTTCCTAGTTCTTATTTCTTATTTTAAGGGGTGCTCTCATGGTAGCTCTTCCCTATATAACAAGTCAATAATTTTTTTCCAAAATTATTGACTTGTTCATTAAAAATATTGATTTGTTCAACATTTCTTTATTTCGCAAAATATTTAATTTCTCGATGGAACCTTTCTCTCTCTCTCTCTACACACACACACACACACACATATATATATATATATATATATATATATATATATATATAGGGGCACACTCCAGTGAGACCCCCTATTTTTCGTGTAACATGAGCACAATGAATAAGACATATAATACTAATGAACAAGACGTATATCTAACGAACAAGATGTATATACTAATGAAAAATAAAATTTAAAAAATTGGTAATGAATAAGACATATATACTGATGAACAAGGCGGTATATACTGATGAACAATGCAATATATACTGATGAATAACAAAATTTAAAATATTCTGCTCCCTCCAGGATTCGAACCCTGCGAAAAAAAATCACCCTCCAGATACAATATCAGCCATAGGATTGATGAAATAAACGCACCAGATCGTGCCCTAGATCTCACTAATATTATATATATATAATATAGGGTGTGATTCTAGAGAGAACTACATTATTTGTGAGAACGTGAGAACCATCAAATCTAATGCAATCACTGTAAAACTTAATGCATTCGTTGTTAAAATTAATGCACTCAAAAAAATAAAAATAAAATTGCTCCCTTCAGGATTCGAACTCAGGATCTGCATTCATCCAACAAGATGATGCATCCACCATAGATCTTGATGATCGAATGGCTAAAAATGGTTCTCCGTTCTTCTTTTATTTAGTGGTTCTTTCTTGAACCTCTCCCTATATAGGGGAGTGTTCCAATGAGATCCCCTTATATGTGGTGAGATCTTAGATTGATTTGTAAGTGTTGATTTAATATATTTTATGACTGATATTTGTTTGGAGGGAGGAAAATTTTACCATGGTTCGAATCTTGGAGGGAGCAAAAATTTTACTAATTTTTTGAATATCGTAACAACACTAAATACCGTCTTATTCAACATTATATACTGTCTTATTCATTAATCTCACGAAATATAACAATCTCACTAGAACCTACCCCTATATATATAGGGTGTGGTTCTGTAGTTCTAGAGAGAACTACATTATTTGTGAGAACGTGAGAACCATCAAATCTAATGCATCCACTGTAAAAATTAATGCATTCGCTGTTAAAATTAATGCACTCAAAAAAATAAAAAAAATTGCTCCCTTCAGGATTCGAACCCAAGATCTGCATTCATCCAACAAGATGATGCATCCACCGTAGATCTTGATGATCGAATGACTGAAAATGGTTCTCCGTTATTATTTTATTTAGTGGTTCTTTCTTGAACCTCTCCCTATATATATATATATACACACACACGACAAGGACTATAAGATATCATTCGTTTCAACTAACATATCTGTTCAATTTTTTATATATACATTTTTTGATAAAATTCAAGCTCTAGAAAATAATCTAAATACTTATGACTTACATTTCATTTTATTAAAGCTCACTCAAAATATTCAATTATAAATGGGTTATTGGCTTCAAAATACATGAACTTTAGGCATTTATTTGGTTTTTCCCATCAACTTTCAAAGTTATCAAATAATACATCAACTTTAAGGTTTGTTGGAAATTGACACCATCCAAGTTTTGAATATTCAAAAAATCACCCCATTCAAAAAATTTATTGTGCAAATACCCCACTTGATCAATAAATTGCTAATTGCCTTGTTAAAATAATTCTTTATTTTATAACACCCACGGCCACGCTTGCCACAAAATGGTATCAGAGCGGATTTTTATAGAGGAATTATATTATATTTAATTTATTTTGTAATAAACCCAAAACTGGGAGGAGACTCCATTAAAATTATAAATCCGGACGAGTGTCCGAGATGTATTGTATATAGGAATTCTCTTCAAAATTTAGAGAGAGAAACTACTCGTCTATTAGACGACCTCAACTGGAATAATAAAGACCTCGTAACGAACATTCGTCGAGGAGAAGATGGAGAGATTATTCATGATATCCTCACGAGTATTTAGTTCTACCATGAACGCCTTATAGAAATCGCCGAGACCAGAACGGTAATTGAACGAGTAAAAGATGGCGCCCATCAGTCACACGACTAATGGAGCAGAAGGACAAAGCTGGAACAGCCTATCCAGCTTATCAAAAGATGGAGCCAAACTCTTCCGACAATGTCAACTTGCAGGAGATTCAGAGAACGGTGGAATATTATGGCAACAAGCTATATGATCTACCGATGGAGATGAGCCAAATATCACTCAAACAAGAGGAAATCCTAAAACTCTTGCGTGATATTCAGGAAAAAATGGAGGATATAGAAAGGCGAAAATCATGCTCTGGAAAAATCCGGAATACATGGTCCAAAGACCCAACTTATCCGCTACCATTTAATGCAGCCGGAGGACATAATTCGAATCGTGAAAGGAAAAACCTATGAATAACCCTAATCGAATCGGATTAGAGGATCTACAAGAGTTAGCAGAATCATTTGCTAACCTAAATATGGTGGATCTAAAGATGAACCAAGGAGGTGAGCTGCCCAAAGCAGAGCACCCACAAGAAAATCGTCCAGGAAAGGTGAGGCTCGTGAAGAATCGAACCATTATCAACAAACCAGAAGATACCGACCCAAGGTGCAGGACACTCCTGTAAGGAAGGCCACACTTGAACCAATCCACCTATACGGATTCATTCTCAACCTCGATGAAGCAAACTTTAAAGATTGGGAAGTTCTCATCGATGACTGGGCTTCAGCTATGAAGGTCGTGATTGCCACGATAGAATATGATAGAAATGAATTTATCAAAATCTTCGAGGCAAGTTTTGCTGGAATAGCAAAACAATTCTAGGATAAGGCATCAACGGAGGCTAAGAATGAGTTGTTCACCAAATAATCAGCTCTGAAAATCCTTGAAAATACCGCCCACCAGATTAAAATCCATTTTCTTGGAATGGGTTTCTTTGAAGCATCAGGAGAAGAGAAACGTAAAAAATATCGACAAACACTTTACAATCTAAGATTGGTAGTGTTGGAGCCAAAAGCTCTTGATGAATTCTTGCGCCTATATGCCCTATATATCCATATGAGGTTAGTTGATGATCAGACAGCCAGGGACCTCTTTTTCACAAAGTTTCCGAGTCCATGGAGGGAAATGCTCATCAACGAGTACGTATCACAGGGAGAATATCCACTTGATAGTGCATCAAGAAGGATGTCATATGTTCACAAGAAGCTGTCCGAATGGTGCCAGAAGGCGGCGGACCAGAGAAATCTCAAGAAATTGAGAAGGCTCAATAAAGAATCTCCATTGATGTGCAACAATCTTGACCTTCCAACAGAGGTTGGGGCTAAATTTTTGTATCAACGAAGGAGAAAGAAGAAACATAGGTATCAACCCTATAAAAGAGAACCAAGAACAAGACAGAGTTTTTGGAAGCCAAGAACGATGTGGACCCGATAGAAGGCACGCTCCTACAAATCAGGTAAACGGAGCGGACCATCAAGGAGCCGATTCTCTTTTCAAAAAAGAACTCCGGCAAGGAAAACTTTCAGGCATACCCAAGCCAAAGCAAATGAAAGTTTTGAAGATTGCAACTGCAGGATGTGCAGTGCAAAAGGGCATATTTCTACCAATTGCCCTGACAACAAGAAAAGAGGGATAAGGAAATTCGAATCCACACCGGATATCGAAGACGCCCTCTATAACCAAGAACTGATACCCGTGTATAAGTTCAAAGATATATCCTCTGATGAGAGTATATACGAGCAGGAAGAAGTCTTTAGTTCTAAAGATTCGGACATAACTGATGGATCATCCGGAGACGAGCCAGACTAAAGAGGACGAGGTTATCCACTTCCAAAAGGATGATCAGGATGGATATACCAGTCATTCTCTGATCCTGCAGCAAAAGGTGGTGGAGAAACTCGTGGATAAAATCAAGAACAAAACCATGGATATACAAACGTTCCAAGGGTTTTCAAGAGGAAGATTGGATCAAGTTCTACAAAGCTTGAGTCCATTCAAAAGGAAGCATCATGTCTTCTTCGGCACAACGAGTCGGGAGTTGGCGCTTCCAATAGAAATGACGAACAACCAAGTAGAGATCCAATTAATTCCAGCCGAAGATGTGCGGAGGGATCTCTTAAAAATGAACCCAGAAGTCGCTAAGGCGATAAAATGGATTCATATTGGAGCAATCCAGTTGGTGATCAAGTCCTCACTTTCACTAGGGACAGATACACCAATTGATATTGCAATTTGTGACAAGAGGATTACAAATTCGAGAGATGCAGTGATGAGAGTTTTCTCAGGAAATCTTTACGCCAAGAAGATTGTAACCAAATTGTACCCACAGATCGCTTATAATCTTCAAGATTCAGCCTTCAGTCGAGCCCTGACACTCTATCAGGACTACAAGAGGAAGGATCTATTAACGGGAGAAAATAGACCATACTCGATTACATATCAAGTATCATATGCCCTATCAAATCCCCACCACACGAATTTATTTCTAGGGAAGAATTTTACCAGATATATTCAAGGAGGTGGCCAAGGCAATTAGCCCTGACCGAGTCGAAATCCCACAAATAAGGGAAATTAACATCCAAGTCGGAGACAAGCAGGTGCTGAAACATAATCAAAGTCTCAGATTGGGAGCACCGAGGCTATCATTCCAAGGAGATACGCTAATCTCAAGGCCTTTAGAAAGAAGTTTCTCTCATTCCTACGAGAGATAGGCGATCCAGGAAACACCAGCTTAAGGCATAAGAGTGAAACTCAAATGCCCAGAAGGATGGAGAAGTGTTTCCACAAAGTTTGATACAACCGAAAGGAAAAATCAGTTTCATTGCAACAAGTTGTATTATTTGGCAAATCCAGAAAGCAATCGATACATCAGATTTCTGGAGATTGGAGGCTTTGAGATCCAGATCGAGGGCAAAGCCGGACAAGAAGCTGACGTCCTGATCTTAGGACGAAATTTCCTTGATAATTATAAATCATGGTCAAGGAAAACAAGTGGGGTGGAGATCACAATCGGCGAGAAGAGATTGCTGATCAAAAGACGAGTCCATTCTCGATCTACATCTGTGTGGGGATGTTATATGAGAAGTTCAAGGCATAATATTTTACTGCTTATATTGATTCAGGAGCAGGAATCTGTACAGCAAAACGAGGAGTCTTTCCAACAGACGTTGAAGAAGAACTACCTCGAATTGCGGGAAGGGACTTCTCAAAAAAAAATTTACTCTTATCAAAAGGAGTAAAACAGACAGAAATATTGATCGGCGGAGCAGGACAAACACCTTGGTACAAGGTCAAGACTCCACCCAGCTATCTCCATGATACATGAGCAGATATTTTGTTCGGAAATAATTTTCTGCAAACCTTCAAAAGGTATACACAGGACAATGAAGCCAGGAGGCTTGTGTTCACAATCAATTGTGACCACAAAATCATTGTGCAAAGGCTCGAAGGAGCTTTTAATCGCTCGATGCCAGTCAATTTTCGCAGCAAGCGTGGTGATGATGGCAGACTCCGGAGACCACAAATGAAGGATCAACGGAGATTCTTCTACTCAAATGCAGAGCCGAGGTATTTCCAGATCTCTCCGAGAAAGAAACATAAATTCTCAAAGTTTCCTTGATATCACACAAAGATATTAGGGAAGAAGAACATGTGTCCATAGCTGACGTCAAAAGGAGAATCCAGAAGTGCTATCACGAGGATCCTTTGGCATGGTGGGACAAGAACCAACTCAAAGATACATTGAAAGTTAAAACTGGAACTGAGCATGAGTTCGTAAGGTTCAGACCTATCCTGATTAACACACAAGATCAGCAGGATATGAGGAGCATAATAAAGGAACACCTTGATTTAAAGTTGATCGAACTAGGGAACTCTCCTTACAGCAGTCCTGGATTTATGGTGAGAAATCATGGGGAGATCAAACGAGGAAAGCCGAGATTGGTCATTAATTACAAAGGAATTAATGACATTCTTGAGTTCGATGGATATTTCATCCCGAGTAGAGAACACCTTATCAACTGCATCAGAAGTGCAAAGGTATTCTCAAAGTTTGACTGCAAATCTGGATTTTACCAGATTCGTATGGAGGAGGGGAGTAAGAAGTTCACAACTTTCTCAGCTCCACAAGGACACTATGTCTGGAATGTCATGCTAATGGGGCTAGCCAACGCGCCTCAGATATTCCAAAGGAAGATGGATAATCTTTTTAAGGATTATTCTTCATTCATGTTTGTTTATATTGATGACATTCTTATTGCATAAAAAAACATTCATGAACATGTCAGACATCTGGAAATCTTTGTGGAGGTTTGTCAACAAGAAGGATTGGTGCTGTTTGAAAAGAAGGCAGTCGTGACAACCCAGAAGATGGAGTTTCTGAGAATCGAGATCGATG
Organism: Salvia miltiorrhiza; assembly: GCF_028751815.1. NCBI lineage: Eukaryota > Viridiplantae > Streptophyta > Magnoliopsida > Lamiales > Lamiaceae > Salvia > Salvia miltiorrhiza. The sequence goes on from NC_080391.1 coordinate 53,224,859, forward strand.
AGTCTGGGATAATTCTACAAGATCATATTGTGGAAAAGGTCCAGAAATTTCTAGAGGATCTCAAGGAGAAAAAGCAGCTCCAAAGCTTTCTTGGAGTTGTTAACTTTACAAGGATGTTCATCAAAAACTTTGCAGAGCATAGGAAAATTTTCAGTCCTCTACTGAAGAAAGATGTTACATTCGTATGGAAGGAGGAACATCGCGAGGGTATGAAAAAGCTAAAAGAGATTTGTAAAAATCTCCCAAAGCTTTCAATACCACAAGATGAGGACGAACTAGTCCTATACATTGACGCAAGTGATTTTTGGTGGGTAGCCGTGCTCACTAAAATCACCCCTTATGGAGAGGAACCATGCAGATACTGTAGTGGTCTCTTTTCCGACAGTGAGGCTGTGCGATGGCACATCAACGAGAAAGAATTCTATGCAGTCAGAAAGGCGTTCAAGAAATGGCCGCTATTCTTACTTGCAAAGAAATTCATTCTGAAAGTCGATAACACTAACGTTAAGGCTTTCTTAACCAAGAAAATTGAATCTAAACCTGAAAAGGTTAGACTACTTAGATGACAAGTTGAATGTCAATATTATGATTTTGTATTGTCATTCTGAATCTGATGATAATATTTTTGCAGATTTCCTAACAAGGGATGGAGCCAACTGAGGTTGACGCCATCATTATAAACCAGAGGCAGCTCCAAGAAAACATGGAGATACTACAACAGGAATGGCAAGAGTGTGTACTCCATGTCAAACAAGCTGGAAGGATACAGGCTGATGAAGCCAAAGTATCTGACCGCATACGAGAATGCCTTAAGAAGATGATAAATCTTCATAAAGCAACCCAAGGACCGCTCATTCGCGCAATCAGAGAACCTCTGATTAAAGAAGGTATTACTGTACAGGACGGATTACCTGTAGCAGGGGATTCGAGTACCCCTAGCACGAGCTCTGAGGTTATGGCTTCCAAGCCAAAGACTCAAGAGAAAAATGATGTTAAGGGTTGATTTGATATGTGTGTGCTGCTTGTGCTTGGAGGGAAGAAAGGTGCAATAAATCCCATCATATTTTTTCATGTTCATAGGTAAAATATGTTATATGAGGATGGTTGAGTCGGGTCGGTTTGGGGACGATGGTTAGGCCGGAGTTCTGGAAATTGATCTTCCCGTTCCTCTTTCCTTTCCTTTTTTGTTTTCGTTTTAGACGAGTACTCTTTGTTCCTTCTACGGTTTTTCCTACCGGGTTTTCCGTAAAAGGGTTTCAATAAGACTCGACCCTTAGTCTGCTTCTTTTGTGCTTTCAAGCGTTTCTTAGGTTTTCTTTTCATTTATATATAATCGCATTATAATAATGTGTTATATGAGGATGGATATATTTCATCTTTTACTCTATCATGTTTCGGCTTGGGACTTCGGAATTTGCTTCTTCTTTTTTTTTTTTTTTTGGAGGGGGAGATAGAAGTTGACCTTTAAGCATCAAAATCATCATAATCAGATTGAATTGGTGGAAGTGTCTAAAATTAGTTTCTTACAATTACCTTCTGAGTTGAGAGAATTGTTTGACTAAATATTAGTAAAAATATGTTTAGTTAACATCTTTTACTTTAAAACAAATTTATTTAATGCTTTATTTTAGTGAAAAAAAAATCATGAAATAAAAAATGTATTGAATAATTACAAATATTTATATATTTTCATTTATTCCCGTCGATTTTCAACGGGTTACCGACTAGTATGGTATCTAAAAGAAAAGAGTTGGAAATAGGCTAGTTAATTTTTCATAATTAAATAAGATGAACTAGAAAATATGTAATAAGATTAAAGTGCATGTCACGGTGGTTCAATCATGAGTACTTCTTTTTGTTCCGTATTTGATTGGGCTTAATTTACATCTGAACGCAGAAATTTTGTGTTTGCTTGAGCTTTATAAGATTAAAAAATGAGGCAAAATTTAAAGTGCCCTTTCTCTTATGAATAATTTGAAAAATGCCCACCCTTATCATGCAAAGCACTACATGCCCTAAATAAGTGAAGAACCGAAAATGCCCTTTGAATGTGATGGATGTGCATTGTTTTCCGCAAAAGTTCTTACACATCTATGACAAAAGTTGTTAAAGTGTAAGAAAAACATCAATTCATCAATTTAAACATTGAAATCGGTCAAATATGTGTTGGAACATGTGAAATACTGACAGAGAAAATAATATTTATTTATTTTTGAATTAAAATCGAAGGTTTTACAAGTAAATCGTAGGCTAATTAATCAATGGAAAATAAATACTAAAAATTAACACAATCGATATTAGCACTCAAAACACACATTGGAAAAAAAAAACAAGCGTCCGACCGTAAAAAACAAGTATCCGACCGTACATAAGGTTTTTTCGGGCGGACACATATATGTTCCGGTCGGATAGATGTTTTTTTGGTTTCTATGTGTGTTTTGAGTGCTAATATGGATTGTGTTAATTTTTTGTATTTATATTCCATCGATTAATTAGCCTTCAATTAAGGGACATAATTTTTTTTTTTTTAAATTGATGATAAACGACAAATATGATGTGAAATAGCTTTGTCAGTAAAGTATTCATGTCAAACACTCTAATTTCATTGAAATTCACGTGAAATGAAGGAATCTTTGTTTATATATGAGTGAATTCTCTCATTCTCTCATCCTCTCATCCGAACACTCAAAGTGAAAAAACACTCAAACTCATTAGAAATTCTAATATTTTCCAAGTGGTGAAGCTATTATTTGTGAATTCTCTCATCCGAACGTTTAAAGGTATGTCATTTTACGTTTGAAATGTAATTTAAGTTGGTTATTGTTTATTTTCAATGTTTTGTTTGATCCTATATGCTTATGTGAATTATTAGCATATTATAGCATACTATGATTTAAAGCCACGTTTGAAGGAAATACATGTGAATTAGAGCAAATTCTATCATGTTTTAAAGTATTAATTAGTAATTATTAGTTGCATTTTAGTTCTATACATATATATTGCTACATAACTCATGTTAATATGCTCGAAAATTATGTATCCGCCCGGACAAGTGTCCTCGAAAATGTGTCCGGCCGTGTGTAATTATATATCATGTAATACACGGCCGGACACATTTCCTCGGATACTTCCCCGGGCGGATAGATGTTTTTCGAGTGTATTAACATGTTATATGTTGTATTTTAACATTGTATTAAATTTACATCGTATATTTATTTATTTATTATTTTTTCTGTAGATGAATGAATATGGGAGATACTTTGTGGTTAATTATGGAGGTGCCTTCAATGGTTATGAGTACATCGGCGGCTCTTCTAAGAATTTGCATATTTTCGGAGACACAATGGCCAGTACGGTGTACATGATAAATTACCTGATGATGGAGAATTCATTGAGCACTAATTACAGCTTGTATTATTTGACGAAGAGATTAAATGGTAGGGTATACAGTAAAAATATTCTTGCCGATGACAATGATTTGCTTCAGTTGCTGGCGTCGCAGCCACATTTTCCTGAGATTTATGTTGTTGAAGACGATTACAGTGGAGGAGTGTATGTTCCTTCGTTCGATCTCCCTCAATCTTCCGGGTATGGAGGTGAATCCAATGCAACATTCGAAGGTGGGGACGGATTGGAAGCAATCCAAAGATATGCTTATTTAGACCTATCAGCCGGAGATTCACCGGCGCAACAAAGTGTTGAACCGTCGGTCACTTGGGGTAATGATCAGTCAACGGGTTGGCCTTCATGGGATGAGCCAAATCCGTACCAGTACGATCGCCTAACAACTGATCGTTGTTGGGGTCCAGCTGATGATCAATATACGTACGAGCCTCAGTTTGTGGAGGATGCTGGTAATGTAGATGAAGATTATGTTCCATCGTCTGAAGCCGAGACTGATACAAGCGCCTCTGAAGACTTGTCGGAGACAGAGAACGTGAGAAGGGCGGGGATTGAATATGCAGGTTGGCAGAATTTGCAGATCGACGAGGATGATGACGAACAGGTTCCTGGAGCAGATGAACTAACTAATTGGTTAGTACCGGTTATCCCGTTGGACGCCGCAGCGGCACTTGTGGATATTGAAGATTATCAGCTACTGCCTCGGGAGTTGTCAAAGAATATGTATTTCAATAGCAAAGATGATCTGATCGTTGCAATCGGTCTGTGGAACATGAAGCAGGGCAAGGAATTTTCTGTCAGCAAATCAGACAGCAGACGAGTCTACTTCAAATGCAAGCATTCAGATACGTGCCCCTTCAAGCTCCATGCATCGTCACAAGATGGAGCCATTTGGGGAGTGTATAAGTTCACTAATGAGCACTCATGCGACGGTGAGCTAGGGCGCGTAGCGCGAATAAAGGCCCCCGCAAAAGTCGTCGCAGCATATTTAGCACAGAAGATACACGACGATTGCGAGATCTTGAAGCCGAAGGCCATCCAGCTGGAGCTGCGACGTGAGTTTGGCGTACAGATCAAGTACGATGTTGCATTGCGAGCCCGTAATCGAGCCACTGAGATGGTTTATGGTCGACATGATCAGTCCTTCGAGATGCTGCCCAAGTACTTATACATGTTGAGACAATCCAATCCCGGTTCGATGGTGGAGTGGGAAGTTGACGATGATGGCCGATTCAAACACTTATTTGTTGCTCTTGCAGCTTCGGCTACCCCTTTCATGTTCAGCTTACGGCCAGTGATTGTCGTCGATGGCACACACTTGAAGGGCAAGAATAGGGGTATTTTGTTTGTTGCAGTGACGAAGGACGGCAACGAGAGTTTGTTCCCACTCGCGTATGGTGTTGGCCCGAAAGAAAACGATGAATCGTGGACTTATTTCATGTCACGCATTCGACGTGTTTATGGCCAAGCCAATGAACTTTTGATTGTCTCTGATCAGCATATCTCCATTGCCAATGCTATCAGGAATGAGTTACCAAATGCAACCCACGGCCTATGCTACTACCATTTGCAAAATAACCTGAAGCATTACGGTAAGGCAGTGGTCGAGGTGTATCGACAAGCTGCATTTGCGTACGAGAAGTCCGACTTCAACAGGGCTATGAACGCCCTGAAGTTTATGAAGAGAGCTACGTACGATAAACTAATGGGGATTGGGCCGGAGAAGTGGGCTCGTTCGATGTGTCCTATGCCTGTGCGACGCTACAGTTTTATGACATCAAATGCTGCTGAAGCTTTTAATTCCAGATTGTTGTGGGCAAGAAGACTTCCTATATGCTCGATGTTAGAGGCAATCAGAATTGTTATTGAGAAATGGTTCAGCGAGCGACTAAGGGCTGCACAACAAATCGAGCAAGGCTTGACTGCTGAGGCTGGTAAAATGGTAGCTATTGAAGTCCAAAAAAGTCGTCGATACACTGCACAAAGGTTGAGTGGCATGAAGTATAAGGTGCAAACTGCTGACAGAAGCTTCAAGGTGGATCTGGAGAAGAAAAAATGCGAATGTCGAGTATTTCAGCTAGACCAACTGCCATGTTCTCATTCAATCGCTGCAATAAGGTACGATCATGAAATGATTACTGTCGGGTTCATTGAAATGTAAATATGTTCTAATGTTCGTTATATTGATTACTATCGAGTTTGTTTGTTTTTATAGTGAAGCCGGTGATACGATCGCGGAGTATGTAGACTCGTACTACACGAATGACTTTCTTATCGATACTTACTCTCGCGAAGTTAATAATCTCCCGCCGAGACGCTAGTGGTTGGTTCCCGAGCACATCGCTGAGCAGGTTGTATTACCTCTGATTGTAAAAGGTCAAGCGGGGCGCCCAAAAGAAGGTAGACATCGAGGTGGTGGTGAAGGCACCAGCACACAAGCCGATGAGTCTTCTAGTATCAGGCGTCGTAAACCAAAGAAGTGCAGCATCTGCCATGAAGAAGGACACAGCAAGAGAACGTGCGCTGGCAGGGCGACTGAGCCCAAGGAGTAGTGGGATGTATTTGTGTGCTGTAACAGTTAATGATATTGATTGAAGTATCTTATTATTCGATAAGCTGGAATGATTTACAGGAAATAATGCTCGTTAAATAACCAAATAGAAGCACACATTAATGTAACAATATACAAAACTATGCAGAACCAAGTCTAGTGATACGGGCTTTCCTAGTTTCACACAACGAAAATATAGATCTAGCAATCTTGGCCCTGTATGCCGCCACGTTGTGGTTACCCCACTCAATGGATGGAGAGCCAGATATCAGTCGTTCTGCATACATGCAGACGAAAGGCCCGCAGCTGACAGAGTCCTGCTGGTGAAACTGAACCTCCGCTGGAGCAAACACCGCCGTCATAAGTGGGTACTTCTCCTTTGCCACTGTCGAATCAATGGATGTGTCGTCTAGCCACCTCGCCAACTGAAGGACAATTGGCAACAATCTCAGTAAAGGCAGTAGTTCACCAACTCGACCATCCTGCTGTCGAGGTGATAGCTTGTGGAATACTGGGTCATAGACCTCGCAAACCAATTCTCCTAACCGGATCCGACATAGGACAAAATGGTGGCCAATTATGACTGGCATGAGAACCTATGACAAACCACAATGAATTGATAAGAAACAACATATAAAGCACAAATGACTAATGACAAATAATTGTTTAACTGATTACATGTGTGGCATCCATCCATCCTATATGACCAGGAGGAAGTTCATGGCCCTTAACGGCTTTTCCACGTATTTGGCAGAGCCAGTCTATCCGGGGCTGCCAACCATCAGCTACTGCTCCATGCGTCAATATATGATACTCATCTGGAGTAAACTCACTTCTTGCCCACTTCTCCAATAGAGCGTCCCACTCGCCCTGGAGGTATATCTACAAATCAATAGAAGTAATTAATAATTTATATTCGCACCAATGAAAACATACAAATAATGAAAGTTTGCTTACAAACCAATCCGTGTCTAATATGATTGTGTTATTCATATCTACGTCATCCAGTAAATCTGCTGAAGCTCGAAGTCTATTTCTCAAGCTTAAGAAATACAAGTCAATATCCTGCAACAAAGTTAAAATCAATAAGTTAGTAGAAAGTAATTTAACAATGTTAAAATCAATAGATTATTTACCCCAGTTGTGAATTCCTGGCTGACATTATCCACCCGCGCGAAGTCGTCGTACTCCCGCAAACCACCACTTGCCTTGACATAAATCTCACGACCCCTACCCTCTCGACACCTAGCCATCCACTTCTCATAATGGTCACTGCAGACTTGTGTCACTGGACGTGGCATTTGGCTATTAACCCAAGGCGATCGCTGATAGTTCGACGGACGCCTCACCCTCTGACTGCGACGCGGGGGCTCTGCTGGCGGCTGCTCTGCCGGCGGCTGCTCTAGGTGCTGCAGCAGCAGTACCTGTGGCTGCTCTGCCTGTGGCTCAGGCTCCTCCGTCTGAGCCTGTCCTGCCGAACTGGACTGTCCCCACTCATGTGGTGCAATAGAAGTGAGCGGTTCAGCAAAGAATATCGGGGTCTCTGTTCTATACTGCGGCTTCAGGAATGGGGAAGACCAATGAGGGTAGACCTGGGTCGACCAGTCAAAAGTCTGCTCCGCCGGTGTGTAGTCGCCCTGAACAGACTGATTCATGGCCCGCCACTGCTCGTTGTAATCCTGGGTCTGGATACTGGATGGTTCCTCACCGCGGGGGTCGTCGTCGCAGGAACGTGAAACGCTTGGCCCTGAAGCGTCGGGCCCTGAAGCACTGGGTGGAGGAGACCGTCGCTGTGGAGGAGAACGTGGCTGGTAATCATCAGGGGACCGTCGCTGGTCATCATCATCAGGGGAGTCGGGCACTGGGAAATGTTTGCTCTTCTTGCACCTATCCTTTTTACCCTTGCCCTTCAGTTTATCCACGAATTTGCCGAAGGCCTTCTTAATCTCCTGACGGATCGTCTTCTTCACCCACTTACGGTCCACCTCACCCTCGCTGGGACTGGATACAGACCGAGATCCGCTCGACGATGAAGAAGTATGCGGCGCTGGGCTCTTGCCCGGATCTACTGAATGACGAGCCGGCTCGTGGGGTCGAGCATCCCTCACAGGGCCCCGAACACTGTGACTGCGAGTCATACGAGGTTGACTAGGTACATTCTCCTCGTCCCCGCGCTCCTCCACAACACGGGCTTCCGGTCTGCTGTGGAAATTGGACACCCCGAGCTAATGGGTTGTCGGGGGGCCTGAAGCTCACCGAGAGTTCGCCCGGTGTCAGCGCTGATATGAAGTAGTGACTCGACAGATCGTCATCATCGGGCTCCAGGGGCAGGACACCACCCTAGAAAGCAACAAAGATAATATATTAGAACATAAGTAAAACCAGTAACGGTGAAACACTAAATCTTAAATAACTGATTACCTGTCCCTCGAATAGATCGCGCAGACCGTGAAGCCGGGGCTTACCCCTGAAAGTCCATCTCAAACACCGAGGGTGCGCTGTCGGATCACCGCTAGATGCTGCGACCATGTGTCCGAGGCCCGGGACGCGCTCCAATGCCCAGACATATAAAGCCCACGAAGGACCGTAGAAGTGATACTTCTCACCCTTTCCTGTCTCTCTCGTATAATGACATAACATCTTATACGAATACGCGCCCCAGGGGAATCTATCAAATGTAGCCAGATCATCCACCAAAACCCAAAGCCACGGCTGTACCCGCGTATCCAACCCAAGAACAATGGTGTGAGCCACACACACGAGGACAGCACGAAGGTACAGGCTCCCATCCTCATCATCCACTCGACGATCCAAATCGCACACGCGTTTGATGAGCGACTGTATGGTCATGCTTCGCGTACCGCAGAATCGTTGGTATGCCTCCACGCGACTGCAGTCGTGCTGTAACGTCGCATCGAACCTCGATCCCCCGAAATTGAGCCCAGTCACTAATGCGTAGTCCGCAGGGGAAAATCTGACTCGTGCTCCGCACAGAAAGAAGCACATCTCATTTTCTTCTGACACAATCTGCCTCGATACAATCTGGTGTAATGCTTTATTGCTCTTCGCGCCGGGCCTCCAATCAGTGAAATGCCCAAAACATGATGCTCTAAATCTTCCCAATAAATCTGAATTGCACTGTTCGCCGACCACATTTAAAGTTTCAACCAGCTCCGGAAAATGTGAATCCCTATAGTAGGTGCTGATAGCAACCTCCGTCTGGTCTATAGTGTCGCGACGAAGATATGGGACATTCGCCTATTCATTTACAAAATGAATACCATATTAAATTCAGTAAAAAAATTAAAAAATAATACAAATAGGCATAATTAAATAACTACAATTTAATCAATACCAACCAATTTAATTAAACTGCAATTTAATACTAAATTCAGTAAAATTCAGTAATATTAAACTGCAATTAAATTCCGCAAAATATTAAAATTCAATAATTCAGTAAAATACTAAAATTCGAGAAAAATAGTCAAATTCAGTAAAATATTAAAATAGTAATTCAGTAAATTCAGTAATATTAAACTGCAATTAAATTCAGTAAAATTCAGCAATTTAATATTAAATTCAGTACAATTCGAGTAATTCAACAATTTAATATTAAATTCAGTAAAAATTCAGTAAAATATTAAACTGCAATTAATACCAAGCAATTTAATTAAATTCAGTAAAATATTAAAAAACTGCAATTTAATTAATACCAAGAAATAACAGTTTCATTAATTAATAATTCAACAATTATAATTAAATTAAATTCAGTAAAATAGTAATAATTAACGTAAACATACAGATAGACTGAAAAAAGTATTTTATACCTAAATAACAACTATCCGGCCGGCGAAGTGTCCGGTAAAATGAATCCGGCCGGGTACATTTCAGATTGAAACTGTCCCGGCCGGACTCATTATTCCGGGCATAGTGCCGGCCGGGTAGTTGTTCTATCGGCATAAAATACTTTAATTTATTAAATCGCACAAAGCCCACATACACAATGCAGTTATAATTACTTAAACAAATATTTCAGATTGAAACAAATTCAGTAATACCCAGCAAAACTCGCAATAATAATTACTTAACCAAATATAATTAAATTAAATTCAGTAAATTACTAACTGATTAATATAAACATACAAATAATTAAAATGGAATATTTTGTGCTAAAAAACGATCGCTCCGGCCGGTGAAGTTCCCGGAAAACTCAATCCGGCCGTATATTTCATTTAAATAATGAATTCGGCCGGACCGATTTATCCGGCCACTTCACCGGCCGGACCGATCGGTTTTTAGCATAAATTATTCTATTCTATTCAATTTCATGAAAATTAAAAATAAAAACCTGTGAAGAAGATGCCATTGATGAGTACGACGTGCTTCAATATTTTGAACTCTCTCGGTGGGTAAAAAAAAGTGAAGAAGCCGATATGTGTGGTGAGTAAAAAACTCTAGTGAAGGAAGGTAAATATAGTGGTGTTAAAAGCTTCGAAAAAAATGTGATTGAAGCCGATTGTATCGGCTTTATGTCTATCAAAAGAGAATCAAATTTTTTAGAAAGATATTTTTGACCTTTATGTATCGGTTGTTGCAAAATTCACTTGGTAACATGCATGATTTTTTTGGGTAACACGCATGCATTTAATTGGGACGGATTTTGAGTATATATATATATATATATATATATATATATATATATATATTAAATTTAAAGATATGGATTAATTAACACGATATATATAGTGTTATATACTATATATCAACATTCAAGAATAACACAATATATACAAATAATTTCAAAGAATATATGTATTGAAATTAAGATATTAAAGGGAAAAAAAATAAAAAATTTAAGATAGATACGCATGGATATATATTATTAGCTTCTTGATTTTTTTTTTTTATGAAATTGAATAAAATATAATATTTTATGCCTAAATAATATCTATCCGGCCGGTAATTTTCAAGGAAAAATGTATCCGGCCGGGTCATTGTTTTTCTGAAATGTACCCGGTCGGATACATTTCTCTGGCCATTTCACCGGCCGGATCGATGGTATATCAACATAAAAGTGTTTTTTCTATCTATTGCTATCTTTATATTAATTTTTACTATTTTGCTGAATTTAATTTAATATATTGTTTAAGTGTTAATTAGTGTCCGGTCGATAATATTTACACTTTAAATTATCCGGTCCATAATATATATACAGTTTAAAAAAATCATATCGGACACTCAGTGTGTAATCATTTCGGTCAACATCACAAATTATTGTACAAAAATGCATTGGAACTTAAAAATGTGTAAGATTGTGTAAGAAGACCGAAATGATTACTTAAGATGTTGACCCACTCAAGGGTTAATTAGTAATTTAGGGCATGGATAGCTTTGTATGATAAGGGTGGGCATTTTTCAAAATATGAATAAGGAATGGGGCACTTTTGCCTATTAACACTTAAAAAATATATATATACCAATAATACTTTAAAGGCATATTAGTCATAAAAACTTTCCATATAATTTTAAGGGTAATATGGCAACCATAATTATGGCCCCATATAATTTCCCTTTCTTAATAAATTTCAGTATGCGAATTTAGGCAACTAGAATGAAACTAGTCAGAAACCTAAGTTTTCAGACGAGTGGAATTTTTTGGCTCTTGATTAATTGGCACAGCCTAAGTTGACTTGCTCTAACGACTACTTCCACTCTTCTACCAATCAATTTCCCTCTCATCTTCTCTCTTCATATTTTTCATTTCTACCTCCTCACACAACTACTATATATATAATACCATATCATTTGTGTTCCAATCATAGAATTAAACATATCATCATTTCTATGAAATTTTCATTCTAATTCCCAATTATTTCACGTCCATATCAAGAATTCCCGATGACGAAGGTATCATCTCATTCCCTCCTCGATTTGCTTGTTCTCACACTTCACATACAAATTCATATTACTATAAATTTATATGTATAGTATTCTACAATTTCTCATAATTCTTTTTCCTTTCAAAACCAACATATATAGTGTTATGATGTCACGAGTAGAATCTTGTACTTAGAGGGTGTTTGGCTGAGCTTATAAGCTCTTCAAAACAGTTTATAAGTTGTTCAGGAGCTTATAAACTCCTTCAAAGTATTTGGCAAAATAAGCTTCTAAACAGCTTATAAGCTTCAAATTTAAGCTCCAAGAGCTTATAAGCTTCCAAATATAATCTCATATGTAATAATTATTTTACAAATATTTTTCAACTATAATTTATTATTTTCATCATATATCATTCAAGTTCATTTCTCTTCGATTTTCTCTCTCTAAAAAAAATCTCTATCTCTAGAAAAAAATTCTCTCTCTAGCTTATAAGCTCAATTATCCAAACATTTTGACAACTTACAAGCTCTTAGAAAACTATAGAGATTAGGGTGTTTGGCTAAGCTTATGTTAAAGAGCTTATAAGCTCTTGGAGCTTATAAGATGTCATTTTTAAGAGCTTATAAGTTGCCAAAGTGTTTGGATAATAGAGCTCATAAGCTAGAGAGAGAATTTTTTTTGCTAGAGAGCGAAAAAAAAATTAGAGAGAAAATCGAAGAAAAATGAACTTAAATGATATATGATGAAAGTAATAAATTATAGTTGAAAAATGTTTGTAAAAAATTATTGCATATGAGATTATAAAAAAATAAGTTGGGGTAGAGGAACTTATTTTTTGGGGAACTTATAAGCTGTTGAGGAGCTTATTTTGCCAAACCCTTTGAATGAGCTTATAAGCCCAGCCAAACACCTCTTGAAACATTTTATAAGCTTCAAGAGCTTATAAGTTCTTTAAAATATATAAGTTTAGCCAAACACTCTCATGCCGGCAAAAAGTAGATAAAAAATTTATACTTTTTTTCACTCCACTTTGTAATTAGAGTTAATTTATAGTTGAGAATCATAATCTTATTGTTTTCTTGCACCGTGAGATCATACAAAGTTATTTGCATTTTCACATAAATTAAAATTTTATGGGCCCTTTTATCCCCTGCAGAAAGTGGTCTTGAAACTAGGAGTTCATGATGAAAAGGATAAGAAGAAGGCCCTGAAAGCAGTTTCTTCTCTTACAGGTGACAAATCTCCTCTCATATACTATACTCCCCCGTTTTTATTTAAGTGTCTCATGGAAAAAAAAGTATATATATAAAGGAAGTTGGAGTATTACTTTTGTGCCCATATTTATTATTTTTAAAATGTAATAAATTTATTCTCAAATTTTGAAATAGAACACTTAAAAAGGGGTAAAGTAGGAACTTTGTCATTTTTTATTCTCAAATTTTGAAATAGAACACTTAAAAAGAAACAATAAATTTATCTTAATATGACACTTAAAAAAACGAAGGGAGGATATTAGAATCTCAATCTTTGATCGATTTTCGCAATTTAAATTCAATTTTCAAGATATTGCAATAATATCATGACTTGTCGATTTGTTGTAAATTTGTCTATCAAGTTAGACTTTGAAATTTAACCACCATTCCGACATCGAAACTAAAAATTAATTGAATGCTTTTGAAGCCTATGGACCATTATTCTATCAATTTTGTCTTTCTATCACCCTGTCAATTCCACATGTTTCCAAAACCCTCAACCTATTTTGAATTTTGATGTGATGTCTAAATTTTAAAATTGATGAATTTACTACTTATCAAAATATTGAGATATTATTGCAGTGTTTTAATAATTTTTAGGGCTTATCTGGTATGGATGATTAGGGTGTATAATATATCTATGACATTCTAATATCTTACTATTTGGTAAGAAATAGTACGAAACACACAACCTTTTATAAATTAAAAGCTCGCAAATATTATACATATTTGAGTGATCTTGTATACCACCTACGGAGATGATATATGTAATATAAATCAAATTATAATTATTTTTAATTTTATATAATCTTAATAAATCATACCAAAAAACTTATTATATTTTACAGATATTTTAATGCATTCTACGGAACATGGCAAAAGAGATCTCAATCAAACTTAGGTGTTCAACTTGAATTTTAATCTAAAACTAACCCAATTCTGAAAAATAAAAATAAAAATTGCAGGGATAGAATCTCTGGCTATGGACATGAAAGAGAAGAAACTGACAGTAGTAGGAGCAGCGGATCCAATAGAAATAGTTGGGAAATTGAAGAAACATTGCCACACAGAGCTGGTGAGCGTGGGGCCCGGCAAGGAGGAAGAGAAGAAGAAGGGAGAGCCTAAAAAGGAAGATCCCAAGAAAACAGAGGCTCAAAAAATTGAGGAGCTTTTGGAGCTCTACAAGAAGCATTATCCATACTACACACAGAGCTACCATGTTTACAGTGTTGAGGAAAACCCTAATTCTTGCGTTATTTCTTAATTAAATTCACACATAATTGTGTTTTTTGGGGGAAGAATTAAATTAGTGTCTCTCTAAGTTTTGTTTTTGATAGGATTTTGAGGTGTTTCCAATAAGCCATATTGGATGGCGTAGCTGAATCCTTCTGCAATATTTGTATGTAACACGTTGTTCTTTGAGTTCACGATTATTAAGAAGAGTATAATAAGTGTAGTAAAAGTGTGTAAATGTGTGAGGCCATATTATTTATAGTGTAGAATTATTATCAAATATAGAAACAGGACAAGATCAATGAGACAATAAAAAAAAATAGAACAAGATCAATGGGACAGAGGGAGTATTATTTTAGCATGAATTTTGTTCTACGTAAAGTAAAGTAATAAATTCGTGGAAGATCTTCAGGATTTAAAAGCTAAAAATAGTTTTTATTTTATATTTTGAAATTGACTTTTACTTGATCCAACTTCATAAATAGTGTATATTGAATGTATGAAATTGAAATGGTCATTTTGAATATGAAAAGTGTAGAAAAAGTCAATCTTTTACATGAAAACATAAATTTCTTAGGTGCTTTTAGTTGTTAGATAGATCTACAATGGCTCTTGACTTTTTAGAATGACTAATTCTTCTAGAAAAAAATTGAATGTTTAAATATGAAGGTTTGATGTATTGAGAGACGGATTTTGATTATTTTTAAAAATAAAATAAAGAAAACGTTTATCTTCTGCATTATCATTTGATCCAAACATGAATCGAGTGAAGGCATCAATCTCATCGGTAGTGAAGATCAACAATACCAATGGCCCACAATCAATTAGCCATAAGCGCGTAGCTTTAAATCCACAATCAATCTTATATAATTAGTAAACACAAGTCTATGTGTTTACTAATTATATTATCCTTGTGTAAATTAGTAAATCGAATGGAACCACTCGAAAATAAATGTTGGCCAAGTGAGGGGAGTATCATTTTGGTAGATATGGATTTTTTGAATAATTTATCAAATGAAGTAAAATAATAATTTCACACCACCATCTAGCTGGCCTAGTTATTTTTCAAGCTTCAGAAAATCGTCTGATGTTAGAGTTTGGGGTATTTTATTATTGAAAGTGTTATTATGGATTTAAATTAAAAAACACGGTCATTATTATTATTATTTTTTGAAACAAAACATGGTCATTATTGAATGAAGTAAACTCGAAGAAATTAATCCATTTCATGATTAATTTGAGGCCCATAACCCAATGGGACTGAAATTATTTATAAGATGGACACTCTGAGGCCCATAGCCCAATGAGCCCAAGTTAATTACTATTATGGAATGGTTCATTTTCATTGGGCATATTTATCTGAGTACCTTTTTTTGAGTACTTAAAAGTTGATGTTTTAATTTTTAATGAATTGAACTATCAATATAATAAAATTATGCAGTAATAATAAGAGGGAATGAATAAGTTACATACCCCTTTTAAATAAATTAACTTCATCCAGTTTTAATATCACTCAAATCAGAAATAATTTTTAGACACAGCTGGACATGTTTTTTTTTTTTTAAAAAAAACATTTATTAAATACAATAAACAGGTCCTAGTGTTTAGTCTAATGTGAAACTTTTTTTTTTTAATATAAAAATTAGAAAATGTGATTCTAATGCCTGTAAAGAGAGGGGACGACATTATGAAAAATGAATAATGTCCCTACAGAAATATTTAGCTCAATTTACTCTCATAAATGAGACTAAACCAATTTTCTGTGGAATCATTGTCAATTTTTTGAACTAGAATATATATAGGGGAGGACTATACGGTATAAACACTTCTCAACATATAAAATAGGAACTAATTAAAATATATTAATTTTATGTAGAACACCTATGAATTCGCTGTGTAAATATCGCCTTAATTATAAGATTTATTCTAGAGTCTTTATGGTTGTAACATCCCAAAACCATTTACTTATTTAAAATTTATTTATCTTTGGATCATTTGAATTTTATTATGAAGCTATTGAAAATTTTATTATATACCCTGTTTATAAATTTTCTAATCGCGCCCCTAATTAGATACTCCATCCGTCCCTGAAATAAGTTCATCTTTTTCATTTTTGGGACGTCCCCCAAATAAGTTCCTCTTTCTTTCTTTCCATTTTTGGACAACTACCCCACCACTAATAATACTTTATTTATTCTTACTTTTCACTTTTTCACCACTCTCAATACTAATTATAACACTTTTTCACCTTTTCACCATTCTCAATACTAATTAGTATAACATATTTTTCTCCACTATCAATACACTTTACCATTTTTCCTTAAAACTCGTGTCGTCCCCAAAGAGGAACTTATTTTGGGGACGGAGGGAGTATATGATTTTGAAATATAGGTTATACCTATGGACATAAAAATTTATATCATAAAATATTTTATGTTATTTTAGGCCTAAATTTTCTATTTAGATTAGACCTTATTTAATTTTGGACTAAAATCTAATATATATATATATATATATATATATATATATATATTTGTTTATTTATATATTACATAATAATACATAATTAATTATTTTGTTTTTAGAGTTTTACATGTATTTTCTTCTTCAACCATACCGCCCGACAATTCATTCTAACTTCTTTATGACTAGCCACATTTTCTGGCAATCCATTCCAAAATCAGATTTCTTCAAGCCTCCAAAATCTGCCTCAATCTATCTTTTTCAAATTTGCAGATTTTCCTCAAGAAAATCATCCATCCAAAGCTCTGCAAGATTTCAACTTTAAAAATTTTGTTGTCTGATAGAACTCACCTATATACATACTTTCACTCAAATTAATCAACACAATCACTCAACAAATTTTTAGAGAGCAGAGCGATTTTTTTAACAAGGCTCAACAAAGGTATTAATCTCAACTTTCTAAACACACACATAGAGATTATTCAGCAAGTTTTCAACTATACATTCAAAATCAAAGAACACAGCTCAACTCCTTTTCAAGTCATATTTTCTTAACATCATCACAAAACCAAATTCAATCATCATATATACTGCATATATATAAATGTATTTATATACTTACAAGAACAAATGCAATTGCATAATAAGAAATTAGAAAGAAAAATGGAGTGTTTGGGGAAGGGTCGAAGCCCAGCCGGGAAGAGGGAAGCATGGCGGCGGCGGCCTGCCGACTGCTGCTTTCTGTCACGGTGGCAGCAGCCGTTTTTGCCGGCCAAAGAACGAGAGGGAGCCGGATCTGGAAAAAAAAAATAATAAATAAAAGGACGGGCTGCGGCTGGGCGGAGTTGCTGCGGGTCAAGAGAGAGAGTGATGTTGAGGGAGAGAGAAGAGATGGCAGCGTCTCCGACGACGGAGCCGCCGTCGAGCGGGCGGCAGAGGAGCTGAGAGGGAGAGCCTCTATGTGTTCGTAACAGACTGTTCTAAAATGAGCTTCTCAAATTTAAAATTGTTGAAAACGTATTTGAGATCTCAATGTCCCTAAAGAGATTGAATGACTTAACAATATCCAGTGACGTAGCCAGACTTTTCAGTCAGGGGGGGCCAAATACTCTCTTGGTTCCAACTAACTTCGTAAATATTTTTTTTTTACCGTCTCAATTAAGATGATCAATTTTCTTATATGGAATAAATATATATAAGCAAAAAAAAAATTAATCACTTATTTCACTTTATTACCAAAGACACTTAAAATACTAAGTTCTTAAATTTTCTATCGAAAATAAGTTGATCAACTTAGCTGAGACGAAGAAAGTAATAATCATAATATTATAAAAGACTCCGAATATTAGCAATTTCAATAAACTCATAATGCTACATTAGTTGCACCATAATATTACAAAAATAAAAATAAATATTCTACCATCATAAAATTTCTCTTCTATTTAATTTTCATGTTTGAAATCGCTACATAATCGTTTCATTAGTACATATTTACAAATTCATTATTTCTGATGTAAGATATTAGACAATCATTCGATAACGTATCTCATATACGATTGAGTAGGAGAAATTGGAATTATTACTAAAAATAATACTAATATTTATGTATTTATTTAATATTAAATATAAAATTACTAAAATACCCCTAATGTTTTTAAAATTTTCAGTGGGGCCCAGTGCCCCCACTGTCCCCCCTCTAGCTACGTCACTGACAATATCTATATACATATATAAAAGCTCAATCACTTTCAAAAATAGTAAGTTATGTTTTGCTGTCAAAAATCACCTTACTATTTTTGAAAATAATTTTTTCTTTCTAATTTTTTATCAATCTACTCTAGATAATAATAATAATAATAATAATAATAATAATAATAATAATAATAATAATAATAATAATAATAATAATAATAATAATAATAATAATAATAATAATAATAATAATAAAAATCATACAAAAGCGTACTAAAAATTTAATAAATGTAAATCATACTAGAAATTCTATTTTTAAGATATATATATATATATATATATAATTATTTATCTACAAATTTATATTTTAAGCTAAAGAGTTCTAAAATGAAAAAATATAAGTTTAATCTTAGTAACTGCATTAAATTGTTATAATAAAAAATATAAATATAAAAATAATACCATATAGTAAAAAATATAAAAAAAAATACATAATAAAATAAACAAATGTTAAAATATTATGATTCTTGATCATGACAAATTTTAAATTTCATCTTTCCTAGGTTGTATTTGTTAATTTTATCAAAATACAAATTTTAAAATTAAACTATATATTCATTATATATATAGTACTGTGTATATTTCAGTAGAAATTTTGTATAAGTTATTTTAATATAATGTGTATATATTATATCATCTTTAATTTTGTCATGTATGAACGAAATTAAAATTCAGGGCAAAGTCATGAATGAGCTAAAGTTTATATATTTATATTGCAACTTTATATAGTTGAAAAAAGGGATTATTGCCATAAAATACATCAAGTTTGTCAATTTTCTGGTTTATATCATCACTTTTTTTTTGCCAGAAAATACATGAATTTATAATTTGTTCCCAATTATCCCATCATTTACAATTTGGCTCAAATTAATCTGAGGTGGCAGCCGGTGGTTGACGGAATTGCCAACGTAGCTGCCGGAATTGCCAAATCATACATACCTCTCTCTCTACACACACGTCACATACCCTCCTCCACCGGCAGAGCCGCCGCCGCCTTCCACCGCCAGCAGAGCCCCCTCTCCGCCGCCCTCCCCTACCAGCAGACCCTCCCCCTTCGCCGCCCTCCTCCGCCACCGCAGCAGCAACACCCGTCGCAGTCATTCAGCTGAGACCGCCCCGCCAACAGAGCCCCCCCTTCCCCCCCCGCCGCAGACCCAACAACGCCACCGCCCTTGCCACCGCAGCAGCAACACCGGTCGCGGTCCTCGTTCAGCTGCGACCGCCCCTCCTGCGCCTCCGCCGCCGCGGCTATCAAATCCCTCTTCTCCTCCGCCCTCAAAGCCTGCAGCTTCCCCTTCCCTCCACCGCCGCTCCCAAAACCCTCGCAATCCGCCACATTTATCCCCGAGCTTCGTTGCACAAAATCATTATCTGCTTCCAAAAACGAAGCTATAGGGCTATCGTTTGAGGAAATCGAATCCTGCGCCGATTTGGGGGAAATAAAAAATGAGGAGGATTGTAGGGAACAACCAATTGTAGAGGAAGGGGGGGAGTGGTTGCAGCGGGGTTGGGGGAAGGGGAAGGCTCCGCCGGCTGGTGGTGGCGGCGAGGGTGGGGGAAGGGGAGGAGGAGGGAGACGGTCTGTTGGGTGGGGTTGGGGGAGGGAGGAGAGGGACGGTCTGTGGTTGCAGGGAACAACCAATTGTAGAGGATTGGGGGGGAAGGGGGAGAGTGGCTGCAGCGGGGTTGGGGGAAGGGGAAGGCTCCGCCGGGCTGGTGGTGGCGGCAGGGGTAGGGGAAGGGGAGGTGGAGGGGGACGGTCTGTTGGATGGGGTTGGGGGAGGGAGGAGTGGGACGGTCTGTGGGTGGTGTTGGGGGATGTGGCAACACATCATCATCACTCTCATACAAATTGGTGGTTAATTGTTGACAAGTGGATTTTTTATTTAAATGAGTATAATAAAATTAGCCAAATAAGCACCACATAAGTATGAATTTCACCGGAGCTAATCAGCGTGTCACAATTACGAACAAAATAAAAAGTGATGTATTTTTTGGCCAAATTAAAAGGTCATGTTATAAATTAGAAAATTGGCAAACTACGTGTATTTTCCGGCAATAACCCCTTGAAAAAATAGCAAAATTCACTAATAGTTTGTGGATTTACAGTCAATTAACGCCTAAAAAAATATTATGAAAAAATATTATGAAATGCAAACCAGTAAAAAGTAATTAAAAGTTCCAAAACCCCTTTCAAAATTAATAGAAAATTTGAAAGAAAAATATCTAGATATTTTGGTGGAATTTTTTTAAATAGATAATAATAATCGTTAGTTAAAAGGTTTTGTCAAGATCTTGATCATTCATTTTATATCCTCCAATTATAAGATGGTTTTATCTTCATTTTAATTCTATTATCTTTATTAAGACATTTTAGATAACATAGATTTCAAATGAGAAATACTCAATCAATCAAAAGAGGACAAAATGTTAAGGCTCTCATCAATCATCGCCCAAAACAGAACCTAACTCATTCCCTGGGATAGAATACTATCATACTCGTCGCCAAGCAAGTAGCGCCGCCGCCTGCCACATCGAATCGAAGAGCTGCGACGATTCCTCGATCGCGTCCATAGATGCCAATAGATCTCCTCCCCAAGGGAAAATTCATAACCAAAATTCTAGCAGAAAAGACACTACAGGTATATAAAGCACATCCAATGGGAAAATTTGAAGTAAGTCTTAGGAGGAGATTTGAGAAAGACTTTGCAGACCAAAAATTTCTTTTTGATTTTATGGAATTTCCCTTTACCTTTTCTCTTTCTCTGAAACCGTTCTTTTTGATTTTATGAAATTTCCCTTTACCTTTTCTCTTTCTCTGAAACCGAATCTGCAGAAATTTATATTGAAAATACATCATAGAATTTTTCAGAAAATATGCCAATTCAAACAAAACTTTAAACTATTCACAAACACTCTTCGATATTAAAAAGTCTCGGCCCAATTAAAATCTTAGCCCAATTAAAATCTCGGCCCAGTTAAAAGTCTCAGCACACTCTTCGATATTAAAAAGTCTGGCCCAATTAAAATCTTAGCCCAATTAAAATCTCGGCCCAGTTAAAAGTCTCAGCAGTATTTAGTTTTCTTATTTCTTATTTTTCTCTTAAAATCTCGGCCCAATTTCTTTCTTCAAATTCCAACACCCATTTCTTCTCGACGATAAACCTCCACTCTGAAACTATCGCACACCAGAGAGGGTGCGGCGAATTGTGTGTATTTGTGTGTGCTGTGTTGTGTAAGTGTGTGTGCGTGTGTGATTTGTGTGATGTGTGTGAGTGGTGTATATGTGTGATTTGTGTCGGTGTGTGTACATCGTGTATTCGTGATGGGTGCTGAACAAGAGAGAGTGAGGAAAAAGGTAAAAGGGAAAAAGGGAAATAGTTTGTGGGCTTAGATTTTATATATATTGTTGGGTTTTTTTATTATTATTATTTTGGGCTCTGTTTAAATTATCAAATTGAAGTCTAATTTATGAACCTATTTTTATTATCAATGGGCTTAAAGTTTCGTTTTTAATAATTAAACATACGAGTTAATTTTATTAATTAAATTGAAATGGATTTCAATGAGAAATATCTATATAACAATTTATTAATTAGATTTTTTTTTATGATCTTACAGAATAAATTTTTAAGTCTCATTTCAATTACTTTTAAAATTTTAGGCCCTTATATTTATTATTTAAATTTATCTGACTAGATGCGGCGCGATTAAGACGTAACTTTTGATTTGAATTACTCAAGTTATCTATCAAGTACCTATTTTCAGGTATGAGATTTATTTACATACATGTCGTAGATTAATTATTGTCCATTTTAATACTATGTGTTTACCATATGTTTCATGAATTATATATATATATATATATATATATATATATATATATATATATATATATATATATATCGCTAGAGGCCTGCTGAATGGATCCAGGAAGGTTGCAACCATTATCGCTAGGGGCCCGTTGAATGGGTCAAGGATGAAAAGGTCCTTGGTATGCCACCGCGCGAAAGAATGTTATGTATATTACGATCGTATGTGTTACCGTTTTATTAACTTGGACAATTATTGCATGTTCTCACACTAAGTATACTATGTATACTTATCCCTTAACATTTCAGGTAATTGACGTTGGAGGCGCGTGGAGAGTCGAATGGGCGCGTCGAACCTTTTGAAAATAAATGTTTCTTTCAAACCTATTATATTATTAATGTGATATCTTTTGACTAGTGTAAACTTTAAATTTTTAAACTATTTCAAATTCGTGTGCGACTTAGTTAAGATAAATTTCATTATATTATCTTAATGTCATGACTTGTTTATTTTAAATTCAAGTTCATTCTAAATATTTATTTGAGGATTTATTTCTAAAAAAATATATATGTATATATATATATATGATTTTAAAATAATAAAGAATTTATTTTATGACATTAATTTTTGTTGTCGAAAAGTATTTAAATTTATATTTAACACTTTAATTAGATTAGAGTGTTACAATGGTAGTACCGTGTAGCTTAATGATAATTTCATGGTAGTATCGTGTAGCCTTAAAGATTTAGTTAAGAGCTTAACTAAATAATAAAATAAAATTACATATATATATATATATATATATTAATGACATATATATAAAGATCTCGAAAGAACATACAAACTTCATAATAAATTTTGAAATATTTGCTTATACCAGCACATTGCTGGATAGAGTTTCTATATAAATTATAGAATCCTTAAATCGTAATAGATGATGAATGGGTCATTTTGTAGATTAAGTTATCGATTATTTAACCATTTAGCTAACAATAAATAAATAATAAGTCTGTCTCAAAAAAAAGTCTAACAAATAAACTCTCGAAAACATATTCTTTTACTTAAGTTGGTCAAATTAATCCACAATCTTAAAGTCCACCAGTCAACAGCCATCATTGCTCATTTGACCATCCACTGAGTGCCACGTAGATGAAATCTTACAAAAGTCGCCCTTTTAAAAGTCAAATGATGACGTAAGTATGTTTCATTTTTTTTTTCAATTAGTATTTTGACTAGTTGTTTCTTTGAAGGGGGTTATTTGACTAGCTGTTACTTATGTGTGAATTAAATAATTTATGATTCGTGGGCAGTCAAGTTCCCGGAGATGTCTCAATTTTGGTTGATGATATTTAAAAGAAGTTCCTTCTACATTTTTATTTAATTCACATAAATTATTTTTCAACACGCAAAACAAAGGCTGCACGAAGATCACCAAATGAAATATGTATATTGAGCTATTAAATTTAACACAAACAGATGTGATTTTGAAAATAAATAAAATGACAATGTAACTAAGCAATAAGCGGTTGATATTGTCCCTCTTGTGCTTGATATTCTTAATAATGGTGTCTCCCCTGGTCCTATTAATTCCACGTTTATTTGTCTTATTCCTAAAAAGAAACTTTGTGTGTCTCCCTCTGATTTTAGATCCATTAGTCTTTGTAATGTGGTTTATAAAATCATTTCTAAAGTTATTACTAATCGTCTCAAAGTTTGTCTTCCGTATGTTGTCAATGAGAGTCAGTCTGCTTTTGTCCCTGGTCGTCATATCACGGATAATGCTTTGCTTGCGTTCGAGATTTTTCATATGATGAAGTTGAATAAAGCAAAATCTCATGGAGTCTTCGCTTTTAAGCTTGATATGGCGAAAGCTTATGATCGTGTGGAATGGAATTTTTTGGAATCTATTATGCTACATTTGGGTTTTCATTCTTCTTTTGTGAGCTTGATCTTACGGTGTGTTACGACTGTCTCTTTCCAAGTGCTTGTTAATGGTTTCCCAGGTACTTCTTTCCAGCCAAGCCGGGGGTTAAGGCAAGGAGACCCCCTTTCTCCTTTCTTGTTTATGTTTTGTGCGGAGGCTTTGTCGGGTTTGCTCAGGAAGGCCGAAACACAAAATATCCTTCATGGTGCGCGTATTTGTAAAACAGCCCCGAGGGTGAGTCATCTCTTATTTGCAGATGATTGCATCATATTTGGCAGGGGGAATACTTTGGAAATTGAGGCTGTGAAGAAGATCATTAGCTCTTATAAAGGCGTTTTAGTGGTGGAATTCCGGAAGAAGTACAACTTACTCTTGCAGATCAGCTGGGAGTCATGCGTGCTGGGCAGAGAACTACTTATCTGGGCATCCCTAGTACTGTGGGCCAATCGAAGAGTGAGATCTTCCAGATGCTGGTGGATCGGACGCGAAAAAAGTCTAAGGATTGGAAAAGAAGGTTTTTGTTGGGAGCGGGTAAAATGGTGCTCATTAAAGCAGTCCTCCAGTCTATTCCTTCATACATTATGAGTTGTTTTGCGTTGCCGGATCAAGTTTGTCAACAACTTAACAGCGTGGCGGTGCGGTTTTTTTGGGGTCAGAAGAATGATGAAAGACGCATCCATTGGAAGAGTTGGAAGAAAATTTGTGTGCCCAAAGGGGAAGGATGCTTGGGTTTTCGGGATATCGCTCTGTTCAATCAGGCGATGCTTGCCAAACAAGTGTGGCGCCTCCTTACTAATGATACATCCCTGCTCGCCCGGTCTCTTAAGGCGAGGTACTTTCCAATAAATGATCTATTGTTGGCTAGTAATGCTCATAACCCATCGTATGCATGGAAAAGTCTGCTAGTTGGTAGAGATTTAATTGTGAAAGGACTTGCCCTGGAGGTTAGGAAATGGGGAGCGAATCGAATTGGAGTGGATTCCTGGTTACTTGATGGAAAAGGCCAATTCTTTACGGCAAAAGTTGATGATGGTTTTGCTAATTTGACAGCTCAAGAGATGATGAATGGTGACCTTGATGCATGGGATTGTGAGAAGATTGAAGAGATACTGCAACCGAGTGATCGTCAGAAGGTTTTGTTCCAGATTCAGCCGAAACCAAATGAGAAAGATAGGCCTTTCTGGCCATGGGGTAAATTCAACATGTATTCGGTTAAGTCCGGGTATAAGCTGGCCCTTGATTTGAAATGACGGGAAGATGCGTCCTCATCTACTTATCATGGTTTGCTTTGGAATTGGATTTGGGGCCTCGAGGTAATCCCCAAAGTTAAAATGTTCATGTGGAGGTGTCTTGCTAATGCTTTACCTACGGCCCAGGCTCTAAGAAGTAAAAATATCGATGTCGATGTGAAGTGTAGAAGATGTGGAGATTATGAGGAAACGATGGAACATGCGCTGCGCGACTGTAGTTGGGTTGGGGTTCTTTGGGCCGTTTCTCCTCTTCGGATTCAGCCTTTGAGTAATGGAGATTTATGTGATATTCCTACGTGGTTCGAGAAAATCCGCAGTCTTCCTTCCCGGGAGGTTCATGCTCTTTTTGCCACGCTTGTGTGGACGGCTTGGTTTGCTAGAAATATGTTTCTCTTCCAAAATAAAGCTTTCTCTCATGTGGAGTGCTTGGCCATTGCAAACAGAGCTCTGTGGCACAATCCGTCTAATTCTGCGGGAACAAGGCAGGGGACAGATGCAACTCCTCTTTTTTGTTGCTCTGAGGAGGAGGTCAAAGTTTCTTCGGATGCGGCGGTTAATCTGGGGGTTGGGATCGGTCTTGGAGCGGTGTTGACTGATAAACATGGTTCTGTTTTGGGGTGCAGGTATGGTTCAAGAAATGGAGCTTTTACGGTGGTTGAAGGAGAAGCTTTGGCCATGCTTGAAGGTTTGAAGTTCTGTAGGGATCGGGGTTTGTTGGATATCATTGTTGAAACTGACTGCCAATTCTTTATATCGGTTGCTTGTTCGCCATGAAACTGATCTCTCTTACCTGGGCGATATGTTGAGAGAGATCCAAGGGATGAAGCATTTCTTCCGTCGTTTGAGGTTTAGTTGGACGCCTAGAGAAGGAAACTCCAATGCTCATAGCTTAGCTTCTTTTGCTCTTAATTCCTTTTCCCCCCTCGTTTCTGCTGAGGCTTTGCCTTCTGATGTGAACTGGTTTTCTTCCATTTATTAAAGTTGCTTGCGTTTTGGTGCTCAAAAAAAAAAAAAAAAACGGTTGACTTGGTTCGTCGATGATTCAACAAATTAATTTATGGCTCAAAAAGTCTTATTTAAACTTAAAAAATTTGAGTTTACAATGATACTCCCTCTGTCCACAAAAAATAGTTCTAGAAATGGACGTTTTCGGTTTTAAAAAAAATATTGTAAGTGAAGAAATAGTTTCATTTAAAAAATACGAGTGTTAATAATGATAATTAATTGTATTATGAGTGAATAAAAGAGTCTATAATGTGATAGAATATTTTTAAAAAGAAAAAGAACATATTTTTTGTAAACATTTTAAAGTACAAATATTATTTTTTGTGGACGGATGAAATATTGTTTTTCACTGTATTAACACCTTTTTAATTAGTAATTTAAACCAAACTTCCCTCGTCACTGTGTTTATAAATTGTCACGTATAGATCTTTTAGAAGTCAAAATTTAGGTTGAATTTTGGATGAAACATTATTTATATTAGTGGATCAAATTCAAGTTCCTAGTGCCATAGGCATGATAATTGATAAGTGAAAAATGTTCTTATTTTTTACTCTCTCCCCCCTACAAAATTATACCAGTAACTTTATTTTCTTTAGTGGATTGTTGCAAAGTATAGTCCCTTCTTGACGCCTCTACTTTGTCATCTTTTGATTCTCCACTGCCTCTCTTTCTCTCCTCTCTCTTGATTCTTTAACGTCGTTTCCTCGTCATCGTTGCCTCCTGCTTTTTTTTCTCCAGTCCCGCAATCGACTCATCGAATGTCGCCTCTAAAATTTTGCGATTATTACATAATTTTACGAAAATAGTGTAAAATACATTATTATAATACGATTTTCATAAAATTATATAATAGTTTTATAATAATGTATTTTATAGTGTTACACAATATAGTTTGCTTTGTGGATTCCTTCATCTAAAATACACTTTTTAAAATCATCAAAATAGGAAGGACGGAATTAATCGACGAGTTTAAGAAATGGTAGTTGAATGAATTCTATTTTGTAAGTGGATCCGCTTGCTTCGACAATGATGTCAGAAGCTTCTACAGCATATTTAACTATTTATAAGTCAAGAAGTTACTTGGATACGAAAGGAGTAAATTAATGATGTTATTTAAACTTTCTTCTGCGTAAAAGACAAAAGAGTTGTTGCTCAAACAAGATAATAACAAAATTAGATATTTTCAGTTATATAGCTACTAAGATTTTGAAAGTGGCAGTCAAAATTATATTTTTGGGTTTAAAAATAAGTTTTTTGCTGATAAAATTATAATTTTATATATATAAATTGCAAAATATACAACATAAATATGATAATTAAATAAAATTATACTCCCTCCGTCCCACAAAAGCATGATCAAGTTTTCTTTTTAGTTTGTCCCACGAAACTTGACCAGTTTCCTTATTTGGCAAAAAAATAAGAGGCAACACCCTAATGTAGCCAAAACTTTTTAGTCATAGAAAATTCTAGCCATACAAATAAAAATATGAAAATAATAACATTTCTGACTAAAATACTCTTTTAGTGTGTAATAGTATAAAATACACTATTACACACTTTTTATAAGCGAAAAAGTGTATAATAGTGTATTTTACACTATTTGTCACTTTTTTCGCAATCACACACTTTTACGTTATTACACACTTTTGTGAAAAAGTGTGTAACAGTGTAAAATACACTATTACACGATTTTCACGATTATTACACGATTTTTGAAAAGGTGTGTAATAGTACAGTTTACATTATTACACACTTTTACGTTACATAATTTTGCGAAGACCAATTAATTGCCAAGATCCAAGTCCTTGACTTTTTGGGATTTTGGAACAAACGAGACATGCATAGCTCCACCGCCGCCTAGGCGGCTTTGCTACTCGTTGGTATTTGTGCTTTCGGCCGGACCAGCTTTTGATCTCTCCTGGCCGGCTTAATGGTTTCCTTCTCAAGCCATGGATTTCCCTCCGCTCGCCAACAACGTGTTCCCTCCGTTCGACGTCCGTTCGGTAAAGCTCCAGCCATCTCGCACTGGGGTTTTAGTCCCTGCTCCTTCATCTCAATCCTGGAGATGTCCTTGCCGTCGATATCAATCGTCTTAGGGACGACTTGTTGTTCCCTGAGATTTCAGAATCTAACTCTCTGCTCATGGCGGCTAAGGTTTCGTCTAGGGCTCACCACTTTCAGGGTACTTCTGAGGCGTTTATTCGGGATCCCTTGGCTGCTACTCCTAAACATTGCGCGACTGCTGATCAGTCGAAGTTTCATACGGTTGGGGTTTCGCCTGCCGTCTTCCTCCGTTTCTTTCAATGGCATGGATTCTAGGGATTTCTGCTTCGGCTTTGGTTTCGCCTTCCCAAACCGATTGCTATTATTGCCGGCGTTGGGAAGGATTCTGTTCTACAAGTTGCGCCGCTGCCTTGCTCTGGTGCGATTAGGGTTGAGAATGGTTCTTTGGTGGCGACTACTTCTGGGTCTTTGGCTTCGGGTTTCCAGAATGGTATTCAACAGTTTCGCGATGCAGACAGCCGGATGGACTCTCCAGCAGCTTTTCGATCGGTCTGCTGAGTTTCTTGACCCGGGGGAGGGCATTCGTCTTCCGTCTAGCCCAGCCGATAGAGAGGTTCCTCCGCCGGTGAAATCGTTTGCAGAGACTCTCAAGCAAAAGACGGGCGGTCCGGCTGACGTCTCGGCTCACGATTATGCTGTCCTCAAGCCATCTATGGAGAAGAACCGGCCCTGCCTTTCACTTTCTTCGGTCTTTCATCAAAGACAAATCCGTTCTTTCCAATTTGCGATGCATAGGCGCCTCTTTCTTCGTAAAGACAATGCTCCCCGATTTGCCGCGGATATTTACAATGAGCTCAACTTTCTGTGGAAGCCGTTACATCCATGGGAAGTCATTCCTCTTGGGAAAGGTTATTTCACTCTGAAATTCTCTTCGCATGAGGATTATTCTTTGGTATTTTCTAAGACTGCTTGGCGCTTGCGTACTGGGATTCTTCACCTTCAGGCTTGGGTCCCCAATTTCAATCCCAACAAGGTCGGGTCTTCTCTTGTTCAAGTTTAGCTCCGCATCTTCAACTTCCCTCATGAATTATGGCATCCTGAGGTTCTCGCTGGTATTGCTAGGCATATTGGCACGCCTATTATTATTGATGGTATGTCTGCGAGAGCTTCTGTGGGTTATTTTGCAC
The DNA here is from genome assembly GCF_028751815.1 of Salvia miltiorrhiza. NCBI lineage: Eukaryota > Viridiplantae > Streptophyta > Magnoliopsida > Lamiales > Lamiaceae > Salvia > Salvia miltiorrhiza. Next base: position 53,254,576 of record NC_080391.1, read on the forward strand.
GTGTTCTTGTTGAAATGAATGTTGCTGCGGAGATACCGGAGTTTTTGGATGTGAAATGTGATGATGATTTATATGAGCTTGAATTTGGATATGAGAATTTGCCATATTTTTGTTGTATTTGCTCTGTGGTTGGACATGCTACTGAAGATTGCAGGAAACTTAGCTCCGAGAGGGACATTGAATCTCCATCCAGGCACAATGGGCATGACGGTCGAAGGTCCCGAGGCAGAAACAGAAAAGGGAAAGAGAAAACTGGTAGGCATCGTTTCTGGCGTCTCAAATCTGCAGACACTCGGCCCTCTCCTGTTATTGGGCGGGGGGACAATATTGGCGAGGCGTGCTCTTGGGATTTAATCGGGGCTTCGATGGCGGTTGTTGCTTGCGGGGGTTTCGACCTCTAATTCCTTTGCTATGTTGGTTGATGGGGTTGATTCGGAAGCTGCAACAGCGAAAGGGTTGGATAACTCTTATGAAGGGGACATTCAAGATAGTGGAGGATAATGATAAGGACATCATTCTGACCTCGGCTCAGGTCCGCGGATGCCTCTAACAAATAGATTGTCATCTTCAATGATTCTGCTTCGGCTCCTCATTCCTCGAACTTTCATCCTTCGGATGGACCGGCGGATACTGCTACTGTTGTCACCCCGACGCACTATAGTAATTCAGATTTGGCTTTGGTTGTGACGCCAGGAAAGGTGACGATGGAGGAGTCGCTCATACCTCGTGGCCGAGGGCGACCTAAGGGGGATACCAAGAAGGGGAAGGTTTCTGATTCCTTTATCAAGCACCGACTTCGGCGTATAATCAAGAATGGTATGTCTTCAGATTTCCAAAAACCTGCAGGGCGTGCTGCTGGTGTCGTTTTGCAGAACGCCGTTCTTGACGCTCCGTCGCCGATGGAGTTCTTGAATAAAGTGCAGCATGCTCAGGCTGGAGGGGCGATTCTGCAAAACTTTGTGGTTCACTCTTCTTCCGAAGCAGCCCGTGCTATGTCAGTTGTGGTCTCTACAAACAAGAAAAAATGGGGAGATATGTTGAATGACGACGATGTTGGGGACGAGGAAGCTTATTTAGATTTCTCCTCATAGTTTCTGTTTTTGTCCACCCGTAGTCCTTTGCGGGTTTTTTTGTGGTTTTTGTCTTGCTTTGTGACGTTTCTTTTTGGCCCGGCCCTTTGTTAGCTTATGCGCTTTCAGGGGTTTTCTCTCTTTTTTCTTTTTAATAATTTTTTTTTCAGCAGCAGTTACATAATTTTGCGAAAAAGTGTGTAACTGTATTAAGGGTATAATTATACATTTACATTAAAAAATGCTAGTTTTTTCATACTTTTATTTGGGTGGACACTTTTTCCTTTTCTTATACAGGAAGGGCTAATTGAGCCCATTAACTCAAAAGATAACCCTTTATTCATCTTTTCACTTTTACCCTACCACACTTAACACACAAAATATCAATTTATTAAAATTCGTGCCGAAAAGAACTTAGTCATGCTTCATGGGACGGAGGGAGTACAAATCTTGACTCCATCTCTACATATTTCAATCCTAAATCTAATTAATTGAATGGATATTGTAAATCCTTTATCTTAATCAAATGAAGACAACGTCTCATGCGTCGTCCTCACACAAGACCACATCTTTTCCATATATGTTAAGTAAACAAGCATCGAATAAACAATTATTGTAGTATATATTATTAAGAAAATCTTATTAAATTAATAAGATTAAAAATATAAGTTTCTACAATATTAGAATGTAATAATGCTAATTATATGAATCAACCATGATGGCCACACGACGTTTAGCACATTAGTTGTGGGTGGGTGTAGGCACGTTAACTCGTGCTCACGGTGGACGGAACGATCGTGAACAGAATCAATCAGCTGAAAATCTTTGCATAATAATCTTGATGCCGGACTTGTAATTTGCAAATCCTTCTTTCCATCAAAAAATAACTTACAATTCGAATACATTTAATTACAAAATGATGGATCAGTTAGTGATCCATTTTATGAGCTACCAAATTAAAAGCTGGTTAATTAATCAAGTTTTACATGTTGCTGTATAACTATTCACAACACCAAAACAAGTATACTTAGTTGAGAATTAATCAAACAATTCTCAAGTCCTGGCTCGAACGAGCGGCGACGCCATGGGCGAGTGCGGCGACATCATCACCATGTCATCGAGCCGCCGCCGGAACGACAAGCTGATCTCGAGGTCCCTCCTGCTGCACTGCATCGTCTTCTTCCTCGCCGCCGCCGCCTCCTCCTCCCTCTTCCTCACCACAAACTTCCTTATCCTCCCCATCGCCACCCCCATCGTCTCGTCGTCCATGTTCGCGAAGCACACGCGGAACCACCCGGGCTCCGCGCAGTGGAACGACGCCCCCGGCGACACGTTCAGCTTCACCTCGCTCACGATCACCCGCCACAGCTCCAGCTCCGCCTCGTACGTCGCCGCCTTCAGCAGCCGCCGCAGGTCCATCCAGCAGAACAGCCCCGCGTTGCTCTCCAAGCTCCCGATCCCCACCTGCCCCAAACCCCGGCACATGTCCCCGTGCCGCCTCCCCAGCCTCCTCGCGCTCTCCGCGAGGAACCCGTCGACGAAGGCCTCGTCCGACAGCATCGCCGCCATCAGCCGCTGCGTCTGCGTCGACACGAGGCCGAAGCTCGACATCTTCCTCGCGCAGCTGACGACGGCGTCGTTGTACGAGTACACGACGCCGACGCGGAAGCCGGGGAAGCCGAGGTCCTTGGACAGGCTGTAGACGATGTGGATGAGGTCGAGGTTGCAGCCCGGGTTGTCCTGCACCAGCTCCGCCACGCTCACGAACCCCGGCTGCCCGAACACGGTGGCGGAGTAGATCTCGTCGCAGATGAGGTGGATGTTCTTCTCGGCGGTGAAGTTGAGCGACTCTTGTAGGGTTTCTCGGTCTAGCACATGTGCCTAGTGGATTCGAGGGGTTGTTGAGGAGTAACCCTTTCACTCTCACGTTGGAGTCTTGGGCTTCTTTGTATGCGGACTCGAGGGCGCGCCGCGTAATCTGGAAGCCGTCGCTGCTCTCGCACACGACTGGAACTAGTTTTACTCCCGTGCGCCACGTCAGATCTCTGTCGTTTCTGCATATGTTTGACAATTGGTTAGATTTTTCCAAGTAGGTGACTACTACACGTAGAATAAATAATGCAAGTGACATGAGGTGTGAAAAGTTTGTTGTATGTTTAGTTAGATTTTATTACAAGACGACTAAGAAGTTGCTGTGGTGGGGCCAGTGTGTTGGGATTAATTTATAAATCAAGATTAAAAGAAATAAAAATGGGGACTGACCCTGGGTAATATGGTGTTGGGACTAAGAATGCATCGCCGCGATCAGCCAAGCAGAAGGCAAGTGTTTCTTGAGCTCCGGTGGCGCCGCCGCTCATCACGATGCGGTCCGGGTCGAACCGGACTCTGTTTCCTCTCACTTTCTCCATGAATCTTGCAACAGCCTGTGTTACAAAATAAGGGTGAGAATTCAAGTTTTTTTATATTTCAAATCGAATTAAAATCTTGATAAAAAAAGAAAAGAAAAATGTAGTGAGAGTTAATTAGTACATTTCTGAACTGCGGCAAGCCATGATAATCCTGATAAATGGCGATGTCTCTGAAATCAGCAATGCCTTCTTCTGTGCAAATGGAGGCCTTTGGGTTGTTTTTGATCCATTCTTGGACTAGATCAAAGCAAAGCTGCAAAAAAAGTTGAAAGAAGATCGATTTAGAGATTGATATAGAAGAAGTTAATCATTTCATTGAAAAATAAGTATAATATTTGGTTTTTTCAAAGATTTATATATATTTATACCTGATTTTCTGCTAGTCCCATTTGAATAACTCCATGAGGGTTTTTGGTGGGATGGTAAGGATCGCTGTCGTATGCCTTCCAGCCATCGAAGTAAGGCGAGTTTTCGCCATGCCCGTCGTTGGTTGCAATCTTGGATAGAATTTGGCCTTGGTTTGATCTTGCCTTGGTGAACTCCATTTTTTGCTTTGTAGCACAAGATATGAAAGAATCACAAAAAATGAAGGAAATGAATGAAGTTGTAGTTAGAGGAGATGTTGAATTATGAGAGTAGTGTGTTGATGAAGTGAAGAATGAATGAGCACATATTTATAGAGTTGGAGTATTGTAGCCATGAGAAGCTTCCAAGTGGGAAATATCATTTTGACATAATTGAAGCTTCCACCCACCTCCAAATTAAGAAAAGGAAAATAATAATGGAGAGAATTCCTAATTCGGAATGAATTTCTATTTCCTTTTTCTCAATTTTTGATAAAAGAAAAACATTTTGAATGCGTAATAGGGCGGCTTTTTGGAAGTTAAATGCTTTTTTGACACATATTTTGATCACACAATTCTTATGGTACTACTAGAGCAAAACTAGACGTGAATTAATTTGACTGTCTTCATTCAACTTTCAAAAGAAAGCTAAGAATGTCAAAAGACATCATCCCTAAAATTAGGCTATTGTTGGACCATTTTGGCAAAGTTTTGAGACTTTTAAATTCGTATATGAGTTATATGGATCTATTACTAGTACCATCAATTATTTAAGCTCAAAAAACGTTGGAAATCACTAACATGTTTTTGACTAGATAATACGTATGCGATGATTAATTAATTTTCATGGAACCTTAATTTAAATCCTATATATTAAAAATGTTAAATATGTCAAGTATTTGCAGAGTGCTATATTTAGTGAGTTTCAAGGGGCCCTGATCAGTAATATAGTTCTAAATATGGTCATGTTCTGCATTTAAGATCTTTTATTGTCAATTAGTGTGACATTTTTTATTGCATAAGTAGATAAACGATAGAGTGAATTTTGAAAATAGCCTATTTTTTTTAATAAATTCAAAAATTATCCATTAAAATAAAATTTTAAAAAATTGGTCACACTTCCCATTTTACTCTTCAAACACCACCCTTTAAAAAATTCGCACATTTCACAACCAGAATTTTTTTGTTGTGAATTTGAGTTTTACAGTTTGAATTCACAACTAGAAATATTGTTAGTCGTGAATTCAAGCTTTAAAACTCAAATTCACGACTACTTGAATTCACAATTAGCAATAGAGTTGGTTGTGAATTCGAGATTTAAAACTCGAATTCACAACTAACACTAGCAATTCAGTCGTAAATTCATCAAACTGATTGTGAATTCGGGAATTCACAACCAAAACAACTAGTTGTGAATTTGAGCTTTAAAACTCGAATTCACAACTAACACTAACGATTCAGTTGCGAATTCATCGAGCTGGTTGTGAATTCAAAAATATTAAGTTGTGAATTCATATATGTGGTCGTGAATTCAAAAATATTAAGTTGTGAATTCATAAATCTGATTGTAAGTTCAATAATAACATTAAATTATGAATTCATATATCTAATTGTGAATTCAAAAATATTAATGAGTTCATAGGTTTTGGAAAGTAATAAAAAAAATGACTTAGGGGCAGGGGGTGGAGAAATAAAAAAATGGCTTAGGAGTGGGTGGGGAGTAAAAGAAAAAAAAAATAGTTTGGAGGTGGATGGTAGGGGGTGTAAAAGAGTTTTTTTTTCTTTTTGGTTTTGGGGGGCAGGGGAGAGAGAAAGAGTTGTGAGTGAAAAAGAGTGGTTAAATTTTAAAAAAAATTTATCCCATGTGTGGCAATTGTAAAGGCTTAAAATTGCCTAACACGGAGTGTATATGCTCCTTATATAAATCACAAATTCTAAATCTTTAGTATTGGCGCATGTCTTTATATTTATATATTTATTTTATATCATAATTGATTTTATATTTTGTTTAATTTTATTAATAAATGCATGCGAGTAACAGAGACATACGCGGTTGTACTAGGAGATCATACGCGGCAGGAAATGTAGCTACATCTCTGGTCCCAAATTAAACATTCAATTTTGTGGGGTTTCTTGAATTAATTTCCAGTGCCAAATAGCAATTTAATTATATATGGAAGAGCTCTAACTATGCTGTTTTTTGGCTTTAATTAGTAATAGTCCACATTCAGCTGTCGCAAGCCAAGAAAATCAAACATGTTGATTATGTTTAACTAAAAATAGGTACAACGTATCTTTTAAATTTAAATAAAAGAAAAAATAGGTGCAACGTGTGTGGTTTGTAGTTATAAGCGGGTATTTAAATTTGTGATTTATTATGACTGTGCGCCTTTGTCAGGATTCCAAATTCCAATTAAGAAAATATTAAGCTAAATTCCATTTTACCCAAATGCCAAAATTCATTAAATGATCATTCTGCCAAACATATATATATATAGGGGCGCGCTCCAGTGAGATCCCCTATTTTTCGTGTAATATGAGTACAATGAATAAGACATATAATACTAATGAAAAAAACGTACATCTAATGAACAAGATGTATATACGGATGAAAAATAAAATTTAAAAAATTCGTGATGAATAAGACATATATATGATGAATATATATATATATATATATATAGGGGGGCCGCTCCAATGAGACCCCCTAATTTTAGTGAGATCTAGGGCACGATGTGGTGCGTTTATTTTATCAATCCTATGACTGATATTGTATCTGGAGGGTGATTTTTTCGCAGGGTTCGAATCCTGGAGGGAGCAGAATATTTTAAATTTTGTTATTCATCAGTATATACTGCATTGTTCATCAGTATATACGGCCCTGTTCATCAGTATATATGTCTTATTCATCACGAATTTTTTAAATTTTATTTTTCATCAGTATATACATCTTGTTCATTAGATATACGTTTTGTTCATTAGTATTATATGTCTTATTCATTGTACTCATGTTACACGAAAAATAGGGGATCTCACTGGAGCGCGCCCCTATATATATATATATATATATATATATATATATATATATATATATATATATATTTGAGATAAATTCTGCCAAACAAGTTAATTGTATTTAACTATAAGTTTCTAAATGTACTCCGGCGCCAATTTATCATCATATGCTTCAATTCAAACGCAACTTTATAAAATTAAAAACTTTAAAATTAAGGATGTTTATTTTACATAACTAATAAGATGCATGATTGAGTATTTTTATTCTCAAAATTTTAAAAAATTAATTTTATCTTTTCAATGATTGAAATAATCAAAGGCTTTAGAATATTCCAAAATTTCAATTTATCAAAATAAATAAGAGACTAATCTTACTATTTTTGTCTATCAAAGTAAATCCTCAAAAGTACACCCCTTATGATATACTCCCTCCGTCCCACTAATGAAGACACACTTTCCTTATTGGGTTGTCCCAATAATAAAGACACACTTCCAAATATGGAAAGAATTAGGGCATAATTATAACTAATTAATTGAACCTTAATTATGGTATAAATTAATAGAAAATCTTAATCTACTCATTTTAGTTCACCGCCTCCCTTATTTCTCTTCACTCTCGCCGCCCATCTCCTCCCCTTTCTCAGCGGAGTCGCCGCCGACGAACCACGGCCACCGCCGACCACCCCTCGCCCCTCCGATGAGCCTCCGATTGCTCGCGCACACACTGACGGGGGCAGAGGGCCGAGCCCTAGCCCTGCCGAACAGCAGCGTTGCCCTTCCCACGCCCTTCCTTTGCCACCCAGATCCGCCAAACCACCATCGCCCTGAGCAGCCGAACCACTACCATGCGGCTCCAGTCTCCTTCTTTCAAAAACCCAGATCCGCCAAACCACCACCGCCCTGAGCCGCCGAACCACCACCATGCGGCTCCAGTCTCCTTCTTTCAAAAACCCAGATCTGCCAAACCACCACCCTCAATTTTTTGGATTGATTTGAGAGAGGAAGAGAGTGGCGGATCTGGTTCTGGGGCGGCATCCACCTCTCTTCTCCTTCTCCGGCCGTCGTAGCGGTGAGGCCACTACTCTCCTTTTGAAACCCTCCATCTCCGCCGCCATTCTCATGGTTCAAATTTGGGAATCGGAGAGAATAAAATTGGCAGATTTTCATGGATTTGAAATTTCTGATTGTGTTGTTTCGATTTTCATGATTCGATTTTTTGGTTGTGTTGTTTCGATTTATGGATTTGATTTTCATGGTTCAAATTTCTGGATTTCTGGATTCAATTCGATTTTCATTGTTCTAATTTGGGAATAGGAATGTGAGGAATGAGAATGGCAGATTTCGATTTTGCTCTTGTTGTTTTGGCGGTGGTGGTCGCCGGCGATTCCGCCGGAGGAGAAAAGATAGTAAAATTACCTCTAAGAAAAAGGATTTGGAGCGATTGGAGATAGGGTTTGTTTGGCCGTCTGGAAAAGCTGGCCGCTGACATCGATCGTAACCACATGTTTGGAGCCGATTGAAGATAGGGTTTGTTTGGACTTTCGGCGTCGGCGTCGGCGCCGGCGATTCAAGGGGCTTCCCGACCTTCTGAATCAGATATGTGTCAATTTTCAGTCCACATATGTGCCATATCAGTTTGTAATTGCCAAAAAATTGTCATGTCAGCTCGGAGCTTCACCGGAGAAAAAAACGTGGAAAAATTGTTCAACCCGTTAAATTCAGGGAATTTTTGATTAAAAAAAAAAAAGTTCATGGCAAGTTTGGAAATTGGCCTAAAGTTCATGGTTTTGGGCGTATAATTAACCCATATATTTAAGTATGAACTGATCTACATAGTTTATAACATCTTAAGCACTCTTTTTCATAATCTAACTTTTGAGGATGAGTTCTACCTAGGGTGTTACAACAATGATATCAAAGCTCGCCCCATGCTCTTGACCACTTGAGACTTTATGGGCCGCCAGCGGTGGTATGGGCTGTCGTAGACGGCAGATCGGACCCAGGACTTTATGGGCCGCCATGGGTCATTTGCGGTGGTATGCGCCGTTGCGGGTGGCGGATCGAAAGCGTGGTGATTTGTCATGACCCATCTCACATCGTTAAGTATAGACTGGTCGATGTGGTTTATAAGTATGAGTTGTCGATGTAGTTTATATTACCTTATTGTAATATAATCCTACAATTTACAATGTAAAATTTTGAAAATACCCTCATTAGAGTTATTATTGATTTTGTTTGTCCTCAATTTTTTTGACATTTTTGTAGGACTCTAATTTTTTCTATTGTCTCTCACTTTATTTACTAAAAAAATGCCCTAACTTTTGTGGATGCAAAAAATCGACGAAGTTGCCACACTTCGTGGAGAAGAAAATAATGAAAAATGTGATAGATTTAAAAGATGTGCGGTGCATAAAATCTGTATACTATTTTTTTTAGGGGGGATGTATACTAGTAAGGTTATAGTATCAAATAATAATGATATTATTTTTTTGCAATAAATAATACTTCCCCATCCATGAAATGATGTTTTAAGGGAGGGATGCACATATTTTAAGAAAATTTATGTTGTTTATTTAGTTAGTGGAGAAACGAGCCCACAAATGAAGAAAACTGGAAAAAAGTTAATTAAATTAGTAAGAATGAGTTTACTTTGATGGATAAATTTATCATGGAAAAATGAGGAATAGTAAAAAAAATTGCCTTTAAATTCCTTCTTTCTTCTCCTACATTTTATACGAAAGAGAAATTCACCATTTTTCCCCCTTATTTTCACTTCAAGGATGAATAATATTATCTTTCCACTATTTTGTATAAAATGTGGGGAAAAGAAAGGAAGCATTTAAAGGCATAAAATTTTGTTATCCCTCATTTTTCTATGATAAATTTATCCATCAAAGTAAATGCACCCTAAGTGAATAATGGAGCCCACATGTTAGTGAGTGGAAAAAGGAACCCATAAATTTACTAAAAATAGATTATGACAACTTTTTTGTGAACGAATTAAAATGACAAATTAGGACAATATTGATCACTACAATATTTGATGGGTAATATCCCTAAAAATTAAATCAAACTCCCTCCGTCCCAATAAAAGTGACCACTTTTTTTTGGGTACGGAGATTAAGAAGGGGATTGTTATGTTTTAATTGAGTGTGACCCACCAAAATTAGTGAGTAATTTTTAGAAAGTGGCCTACAATTGTTGACCAAATTAATGAGTAATTTTGACATTTTTAGAAAGTAGCCTACAATTGTTGACCAAATTAGTGAGTAATTGTTGACTTAATTAAAGTAAACGTTTGCCATTTTTAGAAAGTAGCCACTTTTAATGGGACACCCAAAAAGAAAATGTGGCCACTTTTATTGGGACGGAGGGAGTAATAAATTACCTTTACTAAATCAATAATTTTGAAATTGTTTAAAAGGGTAATTAATTTACACAAAATCTCTTGTACACCTGGGTGTACCGTACACCCGGGTTGACCCATACTCAAATCTTGATTCGCATGTTAATCCAAATTAAAATCTTGATTCAAATCGTGTAAATGACACTATTCAGTTATACAAATGACACTACTTATAATTGACATTATTCAATTATATAAATGACACTGTAACATTTTAAAATGTTATAGTACGTGTCATTTTTAATCTTATAGTGTTGTTTAAAATACTATAGTGTCATTTATAGTCTTATAGTGTCAATTACTAGAAGTGTCATTTATATTTCTGAATAATGTCAATTATACACAGTATCATTTACAATATTATAGTGTCATTTGTATAACCGAATAACATCATTTACACGATTTGAATCAAAATACGAGTTTGGATCAGGATTTGGGTACAGGTTAACTCGGGTGTACGGTACACCCGGGTGTACCCAAGATTACCTCATTAATTTATTTTAGGACCAAATATATACTATGGAAAATGTAATAACAAATAATAAAATCACTTTCCTAAATAAATACATATCGTCACACAACTATTATAGATTGAAATTTGATTATTTAATTAAAGTAGTTGAGCAACCCTACATTTAATTTGGTGGACCAAAACTAATATCATCTGCCCAACAACATATACCTAATTGCGAAAAAAAAAAAAAAAATTAATATCTGCGACATACTTAAAAGTCCACTATCAGAGTCAGGGATAACGTTTATATTTATTTGTTTATTTAAGATTTGTTTCATCACTTCGTGTAAAAATAATATGCTTATTCATTTGGATGTGATAATATGATGAGTTATGGTGGCTTTTGAACAATAATGATATGAAACATGACTAATTCAATTACATTTTGGTTAGAATTACTTTATTACTTACTATATAGTTATCAGTGATATACATCTTAATTTGAATAAAAATATTTGTGTTTTTAAATATAGGGGGGCTTTTCCTTAATTATAAATTTATCAAAAACAAGGATACAAAAAATTCATCTATAAATTCCTCTTTTCTTTTTTCTTATTTCCTATAAAATAAAATTTCACTCTTACTCATTCCTCATTTTCACGACAAAAAAAAAAAAAAAAAGATAATATTATCCCTTCAGTTTTAGTGTGATAATATTATTCTTCATTGGAGTGAAAATGAGGAATAATTAAATAAGGATCAAATTCTATTTTATAGGAAATGAGAGAAAGAAAAGAAAACATTTAGAGAATGAAGTTTTTTGGATTAATTGCATGTAAATACACCAACTTTGGCCAAAAATCATTTTTAACGCGTATTTAGATATATTTTAATTGTTCGATTTTGACTCCGATGAACCTCATAGACGTTATGTGGACTACATGTAAACGCCACGTAGATGTCAATTAGATCTACGTAGATGCCATATAGACGTCATGTCATTTCTGATGAGCCGCGTAGATGTCATATCATTTTTTAACTTGAAAAAAATAAAATCGAAGCCAAAATTGAATATTAATAAAGTTCGTGTATTTTATTGAACTTTTTTAAATACGCGTTAAAAATAAATTTTGATCAAAGTTTATATATTTACATGTAATTATTATAAATTTTTTATCCTATTTTTTCATTATAAATTTATATAAAAAAAGGGTTAATCGCCCATAAAATACTGAACTTTCATCTAATTATGATTTTGCATACAAAATTTTAACTGTGGCGTGATAATTACTAAACTTTTGATTTTATCTGATTTTGTTACTAATTCAAATTCCGGCCAAATTTTAGGCTAATATGGCCTGTCAATATTTGGTGTGGCGTATTTATTCTTGCATGGCAATTAGTTGGCAAAATAGTATTTTTTTTATTTAATTTTTATCAATAAAAAAAGAACAGAAAGCAAATAACTCAAATTGTCAGTGACTTAATATATCAACTCAAATAATAATATATTTTTTAATTAAATTAATTAATTGAATAAATTCAATCATAGTAAGGGGATTCTTCGAATGTAAGTGTATCAGCCAAAAAATATTTTAATTATCCATAAATTAATATATCAAATCAAATTAAAAAATAAAAAAAGAGCACAAAGAAAATAACTCAAATTTGCTTTCTTCGATTTTTTTCATGCAAATAACATGCACTACAAATCAAATTAATCAACTCGTTTGACTTTTTGGGCGCCGAACATAAGGGGATTCATCCCTTAAACACAATTTCATCCAATGCTTCTTATTTTAACGACCTAAATTTACTTTCTTGGAATTTCCTTACCATTATTGCATTTATTCAATTAATTAATTCAACTTTTTTTTTTTGACGGAAAAGAGAGAATTTATTAACCACACGAACATGGAACATGGAGATGACCCTCCACAAACGACGGGGGTTCATTCCAAACATGCATCGTAGAAATATCTCTCGCGGCTTTTGCTAAGCAATGAGCTATAGCGTTTCTTTCACGACGGACGTTACAAATGCGAACTCCCGGCAAGGCCAAAAGCTCCCGGCGACAGTAGTTGGCAATGACACCTCTCTCATTGATACTT